>NC_142101.1:3636363-3939393 GCF_054644295.1 Miniopterus natalensis
TGAGAAAAAATGTAAATGATATGAGATAAACTTACTTTACATAAATCGAGCCAAAAGTGTACATGAGTGTTACCTGCACTCCCGGGGTACAATGTATCTGACTTACCAGCTTCATTAAGCGCTCTGATATTTCTGTTAACATTCTGTGGATTTGTTTTTATTTTTTCACCATGAAAATTTGTTTTACACAAATGTGCTGGGTCTAAACCTTGCCATGCCTGCAGTGCGGAGCCAGCTCCATGCACATCACAACTGCAGCTGGGAATTCTGCACACGAAGCTAAGTTTCTACGCTGCTGCGACAACGAGGCGCTGTCTTTCTACAGCTGTCACCGTGACCAAGTCTCTAGCTGCTAGGTAGCACCGGGTATTAGTGAAATGTGGAAATATATCAGAATGAGAACTGTCTTGTATGTGTATAACTGCATATTGACAAAGATCCTCTCTTTGGTCAAACTCTATCCAGCTCTCTTCTCAATATCCGTCTACAAAGAGTTGAATGAACACACAGTTTCTAACAGCTCAGGACCACATCCCTGGGAGGACCCTGCCCCTCAACTGCCTCTCTGAGAAAAGCCGAGGCTGCCAAAAAATTTACTTTTCTTTCCATCCAACACCCAAGGACAGCCTCCAACCCTCAGTCTCCGGGGAGAGTGGGAGCCTCACTTCTCTAACTGCCATCTGGCAGTCACAGCTGCCCTAAGGACTGACACTGACCAACCCTTGGTGCGCTTTCACTCCCTGACTGCTGACCCTGCCCATCCCCACCCCCATCCCCTCTCTCTCCCTTTAAGATACTCAGTCCCCTCTGTACAATCAGTGGAGGGGAGTTCACACTGGGCTTGTCCCTGTGGCAACAGGTGGTCTGTCCTGACCACTTTAACCAGAGCCCAGCTTTGTTATGTCTGACCACAAGCTCCCGCTGCAGGCCAGGGTGGGGTGAGGCTCCTCCCGGGACACGTGACAAGCTTCTGACTTATGATGCAGCATTCTTTCCTCCACCTGACACCTGGCAAATACCATGCCTCAGATATGTCAGCTCTCAGGACACCCAGCAAAACCCACCACTTAAAATAACAGATTTACTCAAGATTTATAGTAAGGATTTTTCTATTCGTGTATCTCTTAGCTTCAAATGAGACAGACACAGTAGTAAGAAAACCATGCTGGTATTTTCAACATGTGCTCCCAAATTAACATCAGAGCACAGTGGACAATCTATTTTTATTGGCTTATCCTTAGAGGTGCTTTTTTCTCCTGACTTTCTCGAAGCTAAATTTCCTGTTAGTGGGTGCATTCCATTTATTGAGAACAGCCGCTTGTGTGGACCCCATAAGAAAACCCTCTCCCTTCAATACGGACTCAGATTTCAGATGTTTCCACTTATCTGCAGGGAGGAGGGAACTTTGGTGAGTAACCTTGGAGAAGTGGGTCTTTGAAGGACTGTAAATGTTCTGTGCTGGGGACTAAACTCTTACTTCTCCATATAGTCAAGTCTTTTATATCTTTTGTTCTCAAACTTGAATAAACGCTCCCATCTATTCTCAGCTTGCATAAAATTCTTATTTTATACTTTATTTTATTTTATTTTTAATCCTCTCCCGAGGACATGTTTTCACTGATTCAAGAGAGAGAGAGAAGAAGGGGGAGGGAAAGAAGGGGGTGAGGGGAGAAATGTCAATCAGTTGCCTCCCAACCCGGGATTGAACTAGTCACCTGGGTATGTGCTCTGACCAGAAATTGAACCAGCAACCTCTTGATGCTCCAACTAACTGAACCATACCAGCCAGGGTGCATAAAATTCTTTTATTTAAGAAAATGCTTTTTAATGTACAGTAAAAGATGTATAAAGAAATGATCTAAAGAAGGCAGTGTTCAAACAAAGGAAAGCATGCTTAATTTGCCAATGATTACTGTCCCTGGCATCATTTAGGATGGTGGACAGTGGACTCTTTACCTGAGACAGCTTCATCTGCATGTGGGCGAATACGTGGAGGAAGCCCACCACCGCGTCCCAGAGCCTGCTGTGGGCCAGGCTCTGCTGATTCCCAGTGCAGGGACCCTATGGGAAACAGACCAACACATCACTTCTGATAGCTTAAGGGCAAAACAAACTTCACAACAGCTTGTCACCTGACAAGAAACCCCAACAGGAAAGATGCACAGTGATGGTAATGGCACCTTTAGGAGATAAGCACACCCTTCTTTGAAATGTTTAATATAATAAATCCCCAAAAGTGCCCCAAGGATTTTCATGTTCTGTTTCTGTATAAACAATGGAACATTGACAAAAAAGGTGAATCATTTCGTCTGGCTGTGGTTTCTATTTAGAGAAGGCAGTTAAGTGAAATCGATCAGCATTTATTACCGTGGATGAAAAGAATCTGAGATTATGTTTAAAATGGGAGAGCAACACTGCTTAGTGCTAAATAGTACCCTGGATAAAGCGTTTGTACAGAGACAAGCTCCTCTTCAATGCCCTCTTCATGGTTCAGCTGCCTCTCCAATCATACAGATAAGGCATTTTAAGAGATTAATACTTTAGTGTGGGTGAAAGGGGTCTGTAATAAAGCTGACAAGTTCAGTGTCAGAGTAGCCTCCCAGGGAGATCTGATCATAAATTCCTGACTGGGCGGGTCCTGGTGGGCAGTCACGCCCCAGGCATATAACTTCTTTAGTAAAAGTTTATCTTTGCCTTAAGCAGCCCCATCCATTGCTCATGCATCTAGGACAACACCCCTTTGAAATGCCAAGAGTAACCCTCTTTTCCAGACCCCTCAGGGCTTAACCGCCCTCAAGTGAGCAGTCATTTCAGCTATCCTGTAATTCAAGCCCCAGATGTGCTTTCTGGAAACCACCTTTGTGTGTGTGATCTTCCTTAAATTACCTCCTTAATTCCACATACATAACAGAAACTGCAAAACTGTTCTCAAGAGCATTGGGCTCAAATAAACTCTCATGAAATTTTTCTACAGGCCTGGATGTTTCTTACATCAACATTAGTCATTAGCTTTATAAACCCAGAATCCAAGACAATCAGAGCCTACCTACTCTCTAAGCTTACACTTCAGGAGATCCTTATGTGGCAACATAGTGTGTGGGAGTGTGGGAGGCAGTTAGACAGACTGAGCAGAGCAAGGGCGATGGGCCAGGTACAGCTGGTCATCAGGGTGGAAAACCCCAGGTGCCTAGCAACCAACAATTGTAGGGTGGGACCTCGCCCCCAGGGTGGCCTTTCCTCCTAGCACACTGCTGGTCATGTGGTTTGGCCCCCTGACCTTTCCTCCCTCAAGAAAACATCTAGGCCTCAGTTGTATCTCAGCTACAGGCTCAGAAAAGCAACAAAACCAACCACAGCTGACCTCAGGACCAGTTACATTAGATAAAGACCACCCCAATCACCCGACAGGGGCCAATGAATCAGTGAAGCCCACAACCCTAAAAGGACACGCCTGGAAAACTGCTGAATGTTGCATTAAGATCTTCCCCTGGGGCCTCCCCTAAAATCTCTTCCCTTAAAGCCCTTAGGACAGAGGACCCAGCTCACTCTCCCTCCTGGGAGCTCACCCTCACCTTCCCCTCCCCTGCCAGGCGAGTTACCATTACCTTCCTCTCTCCCAAGCTCCAAGGGCCCTTCCTTTGCCTCTATAATTTGTTTCCAAAGCCCATTTCTTCTAGGAATTACTTTTTCTACCTCTATAATTTTATAAAACATGTCCTCTTATAGTCTGAGTCTTGACTCTGAATTCTTTCCTAGACAGAACCCAAGTACCCAGGTTGCTGAACCCAGGTCCAGGGTGACCCCTCAGGTCTAACTCCTGGTGCTGTTCCCACCGCCTACAACAGTAGCAGGTAGAAGGTTTGCATGGAGACAATTTCTATTTTTACTTCCCAAGGGAAAATTATATAACCTCTAAGTTTTGTAAACAACCACATCAACCAGAGACGTAATAGGGATTTTATTTTTAAAAAATAGATACACAACACAGTTCCTAATTTCCAAACCATCCCTTCCTTTAAAGTCTAAAGTTTAGAGGGATGACTCCTAACGAGTATATATTAGAGAGCATTAAGACACTCCAGAGGTTACTCCAGAATCAGTGCCTGGGGGAGATGGCGGCACTGCAGACACTGATGAGGTACAACAGGACTTTGTCCTGTCTCAGCCTCTGCTGAGCCCCCGCAGCTGGGAATAAATGGAGACTGAGCAGGTCTTCCACCCCAAGGATGTGAAGGGGCTGAAGTTGAGAGCGGATGCTGGAGCGAGTTCTTGTGCAGGCCGCCCCCTCCACCCCTGCGACCGTGGGAGGCCAGGGTTGCTTCTCCAGCCCTTGGCACCGGGGACAGATGAGACATCAGGAGAACCCGCCAAGTTGGGTGCATAAGGTTTGATATTAGAACAGGTGAAGGAGAGACAGGTGACAAAAACAGGTGTTCCTTTTATGTCTACTCAGGAGGGAAGAACCTGCTCAAACATTGCCCTGCAAGAGTGTCCGAAGGGGTGATGAGATTCCAAGGCAGTGGGCCCCCCAGATTATTCAGAATAATCAGAAACTGGGCAGGAAAAGAGGCATTTCCATGCCCTGAAGGCAGTAAGAGGGCAGGTCCAGGCGAGTCCTGGAGACCCCGCCTCCCCCACTCTTCCTCCCTCCCCAGGTACAAACCCAAAGAAGCCTGAGGCTGAGGGACTTGGACAGATGGAAGAGGAGGAGCCCAGGTCCCTGCTGCCCTCCCCTCTCCCCTGCCCCCCTGAGGCCTTCCCAGCAGGGAGTCAGCCTAGGACAAGGGGAGGTTTCAGTTGAACAGGAATGAAGTAGCTGTGCCACTGTCCTACCCCTGAAGAGAGGTGACAAAGCGGCCCAAGGGATTTTATTGATCTGAGCGTGGCCAGTGCTCAAAAGCCAATGGAAGACCGCCAAAGAAACAGTCCCCAGAACACGTCTGAAGAGACAGTGCTGGGAAGGAATGAGGTGCTTTAACATTCTGGTGAGTTCAGTTCACAAAGCCAGCCAGGCGGTGGCACTTTGGCAGTGGACATCAGTCTGTCTGGCTGTTACAGTCTCTCTGGATTCAGAGCAGGGGACCTTTAGGTTTCCTGTGGGTCAAGTCCAGGCCAAGGACCTTCAGGTTTCCTGTGGGTCAAGTCTAGGCCAAGGACCTTCAGGACTCCCTGTGGTCAAGTCCAGGCCGGTGCTGACTTACCTGACCCACTAAACGCAATACTGTGCCTGACCTATGAGGGTGACAAATGTTAGTGTTGGGGAAAGCTGGGCAAATCCCACATGGAAGCTCTTGTACTGTCCTTGTAACCTTTCTGTATAGCCAAAGTTACCCCAAATAAGTTCTTATTAAAATGTACTTGAAGCCCTGCTCCTCTGCCTGCTGCCCTGAATGTTCATGTAACAAGTTAAAGGAAAGAATTTCGCACACAGTGAAAGATTAGTGGGGCTCCTGGTTTTACATAAATTCAGGAACCTGACTCATGTTAGGAACCAAGAAATGCCCACTCTTAGCTGAATATTTCGTTCATTCTATAGATACCATTTTCCCGACTGTTCCCTAACCTTCGCCAGCTTGCTAATGTTGCCAGTTAATCTCACTTAATCAGTGCAGGTCACACTAAGGAGAGTAATATCTTCTAGACGCAGACGGGAGTATTAAGCCACAGTGGAAGCGGGGAGGTGAGGAAATAGAAACGAGAGTGAATTGAACCTGATTTAAAATTAGCTCTGACTTGGTTTAAAGCAAAGTTATTAGGATGATGTGTGGCTTTTCCATTCTGAAATGCTGAAATTAGGGTCCTCTCTGATGACGGGGGGAAGGGGGAGGCCTCCAGGCAGGAGCACGGGGAGGGGTGGGCCTGGAGGGCCGAGGTCGGGCGCCCTCCGACCCCGGCCGGAGTCCTTCACTCACCGGTGCCTCGTCCTACTACACTGCCCACAGGACCTCTGGGGACGCGGTCTGCTATTTTCACATCTCTTCCCCCAAAGATTATGTTCAGTTTAAGGAAGCAAACTGCAAATTCCTCCCGCCCGTGTGTCCTCAGCATGTGGATTTGAAACCCGAGGCTCACTGACTGGGAGCAGCACCATCCAGGGGGACAGAGGAGAGACAGGAAAGGACAGACAGGCCTTCCAGGAAACCGCGAACTTTTGCCGGTTGAAAAAAACAGGATTCTACAAAATCTTTTCAAAATTCGCAGGTTAAGACAAATTTAGCTTAAGGAGATGTAAAACAAAGCAATATTTAAAAATATTTCTATTCCTCGTAGTACTTGGAGTTGTACCTCTATCATATTATATTATAAAATTATACACACATGCTCCAAAATGAGGCCGTTAAACACTAGCCTCTTTTTAATAAAGTCTCCATGAAGCTTCTTCCTCACTTTCCCCGGAATACGGCGGAGCGGGTTAGCGCCCTCCCTCCCCAACGCTACTGGAGCTTACTGAGCGCACCGGCCCGGAGACCGCGGTCCACCCACGCTTCACGCCTCCCAGGGGCTGACCCGCCTCAGTCTCCAGATGGAAAGGCAAGTTCCCTCCCTACAAATTCACGCCTCAGCCCGACCAGCTAAGGATCGGGACGAGGCCCATCAGAAAGGGCGCGGGGAGCACTCTGCGTACTGAAGCCGGCCAGCCAGCTGACTCCTTTTCTCTCTCTTTCTTCCAACAGCAGAAACGTGTGGCCGTTACCTGAATGTACTCCGTGAGGGTGTTAAAGACTTGCTTTGCTACTTGAATTGCTTTGGAGAAGTTGCGCTGTCCCTGCTCATCGATGACGTCCTTCCCGGAGTAATACCAATAGAAGTCACTGATGGACTCCTGGAAGAGAGGTGAGGGGTGAGGGCACATGGGAGGCTGCGCCCACTGTCCAGCTGTGAATCGCTAACGTAAGTCATCTGACAGCACAGATTTGGAAGTGAAAAAAATACGGTGAAGTAAATACAACCCCCAGCGATTTTCCTACACGTGCAATGTGGCAACACCCTCCCTAGAGCTGCAGAGGAGAAGCACAAAACTTAGCTTTAAAAATGACCTCCTGTCTCTGGTGACCTAGAACTTCATAAACATAAGGATCGTAAGGTTAGTGCACATCTACCCCTTGAGCAGTTAGAGGTTTTACTAGGTAAGCACAGAAATTAGGTATTTTTTGGGTTTCAGACGCCTGGCCTCGTTTCCCCCGCAGAGTGTGAGCACCTGCTGGGGGAGGACTTCAGGATGTCCTGCCTCTGGATCCCCCAGAAACTGCTGGACTGCGGATAAATACTGGCAAGTGTACACCAAGTCTTCCCGACAGGATATCTGCACAATACTCACATTTTGAAGGAATTTTGTCAGCTAAATGAACAATAGGTCTAGCGTGTAAACTGCACTTGGGTTTTGAGCCATAATTTAAAAAATCACAAATATGTTTTTAGCAACTCTTCCTAATGTACATATTTGCTTCCAAATAGATCTTTTCCTCCACTAAGCTTTAAGTAAAAAAGTGTTGTGCTTTTACATACTCAGATTAAGGGGAAAACTCAAAGTCTGCAGGTTCTCAAAGTTCTGTACTGGCTTCTCTTAGAAATAAAATGAGAGATGAAGGTGACACAGGCTCTCTCCTCAGGAGGCCTCCACCTTCAGACTGTCTTGCTAATGTGGAATCAATTACTACAGTATCACAGGGACTTTAACTGCTTGTTAAGATGAATTTTAAAATTAACTCAAATATTAGGATGGCTGAAGACCTAACCCGAGGGCATTAAATTCAAGTACATGGGAGGCTTGAAAGCCTTTCTTTCTCCCTCCTGAGAACACCCGGGATGTTCTTCCCCGTTTATCCATCAACCGCAGAAGGAGCACAGCATGTGAGCGCTTTACAAAGTGGAAAGAAAATTTAAAACGCCATCAAAGCTAAAAAATGTAGGGAAAAGTCTGCACTTATAGAAAGAAAATCATGAGCCCAGTGGAGCCAGGATGAAAGACGGGACAGGGTGGCGGGTTCGCCAGCAGGCCTGGGAAAGACTGGTCAAGGCAGAGTCTGAAAATCTGACGAGCCGTGAACCAGAGCGCATTGGGACGGGCCAGCTGATCGGCACGCCGGCCGCCCCGTCACCGCAGCTGCACGAGCCCTCTACTGGGCCAGGACGCGGGGCAGCGCACCTGGACCCGCAGCAGGTAGTCCACGGTGGAGATGATGATATTCACGGTGGTGTTGTTGCCGGTCTGAGTTCTCAGATAATTCTGAAAATCTGTACGAGACCAAAAAATGGTATTAAATCTCACTCCAGAGTTTAAAATGACCTGTTATTTGAAAAACTCCAAAATCAAATGATGTCTCCAGCAAAATCACTGTGGCCAGGAGTAGTTTTAACATGAAGTAATTCACAGTTTCCATAGAAAGGGAGTGACCACCCCGTAAGCACATCTGGGTCTTTCACAGAACAGAAACACTCCATTTTTGCCTAAGAGGCTGCCGACGCGTTTCCCGATTCCTGGCTGGAGCGCTGGGCGCGGGGACGTGAAGGGTCCCATCCTTTAGGACAGTGGTTAGACACTCAGTGGTCCCCTGTGCCTCCCGGACGTGCTCAGTGCCGGGAAAGGTGACCTTCCCGCCAGCTCCCGCCCGCCTGGGCCCATCGCTGGCCGTGGAAGCATCAGGCTCAGCGACGCCATGAACACCTTCCCCAGTGCAGAGAAGGGGCACAGAGGGGACAAGGCACAGTCTTCCCAGAGATCTCTCCAGTCTGTACCCTTTCACCTGCCACCTGCCTTCTCCAGCAGAGCCACCGATAAGCCGAGTGAAGTGGCTACAGGGGACTCTGAGGCAGCGATGCTCACAGGAAACGGGGCTGCCGGTGCCCACGCGGCACTCGGGCTGTCCCGACTGCAGGGTTACCCGCCGCTGGCACTGCCTTCCAACCACCTTTCCCCCAGACCCTCCCGTGGCCCCAGGCTTCACCAACCTGAGTTGTGTCCCTCACAAAGCAGCTGCAGGAAGCGGAAGAGGTCACAGGTGAACTCGTCATCCTGAAGAACCTTTTCTCCTGCAGGGAAGTCCACACGTTAGCCCCGCGCCTCCCGCCCGCCCTCCCCGCCGGCCCTGCCCACCGGCCCCAGGCGGCGCAGCGCCCCCAGGCCCGCAGCCCTCGCACGGCCTCTCTCAAGCTCACAGACCATGCGCTTTGCAGAGAGAAGCACGTTTCTTTGTCGGAAAAGAACACTGGGGTCTTAACACCCCGATTTCTGTTAAAAGTAGCAGCATGGGTTTGGCAACATTTTAGAAACCCCCCTGAAGGTTTAAACTTGTTCTCTTCTCCTAAGTTTCTGACAGGTATGTACAGAAACGGTTCTGCATCTCAAAATGTTAACGTGAAACCTGCACACTCCGCGTCACAGTGCGTTTGTGGGGCAGGGTGACCTGCAGAAGGGCTCAGATATTCCACCTACGTTTCAACTTAAATGTATCTTCACCACAAGCTACTCTGAAAGCAAAACACAAAGAAACAAACGAAAAGCGAGCACCACACAAATGCAAGTTGATTTTAAAAGCAAAAAGTGTCCGTGAAAAAATGTTCAACATATGAGTGTATGCTCTGGAATCTGAATCAGCTCAGAAAGGAAAACGACAAAAAATGTTGTTTGGCAAGTGAATGAATGTATTTACATATTTAAAAAATAATAAATTCTCAGACTGGAGATACTGCGGTTAAGGAGAACACTGTGCAATGGCCACGTGTCCACTGGAACGGAAAGTGCGATGATGACAATGACAGAGCTGATGGACTTACCAGTCTGCAGTCTGTGACTTTCAAAGTGACAGGCTTCATATAATGGGAGGGTTAGGAAGCAAAACCATTTTGAAAACTAATATAAACATTAAAAAAAGTACATGAAATCACTGTACTGGTGTCCCTGTGAGCCTGTAAGATGCGACATTTGGTGACCAAACTAAAATCACCAGGTACACAAATCGGTCCTGTGGCAGGTTCAGGCGCTAAACGCACGTTGCTTAGACTGTCATTACACGGCTGATAAGCCCATTCCGCAGTGTTTACGGTCATGACAGGGGAGGAAGGGGAGGACAGGCGGGCCAGGAACTACACTCTTCATCCACGATACTTCCTATCAGTTAACGAGCTATTTTAATCATAAGAGTCTCTAAAATACTTAAATCAAAATATTAGCAGTTACATCGACTTGTCTCTTGTGAGCCTATCTACAGTGTATTTTCCCCCAGAAAATCAAACCAATAAGCCATGTACACGCTTTCAGCGTTCACGCGTTCACTGTGGAACGAGGAACCTCGATAGGAAGTACTCAGACAGCTGACGCTGAGATGAGCTTGGCGTGCTCCCCGTGGCCTGAAGTGCTCGGCCCTGCACACTGACGTACACCCGGTTAAAATGCTGCCACCCCGAGGGGTGCAGAGAGGGGCGAGGCTTATGGTGCAGGAGGCTCCGGAGGACAGCCCACCTGGGGACGGTCAGCAGAGAGCCCACTGGACGTGGAACCTGAGAGCAGTAACAGAGACGAGGCAGGGTGCGGCCCAAGGGCCTTGCATTCCCGCAGTATCACCTGTGACGGCAGCGTGACGGCAAATGTAACCACTGTGAGGAGCTTCCTTGCCTTCGTTTTAATTATAAGGGGCCTGAAATTCCTAATACTGTAATAAAGGGAGTGACGGCAGTGCCGCTGCTGCTGACGGGTTGGTTCTTTGTGTCTTAGTTTCTCATCTATAGAATGAGACAATGAGCACTGTCCCCTCACTGGCTCTTCATAACCTAAGGGACCATTTCTACAAACTATGGACAGCTTAGCATCAGTAGCAGTGGCAAAAGCACTAAATAAAGGCATAGCACGCCTAGGTGGTGAATGCAGCTACTGGACATATTTATTAAATGCGTTCGCCCATCTTAATTTTATGGGACCAAAATATTCTCAAAATTATATAGTTTCACTTGGAAATAATGTTAGGTAGACCTTACTTATTTAGAGATCTAATAAGGTTCACACTTTTAAAGGCCACTGCTCTACTCACAATTGGTTTATCCCCTTAAAAGCTCACTGTGTTTACTTAGAATATCCGTGGTCACAGATCACTGTGTGGCCCTGTATCCAGACAAAGCTTGGCTTCATTGTTACTAACTGTTCATAATTATCAATAATTGTCAATAAAATTAATGGAATAAGTAAAAAGACTACTGAGTATACATAAAAAATAGAATCAGGACAAACAGAGTTCAGAAACTGAGGTCCCCTCAGCCGTGGGTCTTTTCATGGCTGTATCTCCAACAGCCGAAAGCTACAAGTCGAGCAGCATGGAACATACGACTGGTCTACCTAAGAATTCCCTGTAAATGCTTGTTAAACGGACTTGAGCCCCTCACTGCCATGGAGGAAATTATTCTGATTACTGATCTTCAGAGGACTTAAATATCTATTTTGTATCTTCGAAAAACTGAAGAATTAAGGATAACAATATTTTTAAATAGTGAAAAGGCAGGTATTTGACTCCACGTGGGTAATTTGAATGTCACTGCTTAAAAGGCTTAAATGCAGCTGCTTAAATTATGTTTCAACTCAACTAACAAACCATGAAAGTTTTAAATAAATACACAATCAACATTTAGTTAGTGACTATGGTGTGCTAGGCACTGTGCTGGATATATTTTCTCATTTCATTTCAGGTACGCAATAGTCCAAAGGTGATATGAATCCCAGTCTGTGGTTCAGTAGACACCTGAGAAATTCCTGCGGCTATTAACTGCAGGTCAAGGGTTTGAATCCATCAAACTACAATGAACACTCATTAGTGTCTTCTCTGTGCTAAGCACCTTGTAAGGTCCTGGGGATTAAACCAATGGACAGAATTCCTGAACTCAAGGAGGCCATAGTCTAATGGGAGAGATAAGCAATAACAGGCAATGTCAATATTACACCGCCTTCCAGAATCCACGGTGCCATAGTTTCTACACTTTGTAAAGGCCTCCTCAGCAATCAGCAAAATCCCTGGCTAAGGACCTTGGACCTCACGCTGGATGCTACTTAAAGTGTGAGCTCCTGCTTGCTTCCACCACTTCAGGCCCGAGGAAAACGTGTTCTAGGTGTGCAGCTTTGGGACAGGCAGTTTACCTTTCTGAGCTTTTGTTTCATCTTTGATATGGGGATTAACCATCTCTGACCTCCTTACTTCATAGGGCTTCTGGGAGAATCAAATTGGTCCAAAAAAGTATAACTGCTTTGAAATATGCAAAGCACAACAGTAATAAATAGAAAATTAAAAAAGCTAATTTCTAAACAGAACTTCCGTGGGCTGTGGATATGATAACAATCTCTAAGTCCTATAAGTGTAGATATAAATTGAGGTGACAGCCTGACACCAGCACATGAAATGAATTTATTTTAAATCCCAAGACAGTCAAACTGAGAGCGGCCACCATGTAGACGAGAAGGTATGTGCGTGGCTAAGAGCTCAGCTCGTGTTAGCTGTGGGGGGACTGTCCCTTTGCTTTCAATGTGACCCGCAGATTTTGCCCCTGGAACCTTCTCTGGCTGCCTTTCAGCTCTCGCTCCTCTCACTGAAACCCTGATCTTTCACACTCCACACACCAGCGCCCTAAGGACCCATCACACTGCACACGGGCTGCCTACCACAGCTGTCAGCAACCCACACACAGACTGACTTCCTTTCACGGTAACTACGAAAAGTGTGCTCTCAAGAATTCCCTACGACCTGCCAGGAAGCATCACCTCCCAGCTCCCAGAGGCCGGAAGGAAATCTCACTGGAGAAAGATGCCCAGCCAGCCTACGAGCCTCGCTGAGAAACGAGAGGTGCGTGGGGTCGGGGGTTCGATGGAAGCGTGTTTGAACACTGGGTGTTAGCAATTTAATTCCAGCTGGATCATGACACAACACACAGTATCGCTTAGGTGCTACTTGTGCAGTGGCCGTCACAGCCTCAGAAGCAAGGTGCAGATTCCTGGGCAGGGCACAGAAGGCCCCTCCCGGCCCCCATCCACCGTCTCCCCACCTCGCACTCAGCCACGCTGGTGGGCCCCTGTCCCGACACAGTTTGTACCTCACACTCTGCCTTCCTCACCCTCCAGATGAACTTCCACTGTGACATGCCCTGTACCAGGGTGGGAGGCACCTCGCTCGGCTCCCTCCCACACAGCGCTGGCTGTTTTGAAGTCGTTGCCTACACCTGTCTGCACAACCCTGTGCTCTCAAGGACTCCAGTGCCCAGGACAGCGCCCAGCATGCCACAGCCACCCCAGCTGTCCTTGAGGAGAGAGTGCGCCCACAGGCACAGCAGGCGGGCACTGCGCCCACTCCCGAAAGGCCTTTGAGAATCGGGCTGGGAGGCAGCCCGTAAGGAAGGGAGCTCCAAAACCAGTGACAATCCAGGTCAACCAGCACCTAGGCTGCTTTCTCTGTCCTTGTGATAAATTAATTAAAAATGAATGCTTTTTGCTTTAGCTTTACATGAACTTGACAAAGTCACAACAAAGACCAGTAAGAACTGATGCAACATAGTGTCGGGTAGATGGAGACTCGGGAAGGTTAAGGGGGGGTAGTTAATGTTTTATATAAATTTTATATAAATCAAACGATTTCTGAGGAGTCAGATCTGCTTCAAAATTCCATTTTGTTCTGAAGCCTAGGACCACACAGAGTGGCCCAGAGTGACACGGAGCGTCTGGGCTCCGCTGGCGGGGTCTGAAAGAGGTAAGGCTGCACCTCAAACTCATGATTAGGAGCAAGGTTAAATGGTTCTGGGAAAACACAAAAAATCCTGGAATGGAATGAAATTTTAAACAGCCATAGAGGTTTCGGGCTTTAAATGTTAGTACATGTTAAAAGAAAATACATATGACTAGAAAATATGCAGAGGAAACACTGATCACAACACAAGTGTGCCAAAGGCACTGCGGAAGGATGGGTCCCCCCTTTGTTTTCTTAAACACAAGTGGGAGGTTGGCTCCTGTGAAAGGGGCTTAATCAAGGAGGGACAGGCCCTGGGCCACCATGACGTAACAGTGGTAGAAAAGGGAATACAAACCAATAGCCTGAATTTATGTAAAAACCTTAAAGAAACAGAGATTTCCTCATCATAGCTCCAGATTAGAAATACCAGTTGTCACCACAGAAAGTTCAAAAGTGGCTTTAAAATTTCCACAGTAACTGCAAAAATTGACAATAGATTGGGGGTCTTTGAAGGGAGCCATGCCAGTAGGTAAAGGGACAAAAAACTACTGTCCAAGCCAACATGCTGGCAGCAGGTGGGCAAGGGCCTGCTCCGGAGCTGTGAAGGGGACGGTGCGGGGAGAGCACCCGTTCAGTCCTGGGCCCGTGTGGCCCGGCCAGCCCGGAACCTGGCTCTCTCTCATCTCTTCCCTCATGAGTTCTCGTGGAGGGTGCTGGTGGGTGTCAGAAGCTTATGTGTTTAAGCTACACCTTTTCCCTGGCTCTACAACATATGGTCACTTTACCACACCAAGAAGTCTGCATAGTAAAGAGAGGGGTAGACAAGAAGCCTGAGCGCCCACAGCCTGTCCTTGGAGCCGGAGCCTCCAGCTCGGAGCAATGACATCACTGACAGATTTATACTTTTCAGGTTTTCTGCATATAATTCCCAAGAAATGAGCCACTTTCCTTCTCCTGTGAGGATAACAAATTTTGCTTAACCTTTGTAGAATCTTAAAAGAATGGCCGTGTAGCACATTTTTAAGATCTGCCGAAGAGAGTCAGGTGAGCTAACTTAATCTGGAAAATTGTGTCATCTCATCCCTTTTTTGTCCCCACGGTACAGGAGGTCTTTTAGAGACTATGTGAAATTCTAATACCATCTTTGTTATTACATGAGTTTGAAGAGTAAATATTCCTACTATTCTAGTGTTCTTTGAATTCAGTCTTAAGAATAAAAATTAGTTTTTATGTTAAGAAGGCTTTACACATGTGATGTGCCGAGAGGAACAGAGAAAGCCCGTAGCCTCTCTGTGCGGGGAGGGGACTGCGGAGCCCTGGCAGCAGGACACTCCATGGCCGCCCACCCGGGAGCCGTGGTTTCCGGTGCTCTGGCAGGCGCAGCCATAAAGCCACAGTGGGTCCCCAACAGAACGCCCGAGGGACAGCACACCCAGGGCCACTTGTGTTCCAACAGTCACAAACACTAGGCCTCGTAGAACTTTTTTAATGAAAGAAACAAAACATAACAAATCCAAAAACATAAATTAAATGCTTGTTGCAGGACATGAACAGTGGTCAAAAGGAAAGGAAATGGGGAAAAAGAAAAGTTGAAATTTTGTTTCTGTTTTGCTGCTTGTAAGGAAATAAAATAGAAACCGTGGGCACAGACAAATGAAACCAACCTCCTAGTGAGAGATGAGAGAGGAAATAGTGCCGCTCTCACTGGCTGTTTCTGACCTGGGGTGATGGTGGTATTCAGTCCTGCTCTGGCCAACAACGGGCGGGAGACCCGGTAAATTAAGCCTGGACCACCACTCCCCCGTGGGAGCTGATATGAGCAGCGACTAACGAATCCCGAAACTGTGTTCAGGGCCTTTGGGACACTCGGTAATAACTTGAAGGAAAAACAAAAGATTTCTAATTCCAAGACAGGGAAGTCAGACTTTGACCAGAGAATCCATTCACTTTTGGGCATTTTACAGCTGGGACACGCCCTGGACTTCAGGGCGAGAGGCAGGCCTGAGACTGAGGCTCTGAGCTCTCCACCGGGCCGCAGGCCAGGTATGGTGACTGCTGACACAAACATGAAGAAATTTTCCTTCATTTTCAGAAAACCTAAGCGATCTGTGGCTGGTGGTTTTCCTTGAGGGCAGCTCACACAACTAAGTTACAGGATGGCTGATACCTGTTGATGGAACCTACACATTCCACTGCCAAGCAGATAACAAAATCACGCAGGACCCACAGCACCAGCAGCAGCATTATAAAGTGTCTAAATGATCATTTTTAAAATACAGCAAGAAATACGCACTAATTCTTTCTCCTATTGTATAAAAATATACAGAGATAGAGAGATTAGTAAATTCTAAATTACTTCAGAAAGGCAAGTGGACTACAAATGGCAGATGGCAGGAAATTTATTTTTTGCAGCAAGATTGGTTTTATAGACGACCCAATGTTTCAAAACTAATATACTGATAACTCCAAACCAGATCAAACAAAAACAGATAAACACAGAGCCTTACAAAAACTAAGTGAATTTAAAAATCAAACATAGAAGTATAAAAACAAATCAAAACAAAAAATATCAAGGATTTTTCTTAATAAATATGAATGGGCAATAGGTATTTTTGCTTTAACTGCACCGTGTACTAATTTTTCTAATTGATACCCACATGTATTTAGAGAGAGAAAAACTCTAAGATCATGCAGGTCACTTTTGTGCACATGAAAATTAGGTGATCAGAGTCATCTAAATGGACATTACTCTTCAATTTCTTTCATTAAAGAATCTGCACTTGCAAAGATGTCTGGACCCATGAGGTACAGGGGTAACTGCTGAAAGGGACACAGCAGGGCAGCAGTGTCCTGCAGGGTCCGAGAGCCTGACTGTGGAAGCCACGTTCTCTAACTTGGCTCATCCGTGTGCTTTCTCATTTTATGGATAATTCTTTTATAAGGATCTTTTTCTGCTACCCAACCAGGGGGAGGCCCTGGCTGTAGGTGGGAAACAATAAGGAAGTTGGATGTGGGTGTGACCTGCGTGGGTGTCCCATTAGGGGCTTTTTCATGAGTTACAGGAGCATTTTGTCCACTTAAAGAAAACCCTGCAGCTCTCGGTACTGAAAGGTAACTGGTAGCTGACTCATTTCAGGACAGGAGGGGGAGCGGGTGGCCCTTTTAGTGTGAGCCATCAATACCTGATCCTTCCTCGGTCACCATCCCAAGTCCTTCCGCCTTGTTCTGTCGCTCGAAGGCGTTGAGGTCGAGGACACTGCAACAGGGAGAGACACTCAGAGGACTTAGAAAATGTTCCTTCTTCACAGGAGCTCATGTCTGAAAACCCTATATCCTGAAATGTGACCGGAATGCTAATGGATGCTGGGAACACGCCCATTCAATGCCCACCAGCTGCATTTCCAGGTGGCGGGCAAGCCTCTCCTGGGGGCCACGCAGAGATGGCCCGTGTGAGGTCAAACACAAGCCATCAGTGTCCACCTCGGGAGGACATTATGAAGCTGGCAGACACACTTAAGCGTAACTATAGTAACCTTGGAATAGCTTCCAGGTGGAGCGCTCATTACATAGTGTGTCGGGGGCCTTATCAGATGCTGTCTGAATGACTCTACTTGCCTTGAAAATAGAAAGTAATTACCATAAACTAGTTGGCTAAGGGCCACTTATTTAGGAAAAATGAGAAATAGTCTACAAGCTCCCAGGTAAAACTAAGCAGAATACTTTTTTTCTCTTTTAAAAATCATGCACCCCTCATTCGTTTTCACAATGCATATTAATTCTCCAAGGTCCCCACTTAAGCACAGGGAGGATTATTTTAACACATATTAACACTGAGTAATTTAGCAATTAAAATGCTATTAGCACCTAACAAGCAGGCAGAAAACAAGACAGTAACTGTCGCCCCCTTTGAGGAGTGCTGGGTCACGGAGACCCCCAACAGGAGCCCGGGCGCCGGCCGGCTCACCTGCAGGACTGCATCAGGCCGGCCAGGCTCTGGAAGAAGCCTACGTCCTTCTTGTCCTTCAGGTAGTCGAGCATCTTCTGCAGCAAACACATGAACAGCACGGCCAATGAGCACAACTCTTGTTATCGTTAAGAAAAAAACAACAAAACCACGCTTCCTACTCTGAAATAAGACAAGATAATATTCAGTGCATACGGGTACCACTACTGTCACCTTTCCCAGGAGGCGGTGAGGGCACGGCCAAGGCAGGGAGCAGGCGAGCTCCACGACCACCAGCAAGCCCCGAGCCCCGGGCAACCATCCTTCTTTCTTGGGACGCAGGCACTGCAGGCCCACGGGGCAGAGGCCCACCTGGACGCCAGTCACAGGCGCCCCCAGGAGCGAGCTCCCCAACCAGCACTGCGGCCCGAGAGCCGCACGGATGTGCTGATGGCACAGAGAGAAGTCAGTTTCTACGGCCAGGCCTAAACCAAGAAGAGGCGGGAATCCCTCCCTGCTAACTTCCTCCTGTTGGGAATGATGTCCAGATTCTGTGGTTCCCGCTGCTAGCTTATGGTTACCTATCAAAATGGAGCAGCTATTTAAAAGGTGGGTAAAATGTGTCGGAGGTTTCAAATGAGCACATACAAGATGAAAAGATGACAGAGGGCACTGCAAAGCTTCTAACATAATGAAGGTGCTGCTCTTCTCCGAATTCTGAATACAGAATAATTCCTATGATCAGTGCTCTTTAAACAGGGCTCAGCTAAATTGTCAACTATTTGGTAATAATCTTTTTTCAGGAATCAGAGTCAAATGTAATATAAAATTAAATATGTAAAGGCTGCATACACACACACATATGAATATATAGTATATACATGTGCACAAATATATACCTATATAGACATGTATGTACACACACAACATATACACCTATACACACATGTATATACACACATAACTATATACATGCACATGTATATATACATATATACATTTACACACATATACCTAGAAATGTATATGTATACATACACATACACCTATATACACACACATATGCAAATATACACACATATAGCTATATAAGCACATACCTGTATATATATACACATACATGTAGCTATATAAACACATATCTGTATGTATTTACACACATACCTATATACACACATGTACCTATGTACACACATGTCTGTATATGAACACATACCTACACACACATGTAGAATACATGCATACACCTACCATGTGTATGTACACACACACCCACACATTTGAACACAAAGAGGTGCACGAAAAACAGCCATTTGGGGAGGGTGGTGATGTTACTGATCTAATAAAACATGAAGCACTTATTCATCACTGGTCTTTAAAACGAAAAGCACATGGCTTGGAGCGCCAAAGGGAGGGGCAGCAGATGTATCTAACAGTTTAGAGCAAAAAGAAAAGCTGTGTAAACAACAGGTACACACAGCGTGGGCAAAAGTAGGTTTACCATTGTGAGTATGCAGAACAGAGTTTATTCTTGTATTAGTATGTGTTAATTGTTGTATTATTTTCCATATAATCTCTCGAGGCTCCTTTTGGCTGCAAGAATTTCTGACTATGTATACTATATAATTAAGCTCTTTTAAAGTAAAACATAAGGCAAGAGAAATGATTTTTTACCAAATACTGTGGAAAGATTAGTTTTCCTTTGTCTAAAGTCATGCAGTAATTTACTATGGAAACCAAAAAAAGAACATCTATAAATGAGATGGGAAAAGTATCTTTGTTTTCACTAACTTCTGAAACTCAGCATTCCTTTCAGCTATTAGCCAAGCAGCTGCTCAGCAGGACTAGCAGTCCCTGTCTTGTAACTAAGAGAAATTCCAGGTATTTTCAGAGTACATTACAATCACTACTGCTGTTTTAAAATGTTTAGATTCATCATTTATTCTCAATATTTACTAGACCGAGGACCAGATCTTTACTTAATGAGCTCATAAGGAAACACATGGGCCTTTACCCAAAGCCTGCTGTATATTTGATAACCACACTTTGACACATTGGGCTTCTTTGTCAAGAACCCTGAGCAATGTTACTTTGTTTGTAAACATTGCCCTGACCAAGTTCAGAGGCCTCACTAAACCCCAGCAGCATTAAAAAGCAAAAGCCAAGAACCGTGGGTTAGACTGTATCTGTGTTCTCTTCTAGACTTAAAATGTAATGATTATATCCACAGAGCAAAGTACACAATTTGAGAAAAATGCACAGATGAGCTAGTTTTTCAGCTATTCTGTGTTGTTACTTAACCTAGTCCAACTTCACCAAGTTTCCTCTGCTTCACTTTTCTTAGACTTCAAGATCTTCTAGAAGCATATCATGCCCTTCCCCACGGCAGCAACTCTGAGGTTCACAGCAACCTGGGGTCAAGCATTCCAAGGTTTTCACTGGCCTTCCTTTCCCTCTGTCACGGGAGCCCTTTACCTGCCTCACACAAACTTGCCCAAGAAAGAGCAGTTATTAGTTCCACGTTCATAAACCATTCTTGCTCATACAGAAGAAGCCAAAATGTAAAAATGAGACAGATTTTAGCTTTAGAATAACACAATCTACTACTTAAGCTATGTTTTGTCTTGCTGTTTCTCAACTGGCATATGAATTTTTCCCGAGTTTAGGACAACACTATAGGCCATGTCAGTGATGTCCCCAAGGTGTGCAGCACATGACCTGTGACAGTCTGTTTCTTACAGTCATTTTTAACAAACTCATAGACGTTGTCCTTCAGGTGGACATACAGATGGCACCCTCTGTCGAAACTGGTTGAAGTTATTAAAATCCCAGCCCAAATCATGTCTAACTTTTAAACAGAACATAGTTCAAAACTTGGTTGGGAAGGATTTTTCTCATTTCTTGGGAGACCAGAAAGAATTACAACTGAAGTAATTCTTGACAGAGCGTCCTGTTTCCATGTTAACCTAGGAGCAGGCTTCATACCAAATACATAGCAAAATCCAGAATCACTTAGCAGAATCACTTTACAGGAGCCGTAACATGAGAAAACACGTTACCCAGCAAAGCCCAGGTCAGAACCAGTTTCTCACTGTGAAATAGACCAGCCATAGTGCTGACTCGGTCGTGTGAAACGCAGCCAGGTGACACCACACACTGTGACTTAAGACTCTACAGGAGTTAGTGCCCACGTGGGCAGTTTAGTGTACCTAGAGGATATTTAGATGCTGAGACACGATGACCATAAAATAAAGACACATTTAAATAGAAAATGAAACACTGTACAATTGATAGTGCTTGTAGGATGACTGACGCAGTCAACAGGAGGACTAATGGTCCTTGTTTGCAAAGTGAGTGTGAGCGGCTGAAGGCCTCACCTGCTGCACCGTGGAGTTCCCGCCGTTCAAGACGGCAATCCCGAGTTTCAGAGTGGCAGCCACCATTGGGCCCGTTTCACCTTCAAAATATAGAAAGAGAGTTCCTTAAGTCACTTCACCTGCTGCAACAACCTGTTCTACCTCAAAATGTGCACTTTTAAAATTATTACCACCCCTCCAAATCTCTATAATGTGGAGGGGACTGACTTATACACCAAAAAATATTTAAAAAGTGATGATGCATATTATGCCATCAGTGCTTTTCCAAATTCTGTGTAATACAGACAAAGCTGATACCATAGGAGGACAAAAAAAATGTGACGAAACAACTGATTTTGAAAAACGAAGACCTAAAATGATTAAAATTCTAAACTATGCGTATTAAAATAATGTTGGGATTAATATAAGCCACTTAAAATTTTTCTTAAGGAAAACTTCCCTCCCACCTCCCTCAACAATATTATGTTTCAGCAACTTTTATCATTTCATCACTTTTACCCTAATATGTTATAGTTTTGCTTTATGAGGGTGACTAGTCAAAATTTTTGTTATTAAAATAATAATGGCAAAATTTTAAACTCAACTAGTTGACTATTCTTTAGTATATTTTAGGTTACCCACTTCTGTTTATCTTAGACATAATCTCCTATTTACAGAGTGCACCGCCATTAATTTTCCATTCCATTACAAATTATAGCAAAAATGTTTTCAAAAAGAAAATATTACTAATGTAAGAAAAATCATCCTCAAATGGCTGGCTACTAAAAAATATACTACTTTTACTTTGTTAAAAAGGACTCGCTTTCAAAGTCTACATTTGTATCAAGGGTCTGCAAACTGTGGCCTAAAGGCCAAATGCAGCTTTGTCATGGTTTTGTAAATAAAGGTTTATTGAAACAAAGCCGCACTGTTTGCTTATGTAGTGTCCCTAGCTGCTTTCCTGCAGCTGTGACAGAGACTGCACAGCTGTGCAGCTCCCTAGAGCGTGTCACAACAGACATTCCAAGACAAGACTTCTTAAGCAGAAATGAAACAAATCTTTAAATAAGACTCTGAAAAGAGTCACAACTGCACTGAGTAAATGAGGGCTCATCTCACATTTGTTAAGTCACTGACCTGGTCTTGACCCAGAAATTTGAGACTAGGTAAGTTGGTGGAATTGACCTCAGGAAGCCCTGGGGCGGGAAGCAGAGATGCTTGAAGGGGAGATGCAGGGAGAGGAGATGGGAGAAGGGGCCGTGGGGGAAGGGGAGATTGGGGAAGGGGAGATGCAGAGAGAGGAGATGGGGGAGGGGAGATGGAGGGGGAGGGGAGATGGAGGGGGAGGGGAGGTGGGGGAGGGGAGGTGGGGGAGGGGAGATGGGGGAAAGGGAGATGGGGAAGGGGAGATGCACAGAGAGGAGATGGGGGAGGGGAGATAGAGGGGGAGGGGAGATGGAGGGGGAGGGGAGATGGGGGGAGGGGAGACGGGGGAGGGGAGATGTGGGGGAGGGGAGATGTGGGGGAGGGGAGATGCACAGAGAGGAGATGGGGGAAGGGGAGATGCGGGGGGAGGGGAGGTGATGGGGAGGGGAGATATGGGGGAGGGGAGATGGAGGGGGAGGGGAGATATGGGGGAGGGGAGATGGGGGAGGGGAGACGGGGGAGGGGAGATGCAGGGGAGGGGAGGGGAGATGCGGGGGAGGGGCAGGGAGGGGCGGTGCGGGGAGAGGGGGTGGGGAGGGGGTGCAGCGAGGCCTCGCGGGCTCACCTTTGCTGGCGCTGATGGTCTGCAGCACCATCTCGGCGGCGCCGCGCTCGTGCAGCCGGGCTTGCTGGTACAGAAGCTTTTGCTTCTCCATTTCTTTTTCCTGAACACAAATCCCAACCATTTAAGTTGTGGCGGTCAGTCAGCAGGGCAGCTGTCTAAAACCACATTTTAGTCACCTCTCCATGTATGGGCTCTATGACAACATTATGGACCATTTCAACACCAACATTGTTATTATACAGAGGTTCACATATTGGACTCAGTTTTATTTCAACTGTTTATCAGGATGGACTTGTTCAATTTTAATGACTTGATCAGTCCCAAGCCTGCAGCATAGTTTCGAAGTGGCTGCACGTCGCCATCGAAACTTGCACGTTCTGAATTGTACATTTGTGCATGTTTGTCCCGTTTTGAACAGTCTCCGTGTCATGGCCATAACTTGATACTGCTCAGCAAATGGCTCGAGTGGCAAGGTATCACTGAGTGACCGAGAAACGCTGGCTGAGACGGGTTGGAGTTTAAGCAAAATCGAAAGCTGATATGGATAAAAAGTGGGCTTCCACTAAGTAGCGGACTTATGAGACAGATCTCCCCAGTGCCCCAAGGAATAAAGAAGCCATGTGCCTTTATATTTTGTACTCTCTGGTGGCAACAAACACACTGCATGGTGCTGCTGAGGCAATGGCTGGAGTTTGCTCTGTTCCACTCAAACTACCACCGAAAACATAAAGAAGAAAAAAATAAAGAGAAAATATAAAGGCACAGCAGGTTCCAGGCCGGAAGGAGCGTCCACTTGAGCTGTCAGCTCGCTGGAGAACCGAGACGGGACGAAGCAGCACAAGTCGCAGAATGCAGTTGCATAGAGCCCTGTGACAGCGAGCCCGCGGTGGCGCGGGGAAGCTCAGTCATGGGACATGTCAGCGTCATGTCCGTGAGCACAACGGCCAAAACAAGGTGACCGCAGAGCAGGAGCCGCAGCAAGGGGCCACTTTGCTGCCATAAACTTTCCATCCAAAGTACGGAAACAGACACTGGAAGATGGAAGAGGTTTGAAAAATGAAGGCTTGCTGCTTACAGAGTATGAAAACCAAAGTAAACTGAAAGGGGGCGAATGGGCTCAAACAAACGAAAAGGAAACCTTTGAACCAAAGCAACCGACACAGACAACGCCGTTACCAGAGAGTTCTCGCCGATGCTGGCAAAAGGGTTTCTTAAATCTTTGATAATATCGTGCTGCGAAAACAAAATCGATCAGGGGTTTTCACACTACGGTTAGAGCTCCTGCGGTGAAGTTTTACTGTTTCTTAAGTTATGTGACAGGCCCGAATGGAAGCAGAGAACAGAAAAAAAGGCAGCTTTGCTCTGTGGTAGCCATGCTGACACCTAGAAGGTTCGCCTTCATGTTTAAACCTCTTCCTGTGAAGAAACAGAACAGAAACGAAACCACACGGACACGAAACCACAGGCCGCGCGACAGCCGCAGGACGGGGAGGAGCCCCCGGCGGCCGCGCCCGCTCCCTCCAGGCCCGGCCACCCGCCGCCCCCGAGCCACCCCCGAGCCGCTCCCGGCGCCCACGGCTCCCGTGAGCTCCGGTAAGACGGCGGCAAGAAGCCATGGGCTTAGGAACCGCTCTGTCCCTGTCATCAAGGCAGAGGCGAGGGCGTGAAAGAGGTCGGCTCTTTACTGACCAGCAGAACATAGAGACAGTCATGAGGACACCCAAGGAAAGACAGCACACCAAAGATTCTCGAGGGAGAACAAAACCCAACGGCAACCTTCGCCAATCTGCTTCCAGAGTAGGCAGAGCGGCCCGAAGACCTGCCAGACCACCAGCTCGCACAGGGCACCCAAGGCCCAGGGTCCTTTCCAGTAACTTAAGTCACGTGGGACGGAGAGGTGCAGGAGGGTCAAGAAACAAGGTCAAGTTGTCTTCTTTAAAAAATAAACTCTGGGCAAAGATCACTCTCATCGTTCTTCTACAGCATCTAATTTCTATAATAGTAACTATTTCAGGGGTGATGAGGACACTCATTTGAAAACAAATATTGAACCCAGAGGCAGGAGGGGTCATACGTCACCGAGGGGTCAGGGTGGCCTCCCCAAATCCCCCCAGTGGGCTGGGTTAGGGGCTCTCCCTTCTCAAGATCTTCAACATCATTCTTTCAGGTGCTTGACCCTTTGACAAATGCTTCTCAGTATATACTTTAATCTTGTTGTCGGAAATTCTATCACAATATAAAAAATAAAACCCTCACAGCTAGACCAGAAGTTTTCAGACAATAAAATGATAGGTTAGGTGTAAAGAAAAGAATACTTTCATTTCAAATTTACTGCAGATTTGCTTCTTTAAGCAAATTGGAGATAATCTTTTAAAACTATCTCACTTAGGGAAATCCACTCCAAAGTACCTTTTTAAAGGTAGGATTCCCGCCCCACCCCAGGTTCTGCCTAAAACTGCCAAAGGGCCTTAAATTAACATTATTCCTTCAACCTGCTGTTTAGTCTTTAAATTATTCCAAGGTTACAAGGAAAGGTTAAGCGGGGTAAGGAAAAGAGCAGCCCCAGTTTGAATTTTCTGTCATACAAACAGTTCCACTCCCAAGAGTATTAGCTGTTTTCCTACAAGATTGTTATGGGTCTTTTCAAGGTCAAGGGGTTCATAAATCAGACCACGATCACATCACAGGGTGAATGGAGAACTCAGCATCGTGGTTTGCTTTAGAATAACTGCGGCCTGTCATAAAGTTGCTAATATCCTCCCCCTCGGTCTGACAGAGCTCACACTTTCAGCACCGATGGGGGAAAGGGGCGGGCCTCAAGAAAACCTCCCATTCTGTTCTTCAACAACTTTATGAGAGAAAAAATCGCTGCAACAAAAAGAATCAATTACAACCGTCCCTCGCTACTCGATGGAGAAAATCATCTATCCCCACAATGGAGACGAACAGGAATTTTAAACCAGGGCAGCCTGATGACAGCAAAATCATTCACACTGAGGCTGAACAACCTTCAGGATGCTCGGGGGGCATCCGGGCAATGTGCGCACCACAGGCGAGGCCACACAAGCCCCGTGGCCTGCGTCTCTTTTCTTTGCCTTTCCTACCCTACGGCAACTGCTGGCAAGGTTCTCAGGCTCTCCTACAACGAATGTGGGAGCTAGTTATAATGCATGTGGACGTCCAGGAGCTGAGCTCGCTTTAAAAATACTTCTCATCAGTTAATGTTATAAATATTTCCCAATTACACATTAACATTAAATACTCTTATCTGGCATCTTAAATTTAGTCATAACCTACAAGGTAATGTTGACCCTCAATATTATAAGGAAAAAAAAGATTGAGATATAGATGATTCAACTAGATAACTATGAGGACAAAGATGAAAGGCAGTGAAGTGGGGCCAATAATTTTGTTTATAACACAAACAGGCCAACAGAGACTATGGGAAAGAAAAGCATACGCAAGGGCACCTTCTCCACTTCACTGAACTCTGTTCTCCGTCCCAGCTTCTGAGGCTGTAGGCTGGCTACATCCTATAGAGCTGACTCAGTGCTAAGACAAAATTATAACCTTGTTTAA
This sequence comes from Miniopterus natalensis, assembly GCF_054644295.1. Lineage (NCBI taxonomy): Eukaryota > Metazoa > Chordata > Mammalia > Chiroptera > Miniopteridae > Miniopterus > Miniopterus natalensis. Next base: position 3,662,707 of record NC_142101.1, read on the forward strand.
TAATAGAGGTTCCCCAAATCTTTAAGATTGAAACTTGATTTTTTAAAAATTAAATGAATGCATGTGAAATTTCAAGATGTGGAACACCTTGAGGAAAGTGGCCATAGCTGCTTTGTTTATTTGTTGTTTGTACCATGATGCCAGTACATATGCACTGTGCATCCAGTGCAATTACCTGCACACAATAAATATTCAAGAAAATGTGAGTGAATGAAGGGCTAAATAATGCGATATGATGCCCTATGTACAATTAATGTAAAATTTTACAAATGTTAACTTTTCATTGGAAGAGTTACAAAGCCATAAATGTGAAAAAAATTATCTGGCTTACTCTCAGTACATAGTCAGAGAAGTCTAGAGTTATACCCCAAAATTCTCAAATTATAGTCTTTAGCTCATTTAATTCTCTCTGTGGCTGAACTATCAAACAGCATATCACCTTCCAGATTCTATTTTTATAAGAGGAGCATAGTTGCTAGTGCTCTCTCTTTAAAATAAATAAATAAAGGAGAAAAAGTGTGATTTTCCACAAAGCGAACTTTGTTTAAATGCCAAAGTTTTACTAATAATATCTTCCCAGAGACAACAAAAACACTATATAAGAGAGATGCAGTTTGACTAATGTTTGAGGTGCTGTGGAGGTGACCTCAGGGCTTATTTCCTCCTGTGCCTCACTTAGTTGCATTTTGGTTGGAAAATTGTTTCCCCTGGACTCAATACGTTTAGAACTAAATACTATGCTGAAGTGATAGCGTCCCGCTGAGTAGAAGCAATTTTCTGTTAGGGTCCTGATGACAAAATTCATACCACACCACAAGTGGCTTCATTAAAACCAGAGGTTATCAAATTAGCAAAGTTAGATGGACGTATTATTAGAGGGAATGTGGTTTGTCCTGAGCTCAACGTTGGCTTATAACAGCCTTCATTTACTTGTTTGTTCTTTAAGCTTTAAAAGCACCGGATACTGCCTTGGACACAGAAAGGAAGGGCTGTGAGTCCCACTACTGCAGCCTGACCAAGGACAGTGTACGAGCAATGAGGAGACTGCTAACCTCTTAACCACGGAAGTGGTTGGTTAGATCACAAAGGTGCCAGAAGGTCAGCTAGTTAGTGGGAAAAGGCAAAGTTAGAGTACAGTTTATCATGGATAGATCATAACAACTCATTACTTGGACTCAGAGATCTCCCAGTGCCAGTACTTCCAAAGTTTATAATTCTGGTTTTTACAAATGGTGTATTAATCCTACCCCAGATCACCTTGAGAACCAGTTACAGTCCAAGGACTGGGTTCAGTCTCCGACTCCCGGCATGTGTCCCTGCTTAGCTGAGGGAAGGACTTCCCTGGAGACTGTCCTAAGAATACACAGTCCCCCATCCTCAGGCATTTGTATTCGTCCAATGCCAGGCCATCTTCTGATAAACTTTATTGTATAAATTCTCAAATAAATTCTCTAGATGGTCTACTTCTGTTCATATAAAAACAAAACCTGATTTTCAAAAAAAAAAAAAAAAAATCCAGTAAAAATTACTTTCACTGAATTGCTAAGGACCTTTTAATTACATAATGTATTGTCCTCTTTACAAAGATCTTCAGGGAAAAATGCTTCAGAAATTTTTGTTTCTCCCAAACAAGAAGACTGTCTTCATTTTACTAATACAGTAAACTATTAAAGGTCTGTGCCTTCAAGTTGGCTCCTGGAAAACTGGGAATCAGTAGTGCGAGCAATCTGCACTCATCAGCAGGACTGGTGCGGGTTTCCGGCTGAGCCTCCCTCCTGGAAGGCTCCACTTCATGTCCCTAAACCCTTTCTTCCCTCGACACGTCTCCCCTTCATCTGACTGCATTGTGTATAATTGTGTAATATTATAAGTCCCAAATTAGGAAAAGGCAGAGATACATATATATGTACAGAAGCTAGACCTTATTTTCTATAAAACATTTACTGTGACATTCCTATTCTACAGAACCAAGGGGTTTATTTTCCTCCTCAACACTCCGCCAAAGAACGGAAGAAAACTAAAGAAAATGCATATGCTTCTAGCAGTATTTAAGCATTTAGAAGAATTACGAAATTTCCCTGAAAATGAAAAGAGCTGCTTCTTTCACAGCAAATCAGATCATTTTAAAGGTGATCATGACCCTGAGGCTATCCTGTTCAAGGCTCTCAGCTCACAGTAGAAGGTGAGGTGCGGAGCAATTAAATGTGACCTGCTGCAGGTCCCAAGCCAGCACTGGGGGAGCGGCTCCCGCCCGGGCAGTGCTGTGCTCGCCACCCTGCTGGTGCTCCGTGACCTCCGGAGCTTGCCCTCCGTAGGGAAGTGCAGCTGACCGAAGGTAACAATGGCAAATACACCAAGAGCTCGGCAATGCCCTGGCGCCTCACCTGCATTAACTAAGTTAATCATCATCACAATCCTCCAAAGTAGGTACTATAATTAGCCCCATTTTACAGACAGGACAACTGAGGCTTAAGATCACAGGTGCTGGAGCTGGGATTCAAGAACAGGTGGCCCATCTCCTGCCCTCTTCACGTCTCCCTGCATCCCACTTACTGTATATGCTACGGTCAAGCATAAGCTTCCACTGGGGTTATTTTAAAAACAAAAGCACATTAAAGTCAGATTACTGTGCACGTCAAGTGTGCACAGCTGCATGTTCAAATGTATGCCCGCTATAGAGTTTGCCCTCTGGGTCCACACACAGGCACACACTGCCATCTGGGACACAGGGCTGTGCTTGCTGGGAACTTTCCTCATCCCAGGACCAGCCCCCTTCTCTCCAAGCCTTGGCAACCTGCCTTGCTTCTGAGCAAGAGGGGCCCTAGAAATGACTCAGAGCATCACTGTGGCTATGACAGTTGGCCGGTGCCACACCACTACTCACTAAGAAGCCCCCACTGATGCACTTGGAGAAACTACAATTCCCCCCCCTCCGCAGGCCGGACCCAAGCGGGCTCTGGCCTCCCAGGGATTGCGCGGGAAGGCTGGTTAATACCAGCAGGACGCAGGAAGGGACTGACTCCCTGTGACTCCTTGGAGGTAGGGGGTGGGGCGGGCCGCAGATGCAGCGCTCGCCCGCCCTCCCGGGCGCACAGGGTCTGCCGGGGGCAGCCCGCAACCGACGAGCGGCCGTGGCCAGCCCAGGTGCACTGCCTGTGTCTCTCTGTCCTTCCCGGTGTGGGGCACCTCCGCTCACTCACACTCCCTGGGACTGCAAGACCCCAAGCCCAGTGAAGTGTTAGCACATAATCTCTTCACTCTGCTTCCTAGGGAACCTGGGCTACAACATGAGGGCTTTACTTGCAATTAACAATTTCGTTATATAAAAATGCAGCTGGCCGGTGGCAGTGACAGGCATGAGTACTAGAGAACACTGGCCATCACAATTCCTCCCCCTTCCCCACAGAGCTTGCACAGCAGCAATTAAAAATTGTGCATTCTCTTGAGAGGAGAAATAATTTGTTCAGTATTTTATATACATAGCTATGTCTTCAGTGTTTTATATTTAAGAGTTAATTTTTTTGTTAGATTCAGGAAGCCTTCTAATTCAGACTGCTGTGTCCCTAGGAAAGAAAGAAACCCATTCAAAGATCAATTTGTGTAGCTATTAGGGTACATCTTACAGCCACTTTATTCTTGCAGAATGTATTAAAAATAAAGGATTCTATTCAAATTTAGATCATTGGAGAGGCAGATAAAAGGGCTGTTATCCCTGGGTGGAGCTACGGAACGTCAGTCTGTGAGACCGTTTGAACCTAAATCGGCTCTTCCCTACTTAACGGTGCCCAGGGTGGCTGCGAGCCGGGTGCCTCAACAGGAACGATGTCTCACTGTTCCCGAGGCCCGGGGAGACCATGGAGTTAGTCTCCTGTTTTTATCACCGAACGTAAACTCTGCCACAGACAATTTAGTGTTTAAGACACAAGAACTCTCTGTAATCAACAGTGCAGAGTAACAGGACCTCAGGGATTCATCAGAAAACTCAGCGCAAATGAGAAATCGGGCATCTGCCAAAGGATGTGCAACTTGCCCTATGTTTGAGAAAAATGTTTGAGAAAAATGTTCTCGAAGGCAGGTTAATGCTCCATCCCTCCGGCTTCCGCAAGGCCCCACTGTCATTAATTTAGGCCCTTCGGTAAGTAATAAATCTGCCTTATGGCTCCCTAATGTTCCACAGAAACACTTTCACCGCATTATTGCTTCATCTCACTGCCTCAGGTCCTAGAGAATGGACAAGAATAACCATCTAGAGAACGGTTCTCTGTATTTTGCAAAATCATAGTTGAAAACGTGGTCCACTCTAGTACCAAAGCTCCTCATGATCTCGGTGGGCAAAACCCAACATGCTCAGAGATATGAAGTTATCTGACTTTAAACATCATCGTTTATTATTTATTATTATTTGCTTTGGTTTATAAAACATTCCAAACTAAATAAAGCATCCAACCGCAGTGATGAACATTCCAGTAACTGCCAAATGTTTCTTCCCAGTCAATTTTAACCTCTTTATAAGATTTAACTGTCTTTTAAAAAAATTTTTTTTAATTGATTTTAGAGAGACAGGAAGGGAGAGGGAGAGAGGTAAAAACATCGATGAGAGGCCTCGATCAGGTGCCTCCTGCACGCCTCTGCTGGGGATCGAGCCCACAACCCTGGCATTCGTCCTGACCGGGAATCGAACCAGGGACCTCTGTTCATGGGTTGACGCTCAACTACTGAGCCACATCAACCAGGCTCACCTGTATTTTTTAGTTTTAATATTGCAGTAGACTCAAATCTAAAAAAGCTTATATATATAATGAACTACATATTCAGTGAATTGTTAGATAGGTAGCTGTAGAAACAGTATTCTAGATGAAGCAGGGGAGTAAACTATCAAGTTCAACTGGGCAAGTTCAACAGGATCATACGAGTAAAATGTACATGTGATTGCGGAAGAAACGGGCCGGCAAACCCTTGGCATTTTGGTCCCCACCCTGTTTTCCACATTTCTTGAGCTTTACTTTATTCCTCACAGAAATTTTCCTTATGATGCCTCATTTTTAAATCTCAAATTATTTTTGTAATTCTAGATCAAAATGTTTTCTCTTAGCAAATGTTACAAGCACTTAGCTCTTCAAGATATTAAGAGGTAGAAATAATCCTCCCTAGACTGAAATGCTGAAATCAACGTTGAAATTGTGGACTATCATCTCCGGCACCAGCACACTGGAAAAGCAGACTTATTTCCATTGTCCCCAGGAATGCCATTTATCGCATCTGTTTTCATGTGACGAGGCTGCTATAAAACAGTATCAAGAGGCACAGGCCCTGTGAAGACCCTGCCAACAGTTCAGGGCTGGGCTCCTCTATCCCAGCCCGGGGTGCAGCTCACAGCTACCATGTAACGTAAATTTGAAGTGATGAGCTACTGAAACTGCAAGAAGAATAAGCCTGTCAAGGAAGGGATACCGAAGAGACCAACCGCACTGGAGCTAGACACTTCTAGAAGCACTGGAAGGCCTTATGTTACAAAAGAATCTGAAATGTTGGGTCTAACAAAAAGGTAAATGTCACAGAAACCAAAACTCAGACCCAGACAAATACACACACATACACAGTTTACCTTGCTGCGCTGGGATCCTGTGACCTTAGGAAGGGTAAGGACAGAAGCAAAACGGCAATAAACAATCGCTCTAAAGACAGCTGGTAGAGCACAAGAGGTTACACTTTCAGAAAATGCTACTTGCTGCTTACAACCCATTCTAATTTACCTCAGTTTCTTATCAGGAAAGATGGACTTGAGAACAGAATACACATACATTAGAAAAGATCATAGTGCCATAACGGAAATGAGCCTCAGGGCATCTTCCACAGCCAGCGACAGTCACAGGTGATTCTCAATTGCTTGCTTTGTGTTTCTTACACAGGGACTTCAATGCAGCGGAGATGCTCAGTCACTGCTCCCGAGAGGCACTCTGTTCGCCCCCCCGACACCCTCTCGTGGGTGCACTGTGACTAAGGACTCACTGCGGGGTCCGACTGTACTTCCGGACTTCTAGCTCAGAGTCCAGACATGTAAGTCAACAGCAAAATTAAAAAGAATCTAATCTATGCCCTTCCACTTAATTTCTTTTTGAAAATTCTAAAAACAAGCAAATAAAGAAAACAATAAATAAGGCGAGTGGTAGCTAACAAACACCTAGTTTTTCCCATAAAAAGCAAAAGTATGGTCTAAGGAAAGGCGGGAGTAACATTTCCTTTCCTTCTGGCTAGTTAATGTTGAGCAGTATCTCAAATTATGTGGATATTTAAAACCTGAAAGGTTTGAGAAAATAAGCATAAGCTAGAAGGTGGTCCTAGGAGACGGCACTCCTGCCTCATGCAAGCCGACTGCACCGTGTGTGCACCGCCCCATATGTGCAGGAATGAGAGACCGAACAGGGAAGGAGTCACAGGGGGCAAACCTCTGACTTCAATTCCAAAGGAAAATCAAAAAAAGGCTTCAATTAAAACTCAATATCATGTTGCTCTTCAGTGAGTATTTTCCTCATGAGCCTGTTGGAAATTTTAGGTCACGACATTCACCGAGATGAGACAATTTGAAGCCACCTCTGTGGGTCTCAGGAGCACTCATCCTGCACATATGGGCGTCTGATGGCTTAACTATCGTATGGTCCCGGGAGTTAACTGCAGCAACGGCAGGACTCGCACTGCCCACCCGGCTCCCACATGCAGTTCCTCCGCACAGTAAGCCAGGGTAAGCCATGAAGCGAGAAACGTAAGTGTCGGTTATAAGCCATGAGACAGGGCTTCCCCGTGGAGCAAGGCCAATCCAGAAAGACCCCTCTTACTTCAAAACTCTTCACTTCCTCTTCACCGTCGTCTTCCTCATCATGGCAACTCTGGCGCACGGCACCGTGGAAGGGGACAAAAGCCAGGAAGGAAGTTAGCACAGCGCACCGCAGCGTTTGCCCGAGCCGTCATCCGCGTTGTTTAAATACACGGATACCTCACGCACAGTAACCCCAGGTGCCATCGTCAATGACTCATGACCTAAAAGGGGGCCTTCCTGTGCTCTTACAGAGTTAGAGTGTTCATTACCCACACCGCACGTCCCATGAGGCATGGCGAGGCCAGCGTCACGCTGCACACACTGCTCACTCATGACTCAGGCCGCACGCAAGCTTAGGCAGCGGGCGTCACGTCCCCTCGGAGGTGCCGCCACTGCAATGCCCTGATCCAGGCACTGCACAGGAACTTGCAACAGCTATGAATTCAAATTAATACAGAGCAGTGTCCGTTAATTAAGATAAAACTTCTCATCACTTTTTAAGTTCATTGTTTATTGTATTTTGTCCAAGGGAAAAAAGTGAAAATGTAACTGCTAATACTTCTTTATATGTAAAAAGGAATGACTACTGTATTATTTTGAGTTGTTTCTCCAGAAATGAGATAGGCGTTGTGCTATCCATGCCCACGTCTGTCTACCCCCACAGCTAAAGTTATTTTTGGAGGCCGAGCGGTGAGGTTGGCAACAGGCTTCAGGACGCAGAGCGCCCGGCTCCAGCCTCGCTGAGCCCAGTCACTTGCTGTTTAGGCCAGGGCAAGTTCCTTGACCTCTCTGGTCTGGTGTCCTCACACTTCAGGTGGGAATAAGAAAAGATACCCAAGTCTTGAGCGGATCACATGAATTAATATGTGTCAATTGTTTGCCACTTAAGAGCAAGTGTCTGGAAAATAATAAGCTTTTAATAACTCCCCACCTACTATCACTCTGGTTTGGAATTAGGAGCATTATGTGGCCCAGACCCACGGCAGGAAGGAAGCTTCTGAAATGACTGACTAAATAAAATGAGGCCACTATGGACCAAGATGAGAGTGTGTCATGAGTCCAGAGCTGCGAGTAACCCAACTCTGTGCTCCTACACTTAAAACTAATCAGAGTAAATGAAACCTAATCAGAGTAAATGATGCCTTCCAAAGGTCCCACAATGGTGAAGGAAGACATGAGGGCAACGTCTCGAACTGAGTTCAAGTCTCAAGACCCAAGGCACAAACAATCACAGCGAATGCAACATGACTGCTGGTGAACTTGGAGGCCCTGGGCAGGCCACTGGCAAGCTCAGGCGCCAGGGTGCTGATTGTGAAAATGAAGCCAGCCTCCCAGACACGTCCTGCGAGGCCTGTGGTCAGTCCCAGCACCGCCCCTTAGACACGCGGGAGCACTTCCCAGTCGGAGCTCAGTGCTGAAGGAACTGGTCACATGGACAGAGGGATCTGACCCACATGATGGAGCTGAACTTTGAAAACAGGTTGGTTGTGGGCAATGGTCTGACACTAATCAGAGAAATGACACCCTGTGCTTAATTAGAAAGCACACCATTGTCGAAATACAGGCATGCCTGATAACACTCAACAGAAATCCATAAACGACATTAGATTGACAGGCAAGCACAAAAGGAAACAAACACGCCGCACCTCCTCCCAGGTGAACTTCTGCTCTCTTCCCCGGAGCATGTGCATCAAAGCCCTCTACACAGTTCTGCCAGCTGCGCTCACTGAGGGCACACGGTGAGCAGGTGACCAGTTCTCTCCTGCTCAAATCTCAGAATGAGACCCCAGTTCTGCCAGCTGCGCTCACCGAGGGCACACGGCGAGCAGGTGACCAGTTCTCTCCTGCTCAAATCTCAGAATGAGACCCCAGTTCTGCCAGCTGCGCTCACCGAGGGCACACGGCGAGCAGGTGACCGGTTCTCTCCTGCTCAAACCTCAGAATGAGACCCCGCTGGCCACGTCTTCTCCATTAGCTCCTGTGTACCCTCATGCTTAACGTTCTCTCCTGTTCTATCCACCCCTTAAGCTCCTTCTCTCTCCATCCTGTAAGCATCCATGTCCTTAGAGGCTGGGTCCGAGGCCGCCTCTCTTCTCACGCTGGCCCTCTGCAGGGTGACCACCGTGCCCATGGCACCACCATCTCCCCAGCTGCTTGGGCAGAAGCCTCTGAGGAGCCCTGCCTCCTCGGCCAGGGCCAGCCCCTCAGTCGCCTCCCGCTGTGCGGCGTGCAGGACATAAACACTCGGGACACATCACCCTTCCCCAGGCAAGGACCCCTCAAACCCTAGACTGGGCGCAATGCATTATGTGCTAGGTAACCGGTTTCTCCAGCACTGAGCGCCCTGCACGTTTTGCCGTCATTTGTTTAAACCGTCTTTCCCATCAGACAGAAAACCCCAAGACGGTGGGGTGTAGTCTCTCCTCACTCACCATGTCGTCTCCAACACCTTGACGCCCAGTGATTACTTGTTGACTGAATGCATGCGGAAAGTTAGTGAGCTCCCCATGAACCAATGTTAAAGGAGGAAACTGATTTAAATGTGATTACATTTCATTCATTTAAATCAATGATTACCTGTCAAGGAAGTTAGAACTGAGCTTCGCGGAACAAGTGGAAAGTTGGGGTGAATGCACCTCAAGAGTCTAAGGTTTAACAGCATTGTATACATACCGTCTTATCCTTTTTCAGATGAAATGATTTCCCTTTTTAAAATCACACTTTCAAACCAAGACTGACATGTATTTACCTTTGCCATAATATCTGCGTAAGCCATGTATAAATAGTCTTCCTCCAGGTTGCTATGGAAAACAAGAAAAAACATTGTTTTCCAAGTAGAAGGCTAGTCATATGCAGAATTACCATCACTTATAAAATAACCTGTATTTTTCAACAAGTATTACTTTTTAAAATAAAATAAACACAAAACTTAGGCAAAGTAATCATTCAAAAATATTGTAGCATCAGAAAGCAAAGAGCTCAGGCCTCCCAAACTGCAGTCCCACCTCACCTCCCAGGAGAGACCCCTTCTCACAAAATAAAGGGTCTATGGACTTACATACAAAAGCAGTAACTTTCACTCTCTTGAAACTATAAACGCTGAACAGGTAAATTTAAGTGAGGTGGGGGCTTTTCACAGCAGAAGTGATATTTGTCATTTGATGGAAAGACTCCCCAAATTATGATGCTACAAAATCATCATGGTGATTCTTAAAAATTAAGAAAAGTTTAAACATGTTTATATCTTTTTTTCAAGAAGTGTAGAAACCATTAATCGATGAAGAATGGCTTCCATAAAAAAATGACTCACGTGCAGAGTTATGTTAGCAGTTCTAACTTCAGCCATCAGAAAAATTCACTTAGGAGAAATGCCTCATTACCCGACAGTGCCAGGCGGAGCTGCTCTATGCTTAGGGACGGGATGACTGTCGGTGGGGAGACAGCAGGAGAGAGAAGTCCCAGAGAAGGACCGGCCGCAGCGGCAAGAGGGAGAGGGACGCATCATTCTGGCCTGATAACTAACTGTCCCCGGGGTCCTGCAGACACCATGAGGGACCTGGCAGAGGAGGCTCCTCCAGGAGGCAGGAAGGTGGGCACCAGGTTTAAGGCCTCTGAGCCGTCCCAGCAAGAGCCGTCTCCACAGCGGCCTGCGGGCGCCGGAGCTGAGCACATCTTATCAGCCCTAGAGCGCTTCTTAGTAACTCCACAGAGGCTTGCCCTCTGCGGCTGCGGTCAATTCATATGATCAAGACTGTAGGAGCCAAGACCAGTGGAGGGTGCCCTTAAACAGGCCTGGAAGAAACTTCCAGTTGAGATGGCGGCTTCCCCACCCCTCAGGTTTCCTAAGACCTGCGCAACGGCGCCACTATCCACCAGGACAGCTTGTCACTACTGGTCTCCATTGTTTCTGGTTCTGAAATTTGCTGTGAGCTCTTTTATTTACAAAGGCTATTTGTGATAAAGAGAAAAATCATTTTGAAAGAAGATTCAGAATCAACTACATCAGCTCATTACAAAGTTGCTAAGAGAAACCAGAGCAGACATTACAGCGCGACACTGAAAGTCACGGGCCGCGGGCGCGTGCCAGCCTGGCCCAGCCGCCACGGTCCCTCTCCAACCAGCCAGGTGGCAGACACCAAGGCGCACACACACTGCGCAGCGGCCCTGCGCTCACCCTCCTGGCTCGGGCGAGCCCCCCAGCCATACCATTTCTCCGTTAGGGCCGTTCGGCTGAACAGAAGGATGAGCTGATGCAGAGGATCAACTCTCCTCGTGCCCTCGTCTTCCTCTGGAGGGTCCGCCCCCGGTTTCTACAAGAGTCAAATTTTTAAGTTCACATTTCAATAAAATGGTCGATCAAATCCAGGAGCAACATGCGGGCTAAGAACAACTCCAAGTAAAGCCCTCTCTTCTGCTGTGGCCGAGTGTGTGCGCGAGTGTGTGCATGAGTGTGAGTGCATGGGCGAGTGTGAGTGCACGCGCACGTGTGTGAGCATGTGTGCCTAAGCATGCGTTCGTATGAGTGTGTGCGCGAGTGTGCACGTGGTGTGTGAGCATGTGAGGGTGTGCGTGACTGTGTGCATGTGTGTGTGCATGAGTGTGCATGTGTGCGTGTGTGTGTGAGTTTGCATGTGCATGGGACTGTGTGTGTGCTTGAATGTGTGAGTCTTACGTGAGGGTGTGCATGTGTCTGAGAGCATGTATGCTTAAATGTGTTTGTATATGTGTGTGTGTGAGTACATGTGAGTGTGTGCGTGTGTGTGTGTCAGTTATTTTTTACCATTTTCATTTACTTTTAAGACTTAAAAAATGTTTGTACTAATAGAACTTTCACCATGAGGAAAATTATTAAGCATTTTTACTGACTGTAAAATTAATTAATCCTGACTTTTTGCTGAATGACAATGAATTTTATATTTTCATTGACTTACCCACTCACACCGGTGTTTTCTCTGTAAATACACAATGTTCTTTCCTGGCTTTAAGGTTTAACGTTGCAGAAACCAGGTAGATTTTTACAATAGATCCAATATTCTATGGCTGTTTTAATTATAGAGACAATTTGAATTCATTAAAATACCTGGGGCCAATTGGGATTAGCTTTCATGAATTGAATTAGTTTATCCATTATATCCCTGATAATTTATGACAAAGAAATAACTTTTAGACAAGAGTGTTTTAACCTGAGAATCTTTAACCTCTAACTAGTCTGCAAAATTCTGTGGGTGAGCACGTTCGCCACTCGTCCTGAGAAGATGGCTTTGGTTAGGTTCTTAAACAGGAGCCGGCCTATGGAGGTGAACGGTGCTCCTGAGCCCTGCCCCTCCCAGGGCTGAGGACCCCTCGCCTTCGACAGCACGGACCTCACTCAGGCCCTGCCTGTGCCCTGTCTACCATTCTCAGCTCTGCATGTTTTCAAAACCAGCTACTTCAGCCCTGGCCAGTTTGGTTCAGTGGTTGGAGCATCGGCCCAGGGACTGAAGCGTCTCGGGTTCGATTTTGGCCAAGGGCATGTACCTGAGTTTCAGGCTCGGCCAGGTCGGGGCAGGTGTGGGAGGCAACCAATCACTGTGTCTCTCACATGGATGTTTCTCTCCCTCTCCCCCCTTCCACTCTCTCTGAAAAGCAATGAAAAAATATCCTCGGTGAGGATTGAAAACAAACAAGCAAAACCCAGCTACTTCTCATTCGCTTTTGCTAACCTTCCACTTATTTTTGGTGAGTAACTTTGGGGTTCAGCTTTCATAGTTTCATTCTGGTCCTGAGGAGCTTTGAGGATAAAAGAATAACAAAATCCTCCTTCTCAAAGTTTAGTTAGTAAGAAACCTGCATAATTGATCTTGAATTCTGAACTCTCCCCAAGCACTGAGCGCGTTAACCACTGAGAAGGAAGTTTCCTGCGGCCAACACGGGGGCCGAGGCCTCCCCCAGTGCTCCCTGGCAGCCGCTCACACCGTTAGGCCCGGCCCCTCACTTCACCGCCCACTGGAGACATACTGCTAAGTCTTCTATCAGTTTATCCTCAAAGTAGTGCTCTTCTGTTTCAATCCAGGACTTCTCATATCCCTGAAGAAAGAGATTGACGGCCCGATGCCTGAAAGAGAAGCACAATTTCAAGTGCACTGTTGGGTTTTTAATAAATTAAAAAGGCACTAACTAGGTGGTGCTTTATCACGGGATCTGTGCGCTAAATAAACACAAACGTCCCGTGGTGGCTGGGGCCGTCTGCCTGGACAGCGCACGGCTCTGGGATCACGCTGACCTGGTCCTAACCCTGGCTCAGCTGCTCCCAAGTTCATGACACTGGTCAAGTTATCCAACTTCCCAACTTTCCTTTTTCTGATTCATAACTAGGACAACCTCACACACTTCCGTTTTGTGGGACTTCAATGGGATAAAAAATATAAAGCACTGGGTAGATACTCATTCAGTGGGAGCTACTATGACATACAGTGGCTCTGGATAGACACACGGTAACTCTCAACAGAGGAATTACTCAGCGTCCAAGCCAACATCAGGCACCAGCTCGCAGGTGACAGAACCCAGTGTATCAGGTAAGCACAGGTGAGCACATCCCAAAGGTTCCACCCTGGAGACTGACGAGAGACAGGTGCCCAGGAAATGAAAGATGACAGCGAGCCCACCATGAAGGCAGGAGGTGTAGGTAATGTCCCAGAATGAGAACGAGACGTGCAAATGGATCACGTAAGGGAGCCCTTGGGGAGCATCAGAGGTGCTAAGATCAGCCAGCACCCTGGCAGGATGGGAAGCTGAGCTCAGCCACCAAGAGGGGCTACAGAGGCTGGGACGTGTGGCTGGGGTTACGGAAGGGCCGTGAAGCAGGCAGAGGACATGACCACTGGAAACCACCATGAACTCCTGTACTTGAGAGGCGTGACCAGGGAGCCCAAGCCCACAGGACACCAGAGGCACAGTGTGGCCTCAAGCAGCACCCGCGCTGGCCCTCGCTGCGCCGATTCCGCAGGGGAGGCTCGGCTCCTTCTCACGTGTACCTCAGTGTATTTGCTAGAAGCACCGGTTTGAGAAGCCCTGGAACTGGTATCATTTTGAAAACGGCATGTGAGAGAGTGGACAGCAGGCTCCAACAGGAAGAAGCGGCTCAGAATCCGGGCCCCTCAGCGGGCAGGAAGCACAGGCCAGGGCGCCGGGAGGTGGCGCAACGGGCAGGGTGAGGCAACAGGTCAGAGAAAACCACGATGAGGCCTGAGCTCGGCCCCACGGAGCAGTCTGAGCGGGACGATCCACCTGAGGGCACGGTGCCCCGCAGGAGCAGCGCATGGTTTTATGCTGCGACGGGATGGCAAAGAAGCCAGGGCCTCGGTGACAGGGGAGGTGACGCTGTTCTGTTTGTGCTTACTCCCTGTCTGTTTCAGTCATTCATTTATTCTCTTAGTGTCAGTGTTCTGGGTGCTGAGGGTATAAAACTGGACAGGACTCTAAAGAATCGCAAATCTGAGTCAGAGACAAGCAGCTGGCACTGTGGGGGGTGCTCCAGGCAGAGGTGGGGACCGCGTAAGGGGAGGAAGAGCTGGACCGGCATGGGGGCGGGGAGGGGCTGGGTCAGAGATGATCCAAAAAAGAGAGGTCGCTGCACCGGGGCCTGTTCCCCAGATGTGTGATGATGTCCTCGTGCTACATTTGGAGAAGGGGAGAGAGTCTCTTAGCAGCAAGGGGCTGAAGAGGAACCCCGGGCACCGAGGGACCGGAGGGCACCAGGTCACGCTCTGCCAACAAGCGCGCCTCAGCGCTCTGCACCTCTCAGCCCTTTCAAGAGCCTGAACAAGTCTGGGGGCAAATCTTGTCATGGTCCAGAGAGAAAACGACACGGAAGTCAGAGGACACTGGGCCGCTCGCAGCCGAAAGCGGAGACGCAGGGGTTCCAGCCAAGGCCGTGCGACTCCCGCCTCACCTGTGGGCACGGCCTCCACGTAAAAGCCATTTGACAGCTGCCTCACCGACCACAGTCCTCTGAGGACAGCCAACGAGGAAACCGAAGTCGATTACTACACAGAAGAGCAATGAGCCCTCTGGTCTGCCCTGGCACGGCCGTACCCACGCGAGGTGGGTGCTGGACTCCATCACTAACTAGGGAAGGGCAGCTTTCAGCGTTACGGACACGAACGGGGTTCTGACCTTGGCAGGTTGTAGAGCGGGGCCATTCGGAAGCAGGCCACCACCGCCCGCTTCCGCTGCTTGGACAGCAGCTTGTGCCACACGGCCTTCTTGGACCTCTGCGGGTGCTCCACCTGCGGGCGCACAGCACACGGTAAGCCCCAGGCACGGCACTGACAGCTACGCCTTTCCACTAAAACCTTTTGCAATTTAAATTCCAAAAGTACCTTAAAATCATGGAACCCATGTCCTCAATTTAAAATAGTTTAAAATGCTACATATTTTTCTTAGCAAAAATAAAAAATAGTTTCCCAATAGTGTGTCTTTTAGAAGTGATGTCATCTCTAAAATCAAAGAGATGTAAAACCACTCCATAAAATATCAGTTTCCATCTTTTGCATAATTTGGTTGTGGTTCTAAAACATATTTTCCGCATCTACAAAAAATTAAGGCATTTTTATTTATGTAGCATTTTAACTACTTTTATCATAAGAGTTACAGCAGTAAACTTACATAGGCAGTTAAAGAAAATGCTAATGAAAAGCCTACTGTTCCTTAATATAACAGGGTGGACACGAGGTGACCTGGCTTCATGGGCACGTTACTAGGAGTAAATAAAAGGATTTAATTTCACGAAACTGTTAAAATATGTAACTATTTTGTTAGATAGGGACAAATGGGAATTTCAAAGCTGTAGTAAATGATGCAAGTGAGTTATTTATTTAGCTAATGGTGTTTGGAACTCCAAGAGAAAAAAAGAGATTAATTATAAGTATTAGAGGGAAAAGTCCCAACACATAATTCTAAGTTAATCAGTAATCTCTAGGCAAGTGAACACTGTACTTCCCATACTGTAATATCTCCAACGCATACATGAAGATTTCTAGAAGAAATAAAAATGGTATGTTAGCTGAAAAAAATAAAGCTAAATTTACTATCCTTTACAGTAAACGGTCAAAATATGAATGTGGTGATGCTTGAAGAAACATTAGGGATGTCTGGACTACAGTGGTTTAGAAATTTTAACAAAGCAACTTCTGTAACTTGGCAGTGCTTGGTTTGGGGCCCTTCTCTCTGCAGGATCAATGAACACTCGTGACAACTGTCCCTGAGTGAAACGAAACATTGCTGAGGTGAACACTGCAGGAGACAGAATCAAGGGTAGTGCTGCCCAGCCAGACCCCACACATTTCCACTTAAAATTCCATTTTGAGATCTAAGACTTTACATGGCGCATTTTATGAGAACATGACAGTGGTAAAGTGGCAGGAAAGGTCTCTGCCATCATGAAGCTGCCATTTGGCAGAGCAAGTTATTACACAGAAAAGACTTTAAATAGTGAGTTTTCCTACAAATCAATTAGGGATGGGTAAGACCTGTGATCCACAGGCAGCCGCTGAAGGCCTGGATGTGCTGAAGAGCTTGGCTGGAGTGTGAGCATCGGGAAGTGCGAGGAGGGAGCTCACTCTCAGGAGAAAAGCTACCAGGTGCACAACAGACAGTGAACACTCAGGTCGCTGAAGCCTGAGATAAGTTAAGTCAAGTGCTTCCTGTGCACCCGCCGTGTCTGCACTGATTTTAGCAACTGAAAGTATTCTTTGCAAACTCAGTTCCCAGTTAACATTAAAACAGAGGGAGGAACGGCATGAATGCTCCACATGGGCGTCTCTACGCTTTCCTTCTGTGATCAGTGATGCTTTCTTTTTACGCCTATCCTTAAGATGGGAGGGACACTCGGCCTTAACTAAAATCCGACTCCGTCTTTTCCTAGATGATGCCTACTTCTCACTTAACATTTGCACAGGGATCACCTACTAGAATAAGCTTAGGACCTTTATTTCCTCTTCAGCACATTTTGTGTCCCAGCACAGCTGTCTCGTCAACATCTATCCACGCGTGTGTCACACCCTCCACCAGAGCTTGGGCGACTTGAGTGTTCAGTCCTGCTGCCTTCTGAGTGCGGTGCAGCCACGAGGAGGTGCCTGAACGGTCTGCGCCCTAGAATACGTGATGTCTAGAACGGTTGGTGCCTAGAATAGGCAGTGTCTAGAATGGCTGGTACCCTAGAATGGGGTGGTGCCTAGAATGGTTGGAGCCCTAGAAGAGGGTGGGGCCCTAGAATAAGAAATGTGTCCTCAAGAAATGTTCAGGGAATGAATGGCCGCTCAGTGAAACGAATGTTACTGCTTCACAAATGACATCATTCATTATGATTGGATATATTTCTGAAAATATAATATCCTAATATAATACAACAATCAGATTTCAATACGCTTCATTTAACGTATCTAAAATGCATTCAAGTAAATTCAGCTATATGCATGAAAACCAGGAAGAATTAAAACTTATGCTAGAGCCCTGGGTGCGGTGCTCAGTGGTTAGAGCACTGGCGTGGGGACTGCAGGGTCTCGGGTTTGATTCCTGGTTGAGGGCATATATCTGGGTTGCAGGTTTGTTCCTGGACCCGGCCTGGGTGTGTGTGTGAGGCAACCAATCGATGTGTCTAACTTCAATGTTTCTCTCTCCCTCCTTCCCCCCTCCCTTTCACACTCTCTTAAAAAACCAAACAAACAACGGAAAACATGTCCTCAGGTGAAGATTAACAAAAAACAAAACAGAATAAACCTATGGCAGATGACGATGCCAGAAATGGTCCTCCAGCAGCCATTTAGTTAACATTTTCTTAAATAGGTGCATAATTCCAGAAATACCACTCTGACTTGATACATCACTTCAAATTTCATCACCTCAACTCTTGTCATCTGTTGGTGGGTGATAATTTGTATTTAATGTTTCATGAAAATATTGTGGAAGTAGGGAAATGTTAAATTTCCTCCCTTACATTTTACTCTAGTCCATTACATTGCTCATATCACGGTGCTGCGTGATGCAGAAACCTGGTGTTAGCCACGTGGTGCGAGAGGGCACAGTGATGAAGCGTAGGGCACGGTGTTATTTAACGGCTGGGACGGGGACAGGAGATCATCAGATAATGTAAAACAGGAACCCAAGCAAAAGGTTTACTAATGTGATGCTAATATGTCCTGCAAAGCATTTAAATGACAGAATCCTGGATGACAGGGCATTTTACTATTTTACCTGCCACGTCAGGGGGGGCGCTGCCGGGCAGGCTAATGACAGATGACACTGTGTTATTCTGCTGAGGGGACCTAGTGAGGGATAGAGACTGTCTCTAGGTCACAAATATCTCACTAAGCCACAGGATCCCTTCTATAAAAATACAAACCACCAACTGATAATGTTTCAGACACGACTGGTTTGGGGATTCTTGAGCCAAGACAAGGAATGGGAAACTCAGACAGTGAGCTTTCTAGTTTAAATTAGTCTAGAACTGAAAAATTATATAAAGCACTCTTCTCAGGTGGTTTTAATATCAATGCCTTGTTCTAAATGTAATATATTGTTGATCTTAGAGAAAATTAACTAAAAAATCTCTCTAATAAAAGGCTTAAGCAAGTGACAAAACATTCAAACATCAAACCAGTGAAAGATAGTATCTCCATGTCATAAGCAATAATAAAAAATGAGAGATGCATATAACATTTAAAATCAGGTGTAACTCCTCAAAGTTTTGGTAGGATGACTTAAAATTAAGTATATAATCTTAATTATCTGTATAATTTTGGAACTATTTTAAATAAAATAATAAGACAAAGGCCTTGATCTCCCCAAATACATTGTCTATATATCACTACAAAAATGATATGCTTAGAAATTGTATATATTAGATACTAAGGGCTCCTGAGTCGTGTATTTTTTATAATGAACGTGCTGAACACATAATTTTTGGCCCATGGTTAACAGTTTAATACATCTCTTGGCGAAATATTTTTGCATGTGTTGGGCAAATGTGACAGAATCAACACAAAACTGAACCTGCTCAAGATGGAAGAGCACATTGGCTATGTCCAGGACCCTCTGCACGGTCTTCTCAGGGTCAGCGCTGTCCTCAGGTCTGTTCGGTAGGTCTTTGTAAAGAGCCATTTGCCACCGAATAGCAGGATCCTCCAGCTGCAGGACAAGGGAGAAAGTTCAGAACGTGCAAAGTGACCACATGAAGAGGGAGCCGCAGCGCAGGCCTCTGCAGTTACGCCGAGCAGAGCATCTCCCGCACGCAGAGCTGGAGACACGGCGGGCCCCAACCCCCAGGGTGGAGACAAACCTGCACATGTGTCTGCAGTTGCCATGAGGGCGACTGAGCAGAAATACAAGGCACCCTGAGGCTTAACCTAGCCCACTGGTGGTTGGGAGGTTTCCCTACACAGGTGAGGTTTCAACTGGGACTGAAGGAAGAGCCGAGGGCAGTGAGGAAACGGAGAAAGGCAACGTCCTTTCACATCTCTCTCCTCTCCTGGCCGAGCCTGAGAGGTGTTCACAGACGACCTAGGATCACACTGTCTATAAACACAGGGCTCTAGGATTCAGCTCAGTCTCACTGACACAGAAATATCAACGGATATGAATCAGTGGAGGGCTGTGCAGCCACATCCTTATGGCGAAGGAATCCATGCCTTCCTCCTCCTAATACTGTCTGATTCCGAGTTAAAGATATAACTGAATTCTGGGTGTTCTTAACCAAGATTATTATAAATCAGAACAGACAACATAAGCATCTTTGCAGGGGACAGAGCAGGTTGCTTCCGAGAAATAACCGACTAACTCTGCCACTTAGACGGGCAGAGAGAGCCTCTGCTCCCCCAGCGAGCAGACCAGGCCTCGCCCGGCAGGGCCTCGCTGGAAACGCCAGGCCTCTGGAGGCACCCACAGCGCTAGGGCTTCCGCCTGGCGGGCTGCAAACGGCTCAGTCCTTCGGGAAAGCGAGGCTCTTTTCCTCCACACACTCTCACCTGCGTGTGGCTCTCCTAGGTTTCCTTGTGCAGACTTACTTGCATCTGGCACAAGTAAGTACAATTCTCATTCTCTAACGTACAATTATTCTCCTGTCCGCAGAGGCACTGCTGCTACAGTGCTGAGAGGAGGTGCTCAGGAAGGAGCCAGGAACCTGGGCTTCGCTGCCAGCCAGCCTGGTGTCTCCCGCGTGTGTCCAGCCCCCGGCACGGGCCACACAGAATGAAATGTCAGAAAGGCCCTGGTGCGTCACCTCTCCGCAGGCAGGTCTCACTCACGGGAGGTGGAATTAATTGCAGCCCTGTTTCCTTTCCTGCTGGCCTTTCTTCCTGACCCCCAACCCAGACTTGGAAGAATCCGCACAGCGGCCTCTGGACCGCGTGGGAGAACCCCCTCTGCTCACCCAAACACCACCTTCCACTGGGCCGCGTCCTGAAGGCGGCATGAGCCCCTTCTCAAGAGGCACAGGCATGTCCTGTCTCTACTCAGCAGTGCTTGTCCTGGACCACGGTCCTCAAAGCGGGGCCTCGAGTCCCCGGGACCCTGAGGACCTTTCCGGGGACACGACCTCTTCAAACACCCCACATGTGCAGCATAAACTCTTCGCTGGAGGTTCCACTGGAGGCTTTACGAACATTTATAAAATGTTCCAGATCTTCTGCGCTCTGAAAGGAGATGGTGCTCCCCTGGAATTAACCCCCCTGCTGGGCAGGCTCTTACTAAGTACACGACTCAGTCCCAGCCAAGTGCACCTGAGCTTCGCTCTCGGTAACTGATGTGCTGTGAATACGGCAAAGGCTTGTCTCACCTTCATCATGTCAGAGCCCACAGTGTTCAAAGAAAAAGATGTGATTTGGATCTTTGGAAAGAAACATCTTAATACCCAGAAAGACACATTCCGCTGTAGTCACTACTGTCTGGCATTTGGATACTTTCATAATTAAAACACCCGGCAGGAGGGACACCAGACTAGGAGCACAGGCTGAGTCAAAATGATACATTGTTGGACTTCTTACATCACATATCAGGTTCTGTAAACAAATGAATAATTTATCCACTAGATTCAAAAAATTCCCAAGAGGCAACCCACGCTTGCTCAAGTACAAAAACCACCTCCAGCAGTTTTTGTTTTCCACCGTTAAAAAGTGTTGCGTGGTTTCCATCTGTGGCTTCTTCTAAATGTACCCTTGCTTTTCTAGGTAATTCAATAGTCCCTCTCTCAACAATTCTTATCTTCTATGTACCAATGACTAATACAGCACAGTATCTGATTTCTGAGCCCTAGATGTAAACTCCCAAATTCTGACAGACCCCTGCCTCCACGTCCTCAAACTCAGGCAGATGAAGGAAATTTCCAACCTTTATTTCAACTGGTGACATATTTTTTTTCAAGGTTTGACAATCTCTGATGATCTACTTTAAACACACATTTGTTACACTGAGGGTCCTTAATACAAAAGGACTGATTAAAACAATGTATTTTCAGTACCTTATCTGCTAAAGTAACATTATTTGGAGTTCTAGTCTAAAGAGAGAACCAATGCATAGACACCAAACGCGCTTTAGAAAGCATTCGGCTTACCTTGCCTTGCAAATGGATATTACTGCGGATCATATCTCGGACTTCATCCTCTGTGTCTTTCTGTCAAAAGATAAATGTCACATAGAAGTCTTATGAAATAGCACCTGTTATAAGTCAGTAGAAATCACACACACTCTTTCACAACAGTGTGTGAATGAGCAGCGCCTTTATAGGATCTGAAAGCATGCCACAAATTGGGGGGGTGCTATGTCAGATAATTTCTCACTACTGCTGTGATTTGAAACAAGCCACTTGAACTCCACACACAGTAAGTGCATTAAAACTCGATGGAACTCAGTCTCCAGTTCACAGCAAGTAGGGAGACGCACATTCCCTGGGGTTCAGACAGAAATGAGTCTCTCCCCGAAATGTGCAGAGAGCAATGCAGCACCTACGACATGCCCACCATGCAGAGGCAAGGAGCCCACCGAGGACCACGGATCAGAAAGCAGCTCAACTCCAGACCGCGGGAGCTTCAGAGCATTCAGGACGGGACGGAAGTGCCTCCGATTTACACAAATACAAAGCAGTAACCCCGTGTATATTTTTGAAAAATTGTATCCTCATAAGCATAGCCATGAAGATGAAAAACAGGCCATAAAGAAATCCTGAGCACCTAAATCTTGATGCTTGCTGATTCCAAAGTCAGCACCGCATCTCACACGTCTGCTCCCAACACCGAGAACCCACCCGTCAAAAATCTGAATGTGCCTGGCCGGCGTGGCTCAGTGGTTGAGCATCAACCTAGGATCCAGGTGATCAGGGTTCGATTCCTGGTCAGGACACATGCCTGGGTTTCGGGCTCGATCCCCAGTTGGGGGCATGCAGGAGGCAGCCGATCAATGACTCATCATTGATGTTTCTCTCTCTCTCTCTCCCTCTCCTTTCCTCTCTCTGAAATCAATAAAGATATATTTAAAAAAATATCTGAATGTACCGCTCACCAAACATTTTACATAGGCGTCCATATGAAATTACTTTTTTTCACTACCAGTGACTTCTTTGTATCTTTTCCATGTGGTTCCTGAATGTGCCCTGAGGTGACTAACGTAACTTAGAAATTAAAACAGCCTCCAGGAGGAATAGGCAGTCGTTGTGTCTGAGCCCTAGGCCTGTGCAGGGACCCCTCCCTGAAGCCCTCACGCAGACGGGCACTGAGGGAGCCCTGAGACAGGGCTGCGGTCTGGCAGCGGAGCAGCGGGTGCTCGCGCCCTGCTGTGAGAGGGCCTTACCATGCTCAGCCGGTTCTTGGCCAGGGCGATGAGCTCCTGGTCCCCGGGGGCGCAGATGTTCAGCCCGATGGGCAGCAGCCGCCTCAGCGCGGCCACGATGAGGGAGGTCTGCACGGAGTAGCGGTCTCCCTTCCGCCGCATCTTCTTCCTTTCCTGGTCAGAAACGGCCGCCTGCGGGACCAGCACAGGTTTGGGGTCTGCCACCGCTGTTCTCCCAGGACCTGACCTTTCCAACTGGACTGTGGTTTCACCTTCCACATTCTCAGCTGCTCACTATGTTAGAAAATTCCCCTGGAAACACTTTTTCTCTTTTCTTCTAATTTTAAGTCCTATGCTCAGATTCCCAAATCATGACAACTCACTGGTGTGCACACTGTAATTCTAGGGGAGCTATGGCTGTATGGAAACTCCATGGTAAGTTTAGATACTATATGTTTTGTAATTTTCAATACTTAAGAAGAAATAAACTTAAGAATAAATGATGTACTCGTTTTCACAAATGCCTGCTTTGCACACACACAGGGAATCTGTAAAAGTATTACGAAGTGCATTCCCTCCCGTGCGGTCTGCAGACTTGTGGCCCTGGCGTTAACCCCATTCCGGCAGAAATGGAGGTGATGGACTGATCGGCGATACGTAAATATCTGAGATTATCTCTGGTGACCTGTTTACACCTGAGGACAGCAGTGCCTCCTCAGGGGTCTCTCACTTTTGTTGAAGATTATGCTTGAGCCTTAGGGTCACCGCAAATGCCAAAGTCTAACTTCACTATAGTAGGTATTGGTCTTTCCACTAAGAGGGTGTGTTCTAATGTCACAATTAAAACAACTGTCCCACATCCACTTCTCTGTGCATGTCAAATTTCTTTGTAGCAATAAATCAAACATTGAAGATACTTTCATATTTTCATAGAAATGACATATTGTAATAGTTTGTGGCTACTGAGAAAAATACAGAAGAGTATTTAATATGCAAATAATCTGCTTTCCCCAAAAGAAGGCAAAAGATATCACAAGAGGATACGGAAAGCTTTTCCCTTAAGTTGGGAAACAATGGAATCATCTTACAGTAATGGCAGCCTATGGGTTATATTATGATAATTATATATTACAACATATCATTACATGTACAGTGCATATCGATACACTGTATCAGACCTCTAATAGCTGAACCATAGCGGTGAGAATCATATTCACTCGCCAAAGCGATGACCTTATGCATGGGCGCTACTTTTATCTGTACCAACTTCTAAGAGATTATTTCAGTAAATTTAGTAGAAAAAGCACAGTAATCATTTACATTATTAAACTGATTAACCCATAAAATAATGAATCAGTGGTTTTAAGTGAGCTCTTTGCCAAAAGGAAGCATAATCGCAGTGATAAAAATAATTACCCAAATGAGGAACCACCATCCCAAATATTAAACAAATGGATACAAATTATGCAAACGTGTTTCTGTCCAATACTGGTAATTTAGTTTTCAGCAAAACAATATTATTCAATACATTAAAGTATTTCATTGGGGTTGGAGTTTTCTTTGATTTTAACTTGTAGAGTTTTTTGGGGGGTCTGTGGTTGTATAAGCAGAAGGAGTTTATACCTGGTTTGATATTTATAAATAATAAAGTGACCTTATAAGGATAGAATTTAAGTGGACACTAAAGGCAACTTATACACGCTCACTTTTGAGAACAAGAGATAAATTAATTCCTCCTTATGCTGAAACAATAACCTTGCTGTCACGGGAATCTGTGACTGGAGAGAGAAGTCAGGAGCCTCTGAGCACTGCGGGTGTCAGTGTCCGCCTCCTGGGACGGAGACCTGAGACCACAGCAGTCACACCTGCTCGTGCACATCCTGGGAGGGTTTGTTTGTGTGTCTGGTGCCTGATTTCTTCCTGTTTGTATACACAGAACCCAGTACTGTGCCTCACCCACAGGAGCAGTTCAATAATGCGAGAACTGCTGGAACTATTACATCTGCATAACACTGCACGTTCTATCTATTCCCTGAGTGGGAATCAGACATGACTGCGCAACATCTGGTCAACTGCAGGCATACTCAAGGACAGAAGCATCAGTGACCTCTCTTAAATCAATCTAACTCGGGAGTCCGGGGGATCTGTCTGCCCTGCGACACCTCTGGCACATGGCTGAGGTCTTGGGCTCTGCAGCTCTGTTCTCAGCACTGCATGGGAACATCTCTCTGTGCATTTCAGCTTCAGGAGACCTAGTGCCACCCTCCTGCTGGCACGAGACCGACAGTACAGCCTTGGGGACAGGAGTTACTGATCCCAACTACACCCCGCTGTGGCTGCTTCATGCCATCCCCATCTGAGGTCAGCAGAGGACCTCTGATTAAACTGCTGTGTGGCCAACAGTGACTCTCAGGTCCGTCCAAATGCTGGCACGCAGGACACCATGACTCCCTTAGTACAACAACGCAACAGATTAGTGTGCTTGACCCCACAGTTTGAACTAGAAATGTCATTTCTGGGGAAAAGTTTATATTGCACTAATGTAATATAAAATTTCAAGCACATATGCAGGCAAAACCCAAAAAAATAAAAATAAGGAAGTGAAGCATTATCACTAATTTCCAAATTTTTCATCAATATTATTTACTTTCTATCTTGTCTTGGACTAAAAAGTTTGAGAAAATGTGGGGAGAAAAACATTAAGACTGAGAGGCTCCTATCCATTACTTTGCATTTTTTCCCTGGAAGTAGGAGAAACGTTACTTGGGCGATGCCTGTGGATGCCTCCGTCTAGTTCTCAGTCTAGAGTGTGAATTGTGCTGTGAGAGTCACTGGACTAGGACAGAGAAAGGAGGGCATGGGACTCGTTTGGGACACGCAGACCTCCACTCTCAAGGCCTCAGCTTTGTCCCGAGTTTGACGAACCCCTGGAGTCACTTATCCTTCCAGAGGAAACACTGGCCTCTTGCACCCTCTCTGGAAGTCACTCTTAACTCTGGCCTGAACTGAAAAAGCAGAGAAATTCACCACACTTCCCAGTGCACATACCTGTGACCATGTGCTGTCCACAGGGCAACTCCCGGAGGAGCCCCCCAACTTCTCGGCTTACTGTCTTCCCAGAGGACAGAAGCCCCCCTTCTGTGTGTGTTTCTAGAGCACATCACATGAAGGACATGTGTCTGAGGTATGCAAAGCTGGCTTATCTTTGGTTCATGTGTAGTCATGTCAAACACATGGCATCTCAAACTCCAGATAAGACTAGAGGTACTGAGGGATGCTAGTCTCCTGTCCTGGGGTCACCAATGACACCAGCCAGATGATGGGTCACCTGGGGTGGGTAGAGGTGCCCCTCCCACACAGCCCTCAACCCACAACTTGCTGAATTGGGAGGGACAGTTCCCTTGGCCAGATGCCACACTCCTGCGTGTCTTAGGCCCTTGGGCAGCATGCTTTCTGAGTTACCCATGTAATACACTCACTTTCTTATTCAGTGATCGATCCAAGGTAGAGGCACACCTTTTAATGAGTTTTGAAAGGAAGCTCCTCCTTCCCCAACAGGTGTGATAGAGAAAACTTCCCCTCTCCTGTGTGCAGAGCAAAAATCCACCCATGTGCTTCTTAACAACACAGCTACCGATTCAGAGGCCACACACTGGCACACAGAATGCCAGCCATTTACTCTTGACAGACACAGTGCCCATTCCCTCCACCCCCTTCAGTGGTTTCACTTTCGGAGCTTTTAGTTACCAGTGGTTAACCGTGGTCTGAAAATAAGAAATTCCAGGAAATCAAAAGATACTTTAAGAGGGAAGGAGACCACACTCATATAACTTTTATTACAGTATATTATTATAACTGTTCTATTCTATCATTATTGTTGTTAATCTCTTACTGTGCCTAATTAGTTAGTTAAGCTGTATCATAGGTATGTTTGGATATGAGAAAAGCATAATATATACAAGATCTAGTACTGTCCATGGTTTCCGGCATCCATGGGGGTCTTGGAGGGACGATTGTACATGATATTGACTAGGTATATGTATATTATACTGCCTGGTGATTTTGCAAGGGTGTGTGTGTGTGTGTGTGCGTGTGTCAGTGTGAGTGTGTCAGTGTGTGTGTTTGTATGTGTCAGTGTGTCTGTGTGTGTCAGTGTGTGTGTCTGTGTGTATGTGTGAGTGTGTATGTCTGAGTGTGTATGTGTGTGTCAGTGTGTCAGTGTGGGTGTCAGTGCGTGTGTGTATGTGTGTTCAGTAAAGAACACTACTGAATCTATGAAAGTTCAGTTATAAACCTTCAAAACAAAACAAAATCACCGAGTGAAAGTTGTGTTCGGACATTTTCTCGGGCCGTGAAACAAGAGAGAAATACCTTTGACATCTTTGACTTGGTGTCGGTGATGAGGAAAGACATGTTGTTGATTTCATTCTGGACGACAAAGTTCTGCTCTTCTCTCTTGAAGTTCTGAGAAATTGCAAAGGAAATTTCAGTTAAAAGCCCATAAGCAATAAGTCCCATGTGCTCAGAGGTTGCACAGGACTCAGGTTTCTACAAAGGTAAATGTTAATTTGTTACGTAAGACTCATTGAGAGAGGGGACAAGTAATTGTTGAATATCCAGTGAAAGCACTCAGCTATGGGCAACAATCCTGGGAACTAGATATAAAAACCTATGTTTCAAAGGTCGGAAAACTAAGTTCAGAAAGTTTAAATCACGGAGGCACCCATGTACCGCAGGCAGAATGGGCGCTCTAACCGACTCAGCGGGACAGCGTCTTGTCTCCTGATAAACGGCTTCCCGAGGGCAACTGGGAGGAGCTTTCCGCCCGGGCAGACAGTCACCTGCTGTTTCAAATTCCATAGCATCCCCTCACTCACTTTACTTCAGGGGCACTGAAGCGCTGGCTGGGGGAGGTACGGAGCAGCAGCAGTAGATAAAACACCACAAACCGAAAGCAGAAATGACCACAGAGTTTAAGGAGCGGTCAGCAAGCTAACTGTATGCCTTCCTTTATCAGGTGAGCAAAACTCAAATTGAAAACTTCATAGTGAGCCCTTAAATATGCTGGCGAGTGACACGTCACCGAGGTTTGGGTGAAGAACAGTGAGAAGACTAAGTTCGGACTTGCGTCCAGCTTTCACATCCTGACCCCACTATCGATAGCACGGGGCTCAGCCAGCCTCGTCTTCAAATGTCCAGGAAGGGTAGACGTGACACATATTAAGAGGTTTGTGCAAAAGCACATATTCAGATTTGTTCTTACTCTTGAAGGTATTAGTAGACATTCATCTAAAAACCTACTGAGCATGACAAATACTGTTGCTGCAAAGCTCTGTGTTGCAGACAAACTTAGGGTTTCTTTGGTGTTTTAAGAGATTGATAAAGTTGAAGGTTCTCAGTTATTCAAGGAAAAACAGGCAGCTGTTGGTTTTCTTACGTGCGTTTTCCTGGGCTCTGCATTTTCAAATTTCCTTTAGAAGTGCCCAGAGGATCTAACACATCCCCTTAGCGTGGGCTACAGAGGACAGGAAGTCACCGACTTCTATTCAGAGGAGCATCATTTCTTGTGACATCACAGGAAATAAATGTTAATGTGAAGATACAAATTCACCATTAAAAAGCCACCATTTCACTTATCATTTCTGTGTGATGGTATTTTTAATGTATGTTTTGATATACATTTTTGCATTAAGTTTAATAGACTCCTCAAGGTAGGCAACAAATAATACTTATATACTAAATATTAGGTGTAAAATTTTTACTTTTAAGAAAATAGTACATTTTCAAAGTAATCTGATTTATATAACAATTTGATGAAATAAACTGGGAAATCACCTCAGTGGATGAAACAGAGTTTGAGGTGTTTATTTTTACTTTCTCGGAGCCTCCCATTTACAAAGTACCACAAAATTACAATTGATACAAAACTGCTCAGCTTTTGAAATAATTTGGGACAATAATAAATGCTCACTTACCCACATTCTGCTAGTTATTGAGAGTTATAGAGTACTATAAAGTGCTTCTCGGGATTAAAATCTTTTTCAGATTTAAAAACATAGTTGTACTTGCAACATACAAAGCAGTGAAAATTCACTAAAGATGCACTTTGTAAGTTCTGCCAACAGGACTCCCAGCAGGAGCTTTATTTTCTTCTAATGTGAGCAAAACAAAATTCCTATAGAAACATAATGTGTGATGACAAGAACTTTAAGGCAGTGACACATGTGTGTCCTGTGGAATGTGAGTCTGTGTCCAAGTTTCTCAAACTGAGGCCGGAGTGCTCTCAGGGGTGATACAGCGAGTGCCAGCAAAGAGCAGGGCTGGCATCCCTATGTCCACATCACCCTAAGACTCAGGGGAGACATGAAATGTGTATGGGGGATAATTAAAAATCCCTGAGTTTCTGAGGATAAATTACAAAACTCAAAAGAAGGTTGATATTGCCTCAAACTCCCCAGGAGAACCTGTTCTCTCTCCTCACCAGTTAAGTGACGCCCAATAGACAAGTTTAAGAAGCACTAAGGGGTTGGAAAATCGTCTAACTTCCCGAAGGTCCTTAACATAACGCAGACAGCAAGCCCTGCCATGTCTGCTACTCACGTGGGACTTGGACCAGTAGATGAACACCTCGGCCACCATGCGGAACAGGTCCTCGGCTTCCGGGCTGGGCTCTTTGAGCCACTTTGCCCTGGATCACAAAATAAATACAGTGGTTCCTCCGTAACGACTCAAAGTTCAAAAAATGACCCTCCCAAAGTTGCATCTGAAACCAAGTAACAGGGCAGCAGCTTCCCACAGAGCGCAGGTGGCCTGCGTCTAAGCTGTAACATTTAGAACAATTTAAACATTGCAACTGTCCGCCAGAACGCGCTTTCTGATTGCCATTTTAAGATGCTCTGCGAGCAAAAAAAGCC
Source organism: Miniopterus natalensis (assembly GCF_054644295.1). Taxonomy (NCBI): domain Eukaryota; kingdom Metazoa; phylum Chordata; class Mammalia; order Chiroptera; family Miniopteridae; genus Miniopterus; species Miniopterus natalensis. The sequence continues at coordinate 3,692,230 of NC_142101.1, forward strand.
TTGTCTAGAAGCATGCGGTTACGCTAGGACCAGGGCAGCTCGTCGCCGAGCAGCTGGTGAATGAAGCCACTCCTTGGGGACAGGCTAGCACAGCAAGGCCACGAGGGGATCAGAGGAATCAATGGCTTTCGAACACTACCTGTTGTAGTCCACGAATCTAATCAGCAGAGGGTAGAAGGCATAGAGGTCTCGGGCCAGCGTGGTGAACTCGTCCAGAATGAGCAGCTCGGCCTCGGACATGTCGCCGCGGGCCTCGGCTTTCAGGTGGTCCTCCTCTGAAACCACCGCCGCTGCCTTCGTCTTCAGCTTCTCCATCAGCGGCAGGAAATGCGTTTTCAAGAGCTGAGGTTTCACTTTATTTATAATGGGCTGGGAGAACACTGTGTGGAGAGAGACGTAAATGTTGAGCTACGCGCAGGTCACCCTCCTGCAGACCGAGCGTAATTACAGTCCCGGCTCCAACAAGGACGCCCCCCCCAGTCCAAACCGGCAAGGGGTGAACGTGATGCGCTTCCATGATTTTAAAAAAGGACCGACAGCGAATTCAGGACAGAAAAAAAGGATGTTCATTCACTTTGCAAATCAATTTTCACACAAAACAGAAAACTCTCCCCAAACGGAAAAGGCCCCCAGGCCCTCTCCTTAGAAGAGATGCACACCGCTCGGTAATTATGAGACTGAGTGCCGGCCCTCCCCCACTGCGCCCGCCCCGTGCAGGGAAGGGCTGGAGCACAGGCCACGCCCTGCTCCTTCGTTCAAGAAGAGCTGTCGTCTTTAGCAACATTCTAAACCTGATTTGAACATTTTTAAAAGGAATTTTTTCCCCTGAAGGTAACACGCATCCATTGTGGAAATGTATAAAAGAAAAGTTAAAATCAACCATAATCACTCTACATAATTAGTAAGACATTCATGCATTTCTTTGGAGTTTTTATAAATAATAACTTCACAAATATATATTTATATGCATTTCTGAATTCAATTTTTAAAATACTCTGCCGTTCATCTTCCACAATATCTTGGGCATTTTCCAAGTCGTGACACACTGCCGAGCCCCACTGTTTAAAGACGGCCTGTATTCTGCTACTCAATGTGCCCACCTGGCTGACCACACCCCAGCGCTGGGCATTTAAATTGCTTCCCATTATTCCACATGAACAGAGCAAACGCACATAACTGAAAGGTACCGGCTGCGTGATCTCTGCTCATCCCCCCCCCTCCTGGTGGGACAGGTCGCTGACAGTGGGCGTCTCCAAGTCCAGTTTTATCTCTGCCTCTTTCTACAGAATCATTAGCTTATTCTGCAGTGTTTACTCACTGATCGTGGAGAGGCCGTCAAAAAGCAAATGTTTACTTACTTAAAAGTAGCAAGTACACCAAAAGCTACTTAATGGCTGATGGAATCTATTTTTTAAAGAACAGCATGACAAATAAAAATCCTTCTCAGCACAGAAAAAAATATTAATAAGGGCAGAGATAGAAAAAGTCTGCTCTTTCGTATTTTGAATCTTTTTGGAAACAAAATAAGTGGTACGTTCCTCTCCAGCCTCACCTGCCAGCCTCTTCATCCAGGCCCCCTCATCAATCCCCAAGTTGTTGTATATGATTTTCAGAATGTTCCCCAGCAGCGTGTTCATGTGCTCGGAGTTGAGAGCCGTGCAGCACAGGTCGGCCCGGTCCGGGTTGTTCTCAGGCCCCTGCTCCCACCACCGGGACATGTAGCTGCAAAGCATGGGCAGGATGACCTCCATCACGTGTGGCATCTGCGTGTAGCGGATCCCAGACTCGGCGAGCTCCACGATCTCCTCCATGAGTTTCTCCAAAGATGGTATATTTGGACAAACATCTTCCACATTAGCTGGCAAACTGAGAGCTAGAGGAACACACAGGAGAATGAATGGTGTTCACTGATGAACAACCATGAACATCCCGGACCGGGTGGGCTGTGCTCCCTGACATAACAGTCACAAGGAACCATGTCATTTGGGCTTCAAGACCCAACGAGCCCACACTCCTCTGGGGCCTGCTCCTCTCTCCTAGCAGCAACGTCAACCTTTCTCTCTCCTTCCCACATTCCTTCCCTGCCCCACCCCCCTTCAGATCCAGAGCAGACACGAGTATCAAGGTCTCTGCCCATGAGCCCTGCTGCTCCATCACCCATGCCCGTCCCCTTGCAGAGGAGCCAGTTTGAGGTCCCTTAATAGGATGTACACACAGATGATTAATAATTCAACTCAACCATGTTTTACTATTTCTGAATATATTGTAGAAATTTTGTAGAAAAATACTGCTAAGTCACATTTAATATATTTCTGTTAACTTCCTATGTTATATGAAATTATAATTATAAAATAGGCAAATTAAATAACAATGAATATTCTTATTTTTAAGATCCTTTATTTGATGGAATGCACTATTGCATCCGTGCAGCCAGCAGCCCCTGGAGAGCACAAGTCACACAGGGAAACCATCTCAGCTCTGTGAGCAGCAAGGTGCTCGCCTTAAAGGAAATAAAAAAAAAAAAGACCGGAGGCCACGTGTGCTGTGTCCAGGTCTTGAAACTTCCATCATGTTTCTTTAAATGGCTGACTAGAGGGATGACCTCCTTCTGCTATATTAACTATTTGTTATCCAACTCAGTTCAAATCCTAGCAGATAATTCTAACAGGTTCTCAAAGGCCAGTCCTCGTCTTCATCGGCAGGGTTCTACCAGCCTCTTGACTGGGACAGTGAGAGAAATGGGCGTATCCCCCCAGAAAATAAGCCGGTTTCCCGAGCGGAAAGGGACCTGACAGGTAAGTACATGTGGACAGCAATGGCACAGCCGTGAAATCAGGGACACACGCTGGGGTCAGGTGCAGATTAAAGTCAGTGATTAACTGCTTCAGGTTTATGTTTTTAACTTCCGTAAATGATAAAAATTGGACAAAACTATTAGGGGGAAAAACTCACATGGAATTAAACTGTCCTAATAATGGAACCATACCTGCTGAACAAAGAAAACTGCAGGGGACAAACCTACAAATGTGACCAATAGGAACGCGGTGCCCTCACCTACGAGAGGGAACCGAGTCCAAACCCGACTGACCTAGTTTCTCTTATCTGCTGATTATTTCGTCTTATCCTTAAGACTGTTAATTTGTCTGTGGCTCATTAAGTTAAAGCAAATTAAACTAATTTTCTTTCAGAAACACCACAGGAATAGTACACAACATTCTGAAAAATTCTCTGTAACAGCAGGTAAGAGCAGGTGCCTTGGGCCAGGGCCTGGACAGACCCGGCCACCGCAGGGAACTCGCGCCTCAGGGTCACCCCGCGCCGCATCACCTGCTCTCTCCCGCGAGGACTTGGTGTTGTAGATGGAGTAGCTGTTATGTTTGTTCAGATGAGTCTCCAGAAACGCCACAGGAAAGGCCCCAGCGAAGGCCGCCAGACACTCGCCCAGCGCCGAGCGCTGCCTAGGGAAACGGTTGTAAGTTTTATTTCTCCCAATAAAAATCTGAAAAAGTTACATTAAAATTGGCAAGTCTAACCTATGAGGGATAATAAAGTGCTACTAATAGTATTATTCCTCAAATATAATTTTCATACTGTATTGGAAATCATCATATGCTTTCAACAGCAAAGCCATTCAAAATTTAAAAAGCTAAATTATATTTTAGCTAAAAAGAAGTTAAAAATAGCACAGACCAAAATAACAAGAGAAAGCCCATGGGTATCACACAAGCTTGGGCATTACTTTTCTTTCCTTCTCTCCCCTTTTTTTAACATCATGACCTGCTAAAAAAGAATTCTTGCTATGTGATTAAATGGGTTAATAAAAATTAAAAAACAAAGTCTGAATACTAGGAACTAATATAATTTCCTGAAAATGTGCCATGTGTAAGGAATATCGGGGCACCTATAAAGTACAAAGACGTACAAGTGCTACACCAACGACAACACTTAGGTCAACGTCTCGCTCCCACGGAGGGAGGTATGTGAGGCTTCTATGTGTACATTTGATATACAATGAGAAAGCACACTAGCAGATTCCTTCGTAAGTCTCATAAGCAGTCAAGTTGAAACTTTAGAGTCTTTACCATCACTTTGCCTTTTCCCCCACAATTCATCTTTTATTGTTGCAACTCAAATTTATCTTAAAGATTATCCAACAATTCTAATTTATCTTAAAGACTGTCTAACTACTCCCAAAGAATTCAATACATTAATCTGGCTGTTTAATTTATAACTAAGGAAAAAGTTATAAAGTGAATATTCTTGTTATAACACCTGACATAGTTTTAACACTTGAAACAGCTTTAAGACGAGTTGAAACTGAAAACCTTACCTTTCCACATAAATACTCTTGCTGGTTCCCAAAGCATACAAGCTGCTCAGGATCCGGTAACAGGACACCTGTACATCTTCCACTGGGGGGGAGATTCACACGAGAAAAAAACACGTTATTCAGACTCAGTCCTAAGAAAGTGCAGGCTGAAAACAAAAACTCCATCGTAAAGGCACACCAGTATTTTAATGTTTGAAAGCAGTGATGTAAGAACAGACAACATGTAAAATGAAATATAAGACGTTTTTCTCAAACAAAATTCTTTTCCTTCAGGAGCTTAAGGCAGTCTAGAGACATGCTGTGATCATTCAGAACATTATCAGGAACAATTTCTTCACAATTTTTTCCCTAGCTATAAGAATAAAAGATTTTTTCAAGGGTAAAATGGAACACAAGAGTACCTGAGAGGACAGGTACATGTCTGATTTCTGTTCCCAAGGTACAGAACACGGCACCGTTTGTCTCAGGTCTCAAAGGACAAGCATGAGAATGCCAGAGGGTGCAGCGTATTAGTTATTTCTGAAACCACCTGACATTTACCTATAAGTGAGTCACTCCGGTAGTTTTTAAAGCTAGAGAATCAAACGAAACCAGGTAGATGACCTATGACCCCATACGATCTGTTTATAGACAAGGAGACCTAAGAGCCTTGACTCTCTAACTCCAGCTCTGCCTCCGTTTCCTGGGGGAAGCACCGCACATTGAGGGAGGAGCCATCCCTGTCCTCCAGACGGTCTCCACAGCCACAGTGCACTGTAAGCGGGGCAGCCACTGGCTCAGGCCCACGTTCCGCAGCCAGCGTGTCGTCACCGAGGCACGCGGTGGGCTTCGTGCAGAGCTGCACTCCCCTGGGGCCTACGTGCTGAGTCTGTGTCTGGATCTGCAGTCAAGGCTGCTTGACAAGGGCTCACAACTTCTCTCGTGCTCGTATCGGCACGAGAGCAGGACACTGGGGCGGGTCACGTGTTATAACTTTGGGCATTCTGTGGATATTAATAACTACAGCATTTCAGCCAAAAGACAGCTGCCAGATCCCCAATGAAAACAACTGAAACCCGTTAACAGAAGCTGTGTGGCCACCCTAGTGGACCAGGCATCTGGACACAGACTTGGTTTCTGCAGCCTGTGGAAACCATCTGCACAGACTGGAAAACATCTCACGCGGCATGTCCTGTGGTCAGACAACATTAGAAGTCGCCGTGGAAAAAGGCCACACCGAACGGTAACTCGGGAGTGGCACTCGGGCTGTGGGGAGGAGGCTGTGTGACTCAGGGGTCACCTGTGAGCACGGATCTGTGAGTCACACGCCACCCAGAACGCTCTGCACAACAAGACCTAGGGTGTTTGAATGGCGCCGGAGAAGCCCCCGGGGCTTCCACAGCTCTGGCCGCTGCTCAGAAAGGCAGCTCTCGGTGGCGGAGGCACGTACGTATCAGGTCCTCTCCGAACTGGTGCTGGCCGATGTGCTCGAACAGCGAGGACAGCACGGGCAGCAGGGCCGCCGTCGTGTAGTTGACGATCTGCGTGGCCCCGCGGGGCTGGCTGCGGGTGTGCGCGAACTGGCCCTCCTTCAGGTTCTCCAGCGTCCTGGCCAGGTCCTCCGCCGCGCTGTCCAGGAACGCGCTGAGCGCGCCCTTCACGCTCTCCAGGCCCGTCTTCATGACCGTCCTGGGGGGACGCAATGGGGGGGGGCAGTGAGCTGCGAACACGCGCGTTCTGCTCCTCACTCCCTCGGCCTGGTGACTTTCTAAGTCCACCCTCAGGCACCTTCTCAATACCTGGAGTTCCAGCCACACTGCTCTGTAAGTCAAGGCTGCTCCTAAATTCCTCAGTCAGCTCCGTGAGAACCTCGGAACCCAGGGCCGGCTGGGGCCGTGTGTCCACCAGCGGCCTCAGCCTCTGAGAACAGTTATTTTACAACGGACCAAACACAGCTTCTGAGCCGCTTCAGTTAACCCCAAATCCAACAGAACCAGAGTGTTCCTGAGGCAACGGCTGTGAAAGAAGCATCCAGTGGCCATTAAACCCATCCCCGAATGAGAGATGCTCTGTGCTGCGGGGGAGAGTCAGCGGCTCCTAAGGAGCCTCCACAGGCTGGGCGCTGAGCGGAGGGACCCTCCTGGTCGCTATTTCTAGTAAGAACGAAGGTGCCCAATGGCATCTCTTTCTTCGTTCATTATACAAAACACCCCAAATAAAGTTTCAAACACAAGCACAGATAATCCAAGGAATCGTGGAAGACTGTCTCTAAGAGATGCTCAGAGAGTTTCATTTAGATTTACCCTGGGTAATAAATGAATCTAATGTGGCTGCAAGGCTGTCAGTCATGCTAAGTGGGCTGACGGCCTTCGCCACATGCTGGGCCCCCGGCCGCGCTGGTGGAGGGCAGAGGAGGAAGGCACAGACGGGGAGCTGGCCGGCCACACACCCCCTGTGCCGTCTTAGCTCCACTCTGCTCAGCTGTAATCTGAGAATGACACCCTCATGTCCCTGTAAAGCTAAGTGTTTTCACAGCCCCAAGCCCAGCACCGCGCCTCAACCCCTGCATGACCTCCAGGGCTGCAGGTGCCACTGTCACCTCCCAGGACGGCCCTAGCCACATACTGTACTGCTGCAGGACGCACCTCAAATTTAACAATTTATGTTGATCATAAAATAACAAAATGCCGTTGTATGAGCTTGAAAAACGCATGTCCACGTACCTTGCATCCAGAGTCTGCCCCAGGATGTGGAGACAGTTGACAATGGATGCTGCATCGTTTCCTACAGGAAGAAAAGGCTGCGTGAAATGCTCCGAGGATTTGTCAGTGTTCTTCTTTCCTACTAACACTTGTGTTTCAATAATCAGCCCACAGCACAACTCAATATAATAACTCAATTAAAACATCTCTGATAATGGAGTTTAACATCATGCAGCTTCTGCTGTGGTTAAGCAGATGTAGGTTGAGAAGCGTGGAGTGGTCCAGGGAGGAGCTGACCGCTTGGAAGCGTTCGCAGCGCTGCAGCAGGCTGAGGGGCCACCGACCCTCCACGCGCCCCCACACAGCCCCGCGCACCCCCACCAGCTCGTCTCACTTTGACCTCCCACTGCACAAAGACCTCAGGTCAGCCCAGCTCACAGCCTTCCTGAAATGAGGCGGCTGAAAGTCTAATCAATGTAACCACTATTATTGCCCCACCTCTGCCTTCCACTGCAGTCAGCTGCGTTCAGAAGAACTCATTTGCCTGAATGTTGTTGGTTTTGGTGGAAAAGCAGCACCAAGCTCTCATGTAAAAAAGCACCAGAAGCTGAAAAAATTAAATTCTACTCTCATGAGATACCTGAAAAAGGCTGACTCTTCATGAAAGATGAAATTCACTCATTTTGATTGGCAGAAATGTGAATCATACAATTACTACATGTATATTACTTTATGATGCAGATCAGAAAAGCATGTCCAAAGTTACAAAGTGATTTCACTGCTCACACACAGTCTGAGACTGTGCTTCTTCATTCCGTATTCTATTCACAACGTACACACTGCGTGTTCACTGTGTAACATGCTCACACACAATCTGAGACTGTGCTTCTTCATTCCGTATTCTATTCACAACGTACACACTGCGTGTTCACTGTGTAACATGCTCACACACAGTCTGAGACTGTGCTTCTTCATTCCGTATTCTATTCACAATGTACACACTGCGTGTTCACTGTGTAACATGCTCACACAGTCTGAGACTGTGCTTCTTCATTCCGTATTCTATTCACAATGTACACACTGAGTGTTCACTGTGCAACATATCGCCATTTCCTGGGTCCTGAGGTTAAGTTTTTATGACATCTGTGTATGATGCATTCTTTTGAATGGATTAAGTACACATAGGAATTAACAACAGCTTTAGAATGCCAGCAAGCCAGTTAGCGACAGAGACAGACGAGAGAAGGAATGAGGCACTCATTGCTCAGGCCCTGGGTTTTCCAGGACAGTTCCGTTTGCCTTAAGCTTGTATCTCAGGATTTCGGGGGGTAATGAAGACAAGGGCAGAAGGGCAGAATCTGTTATGTCCCTGTCTATTGGCTGGTGGCAATCTCAGGGCTTGGACTGTAGTCCCTGAAAATATTATCATTTAATTATCCACTCACTCAATAAATACAGGTTAAATACCAGACACTCCCAAACTTCCAGTAATAAGCAAAACAGAGTTCTCAAGGTACTTGCATTTTAACAGGGGATATGCATAACAACTAATAAAAAACCATTACGTAACACAGTATCAGGCCACAGTAAAAATCACGGCAGGATGTAGGGATTAGAGCAACTGGACAGGGTAACGGGGTAAGTGGTCCCCAAGAAAGTAGCAAATGAGCAGACATGAAGGAACAAACCGTGTGGACAGCCAGGCAGAGGGAAAGGCTCCAAGGCAGAAAGTGAGCCTGGTGCTCCAGGCAGGGACGTGAAGGTGGCTGATGCCGCGCATCAGGGGAAGGAGAGGTTGGTGGGAGGAGGGGAGGCCAGGTCCTAGCGCCGGCAACTGGAGCAAGAGCTCTGGGTATTTTTTTGGGTGCAACAGAAAGACATACCTAGGTTTTGAATAGACTGGAATCTGATTCATATTCTAAAAATCCCAACGTGCAAACTCTGGAAGGGCCGAGTGGAAGTTGCTGAGGGGGCCGCTGCGGTGGAGTGAGGGGTGGGGGCGGTGAGTTTGGATCAGCATTTGTGAAGACATTAGGAACCTATCTTTAAGTTTTCCTTATGGGTTAAATGGGAGGTGAGAGGGACAGGAGGCAGGAGTGACTCCGAGACTGTCGGGGAGCAGCTGTGTGAGCAGGTGAGTGGGACAGGACTTAAAGATGTGGTGAGAGGAGAGGAGCGAGCTGAGAGGAGGGGCGGGCGTGTCCTCTGGGCACCAGGCTGGGGGCAGGGCCTGTCATCTCCTAGGGATGCGGGCTGGGCGACTGGAAGAAAACCTGCAGTGCAGACGAGAGGCAGTGGAGCTGCGAGTGTGGGCACCATAAGCACCCAGACGACTTTCAATTCGTGGGCCTAAGGGAAGTCACCAGCGAGAGCATGGCAGACGGATGACTGAGGAAAGGCCCCGCCTGCCCAGTGTTTGGAGGACAGACGGTGAGAACAAGGACAGAAGGAGCAGCACAGGAGGAGCCGGGAGGCCCAGGGGAAGGTTCACAGGCAGCCGGTAGGGGGCTCCGGCGGCTTAACCTCAGCAGCAGTTGAGAAGCTGGCCTCGCTCTCTCCCTAACTCTCAGTCGCCTTCCCTTCCCTCTGCTGTCTCTGTATAAAGGACCAGCGTCTGTAGAGCCAGCCAGGCCCTTACCACCTGCCAGGGGCATCTTCACCACCACCCTAGGCATTCGAGAGGCCATTCCTTTGGCCCCTGCTGTAGCCCAGCACCTAGGACAGAGTCTAGCATACAGCAGGCGCTCAGTTAAATCTCTGTGGCTGGGAAGAGAGCCAGGGCAGACAGTGGTGTGTGTCAAATGAAAACGTTTGGTGAATATGAGGTTTCTGTGATGGGTAAAGCCCCAATCTGTCAGCTCCCTGAATGCACACGTCTCGGATTCTCCATAAGGGATAGAGAGTACAACTCTAGGTGGAAACACCTTGTAGAAAAGGAGCCTAAGGAATGCAGGGAAAGCGTTTCACGTAGACCAAGTGAAAGCGTCTGTGTGACCACGGTTAGCCGAAGAGGCCAAGCATGTGACAGGCTTGTAATGAAATCAGAGCAATCTAAATCGGGCCCCTTAGGGCCATCCGGAGCACGGCCATCAGAAACGTTACTTCGCAGGAACAGAAAGGCTAGGGAAAAAGTGCAGTGAAATGGGAAAATTTGGAAGCAATGATTATATTTTCATGTATTAACTACACATAATTGCTTAACTGCTCTGAGTAGCATAAAAAGACAAAGCTGGCTACTTTTAAACTTACTTTTTCAAGATCCAAGCTACTCTCCTTGTCTTCAAACCTACCTCTCATCACCTCTAAACACCCAGGGACACAGTCATGGGTCGAGCGCCAGGTGTCATCGAGGCTGTGGGAGCCTTAAGGAGCATCATCAACCTCACGGGCGGCCTGGACCAGCTCGAGTGAACTAGGCCGCTCTGAGTGTAAGCAACAAAGTTAACACCGTCAGAGTCAAAGGGTCTTTTTGTATTTTAATCTCGAATGGCTTGTGGTTTTCAATATAAGTTTCTATGACTGAGGAGTTTTCAGTGTGATCCGAAACCTGACATGTTAGTGTGGCTGGTTCTGTGACCTGACGAACGGGCGTCCCCAGGGTGCTGACCTCTCCTCGGGAGGCAGTGACAGCCATGGAAGTAACGCTGGTCCTCACTACCCTCCTCTCTGCCTGCGCGGCTGCCGCGGGATTTCAATATGTTCTCTTCTTTGAACAAAAGACTAATCTTGGCAGAATCCTTATTAATAGTATACAATAAAATTATCCTAGAAGATACTTTCCCTCAAAATTATGAGGGAAGAGAGAGAAATAAAGAGCACCAATGACTTTGTCACGTTTGGAATCTGTGATAATGAAAAAATAAAATTGCTAATCCCTTAATTTTGTGAGGTATTTCAGTTAATCTGAAAACATATTTCAGATAATTACACACTGTTCATTTGTCCCAAAGCTGGGGAGCCCCTCACAGCGGTGCGTTCAAGCGAGCGGATTCCTGCGCCGCTGTAACACTGCCTGCTGACGCTGTGTTCACTGCAGCGCCCGGTTCCGATATCCCGACCTGACCTGCCTCTCCATCAGACTGCGTTATTTTTATGTGGCAAATAAACAACCTAAGTCCAGGTCATTCTTGTCTTTGCCATGTATACTGTCGTAATCTACAGGGTTTTTAAGTAAAGAAAGACCTTCATTACCCCCCAGGGATGAGGTTCGGTGACCACACAAGCAGCAGGTGGTGCTGGGGAACCGTTCCACTCTCAGCGCAATGAAGGCCCCCCGCCCCCCACGACGCCCGCGAGCTTGAGACTCTGAGTATTTTAAATGCTTTTCCTTCCTCATGCATCCTATTAAACAAACACAGGCACAATCTGGACATCTTCGGGGATGGTACAAACATGTACTGTTTCTAGTATCTCCTGACATAAGACCGCACAGCCCGCATGTGGGCGCACGCGTGGGTTTGGGGACCAGGTACAGAAGGTCAACGTAAGCTCAACCCACTACTTCCTTAACCAAGGAGAGATACCAACTTATAGAATCCACCATATATTACTCTATTTGCTATTGAAACTCTTTCAAACGTAACATTAAAATTTATGCACTGCTTAAGTCAGGCGTACTCGCCCAGGAGGGAAAAAAATATTTAACAAGACCTAGAGCTTCATTTAAACACAGAACTCACCCTGCTGGGTGCTCTGCAGCTAACACTAGAGCTGAGTGGTGATGTGGCCTCTGACTTCCAGGGCCATTCGAGGTCCCACAGAAGAAATGCTGGGTGGAAGAAATGCACAGAAGTTATGCTCATGGTGTCACAAAACGCTTGCTTTTCGCCGGGCGTTTCTAGGAGCCTCTGTTATCAAGTTTGTAAATTCTCCAGTAACTCTGGGGAATCTCTGGACAATGACCTGTCTCACTAGTACGTGAAAAATTCACCAGAAGATGGAAACGTAGAAAAAGCCCCCAAATGGTCACTATTGTGTGTGTCGGCCTCTCCGGCAGTTCCTCAAAGGACAGATCTCGGCTGGTTAGCTTAATGGCCTGTTGTTTGAAGAGTCACTAATTATGTGTCTCTTCCAGGTCAAAGGAAGGGCCCTGCATGTTCTCATGGGCGGCTTCTGCTCGGGAACTTAAAACATGGGGCTCTCATAAACTGTACGGTACGTGGAAACCACATGTTCCTTAATAATCACAAGCAAAAAATGTTAAGTTTGGGTTATGCGTGAAAGCAGGAATATTTCAAATTGACAGCCCGTATCTCCTTGTTTCAAACATCTGCTCACTTATCTGTTAGATGGTAGGCTTCCTGCAGGCAGGACTGGGGTGGGTCACTCATGCAGTCATCAAATATTTATAAAATGCCTACTATGTGTCAGACTTCCCACTAGGCACTGAGGGTAAAGCAGTTAGTCCTCAAAGAGCTGAGTGTCTTGTGCCAGAAAGAGGTGCTAATCTAGGGTGGTCAGCAGAGAGGGGAGGGCAGGCGCAGGAGCCGAGACACTGTCCCAGAGCAGGCGTCAGGAGGTGGGGAAGCTGAGCTGAGGAAGGTTTGGGTTGAATTCTGGAGAATGAGCCGCTGACTCCATGGTGGGGATGAGGGGTGGGCAAGGTGAGTGTTACTGTACGGGGACCATGCCGGTGGGCAAGGACAGCATGTGCAGGGGCCCTGGGCAGAGAGGGAATCCACGCGGCCGAGCAGCAGAGAGGCCGAGTGCAGTGAGCGAGGGCTGCTCAGGAACGCCATGGGCCGAGGGGACGGACGGGGCACTCCCGGGCACATGAGGAATCCCGACCTTCCTCTGCAGAAGCGGGGGCCGCTGAATGCGTAGGAGGGCACGTGAGGCTGCGTCCTGGGGAAGACAGGTTGTCTGAAAGCTGGGCGGGGACTCAGAGAGGATGGCAGTGCTCGGGGAGGCAGGCGACACATGCCCGCAGGTGGGCTGGGGGGCGCTGGCAGGTAACAAGTCACCGTTCTGTCCTCACAGCCTGGAGGAGGCCTGGCGCCCAGCAGACCTTCAGCGAAGCTTCACTGAGCAAAGGTCAGGAAGCGTCAGGTTCATGGCCCAGGGAAAGCACAGCCTGAAGGCCCGCTCTGCGCACCTGGGCCACCTGCAACCGCATCCCACCTCGGCTACCAACTGCAGGCCTTCCTGGGCTGGGACCCGAGGGTTTGTACGCTCTACCTGCCTTGAAATCAACAATCGCCATTTTCACTAAGCAAGAGTGGGGGAATGGTGGGGTTAAAGGCACTAGTTCCTTAGTCAGCAACGGGCCCTTGAAAATGGCAAACGGGACACTCATTGCTGATCCTGACCAGGTCCTAACGGATTTTCCAAAATACAAGGGGGCATGAACCTACAGTCACCTGCAAGCATGTCAGGGTTCAGGAGGCCGCCTACACACAAGCAGCATGCCATCTTTTCCGTATTTTTCCCATAACGCATTTTAATGGATACAAGTGATCTACTGTTCTGTGGGGAACATACGGCCAGTCCCCCTTTTTAAAACCTTACCTTTTTCTAATATAAAATGAATGGTTTAAACATCTCAAAATGAATATCTGAAGCATAAAAACACTATTAATCTCTTTAATTCTCAGAGAGTGTGCTTCAAATGCTAGGAAATAATTAAAGACACACACAACTGTATTGCTGACTGGCTATTTCAAGCTAGAACTCGTCTGTGCAGCCAGCGACTTTTCCGCATTTGAATATGCATGACTGGTCAGCAAGGTGTTTAAAATTACTTAAATTCATGTAAGTGCAGACACAAGTTATCTCCTGACCAGTCAGCAAGGTGTTAAGTCCAAGTTTGGGATTCCTCACCCTATAGATCAGAAAAATCTTTTAACTAAGGTGGGGTTTGCAGATATAACTACAATTTGGCATCCCACTTGGACAAATACTCTGCAACTCATCAAACCAGCTCACCACAGGTGCCCCCACCAGCAGGAGAGTTCTGTCCCTTGGTTTACCGTAAGGCTCCCGTCTCAGTTGCACTTTCTAACGCATTTCAGGTTAACGTGACTCTTTCTACAGTTTACCTTTGCTCACAGACACAGGTTAACGGGTTTCCTGTTAACCTCAACTCCCATTTCCGTCCAGGAACCTTACAGGAGGAACTCGTAAGGTTACAGCTTACATGGGACTTCAACATTCCTCACCCAGCATGACGTGTGCCATACTGCTCTAAGATTAGTAGGCAACATGGATGGACCTGGAGAGTACTATGCCAAGCGAAATAAGTCAGAAAAAGACAAGTATCACACAATCGCACTCATTTGTGGAATCTAATGAACAAAATAAACTGATGAACAAAACGGATCCAGCGACACAGAAGCATGGAACAGACTGAGGGATCTCAGAGGGAAGGTGGGATGGGGGAAGGGGTGGGAGAGATTAACCTAAGAACTTATGTGCATATATGCATAACCCATGGACACAGACAATAGTGTGGAGAAGGCCTGGGGGTAGGGGTACAGGGGGGAGGGGATAAATGAGGGAAAAGGGGGAGATCTGTAATACTTTCAACAATAAAGATAAATTTGAAAAAAAAGATTAGTAGGCTAGTTATTTCCACCTATTCAAAAATAAAAGCCTAAGCTTCAGGGAGGGCGAGACCCTGCCCAGAGCATTCACTGGTTCAGTTATACACACAGGACTTGCACCCGGGTCCTCTGACTCAAAGCCACACTGCTCTCTCTAGGACACAGGCTGCAACTGTATCGTCTAAAGTTTATGCGTCTTACGGAGGTGGGCAGGGGTGGAGGGGGGACATCTGTAATAATGTCAACAATATAAATAAAGTTAAAAAAAGAGGGAGGCCTGCAGCTGCTCTGGCATGAAGTTATCATGCACAGAGGTAAATTCACGTAACCCCCAGGACTAAGGAGTGTGATGACACAGCTGTGCTCAAGTTACCGAGACAGCCCTGTCTCAAGGGTCCTGATCACACGTGCTTCTGCGACCACAATGGGGCTCACAAGTATTAGGGTTAATAACTTGTAAAAACAACCCAGAAAAGCTTTCAACAGCTATTGAAGAAACAATCACAGATTAAAAATAAAGTGCCTCTTGGTATGCAAGGGGGAAAAGACAGTTTGCACGACTTAGAGAATCTGACACTTGGGCATGTCCGTAGTGGAGTACGTTTGATTAATAAAGGCCTCATGAGGTTTGGGTTGTTTTACAGGAAAATGCCAAAGCAAATCTGAAACAATAACAGACACTAGAAAAATATAAAGAATTCACAAAAATATGATGTTGAAGAAAAGACACATGGTAGCTCTCCAGTCAGTTCCTATTAAAGTTTTTAAAAATAGTATTTAAATGCTAAGGGATTTAAAATGCAATTCCTGAAAGCAATATCAAAATCACATGGAGATGGAAAAAATGTTAAAGTCCAGTTCTCTCTCCTCCTAGGTCTGACGAGTTACACAGTCAGAAGGAAAGATGGTTAAAGAACAGTCAAAAAAATCCGTGGTAGCGGAAGTCTCCATATAGTTCCTTTTCTGAGGCTTATAAATTGGGGAAAGGTAGGAGGGAGGCTTCAGGGACGCTAGAGATATTCTACGCCTTGGCCGAGCAAATGGGTACAGACACATAACATGTCTTCAAGCTATAGCCTCAGGCTGTCCTTAAGAGGTGTGTGCTTTGCTGCGTGTATGAAACACCTCACAGATTATTAAAAGGAAGTTATAGAGGGAAGTAACACAGGAAAGCAAGAGTTTCCATATGTAAGAAGTTGGAAACAGCACAAGAGAAGTACTATGCTCGTTAATAAGAATGCAAAAAGTGCAGCTGAGCCCCGGCCGGTGGCCCAGTTAGTCGGAGCGTCCATACACCGGTTGTGGGTTCGATCCCCCATCAGGGTACATACCAGGTTGCAGGTTTGATGCCAGGTTGGGGTGTGTACAGGAGGCAAATGATCGATGTCTCTCTCTCACAGTGGTCTCTCTGTCTCTCTCTCTCTCCCCAAATGTATCCTTCGGTGAGGGTTAAAAAGCAAAGTGCAGCTGAGAAACGGGGTCCCTATCAAGCTCTCCCTGCAGACAAATGGGGGATGCTGGAACCCAGTCATCACGAGAAGGCCAAGGGGGGCGTGAGCGCCCGTCTGAACTTTACACAGAAGCTGCGCCACGCGGAAGAGAAGTCAAGCTAAAGTCAGCCCGCTGGCAGTCACCCAGAAGGGAGCCTCCTGACCCACCACGCGGCCAAGGGCTCATCGCCGCTCGGGACACATACAGGATCAGCCAGCCAACCGACGAGCGAATGAATAAGTGGGACAACCAATCAGTGGTTCTCTCTCCCCCCTCCTCTCTCTCTCAAGTCAATTTTAAAAAAAGAAGGATATTTCCACATTAATTTTGGATAACTGAAATATTAATGCAAAAAATTCAGGCAATCTATATGAAATATAACTTTTAATTACTAAATTTAAAAACACCAAATACTGGATATAATAAGTTAGAAACCAAATATGACATCAAGTAATTATATTCAGAAACTATTACTTCTCCAACAAATTTAATGTTTAGAACTTACAAGTTATTTGTGTGCATTTGTACATGTACATAGACATACACACACATACACCTACTCCTCAGCTCATTCACTGTGCCTTTGATAGAGCTGACTTAATCCTTAGTTTTTATTGTAAATGGATTAAACTTGTAAAAACTTTTTCAGTACACTGTTTTATTAATGAAATTACCCTAATGTTGCCTGGAAACCTATGGAGCTCACGTTTGCTGTGTCAGCTCGTAACAGCAGGTGCAGGAAAGGTCCCACCCACCCTGCCAGCTGCTGCAGCGTCCCTCAGCCCCACCGCAAGGACACCATGGGAGCGGTGGCCACCCTGCACACAGTGGGAGCAGGTGCTGGGAGCAGGGACTTCAGCTGCGTGAACTCAGGAACCAACAAACTGACTATGGGGTGGGCAGTTCTTAAAAAGTCACTTTTGCTAAGTGAGTCCCTGGCCTCACTAACCACGCTGAAGCTCCAGCGTCTGAAATGCAGTTGTCATGCAAGTGTGTGGTCAAGTGAATTAAAAGGCAAGTGTAGTGAAAACGTTTTCATTTATAGCAGCTCATTATTAATCTATCAAGATAACCAAACAAATCCAAGGGCCCAGTTCTGCTGCACCCTCCAGAATAACATACAGCAGAGCTGCCACCGCATTCATTTGCTCTTTCATAGTATAACCTTTGATCTTCGAATGTGCTTCGGATGAGTATAAGAAAGTTAGCCTTCCATTTCTCCACCGGTAACGCCACTCAGGAGCACCCTGGAGGCCCTCGTCTCAGCCCAGACGAGCACATGCAGCCACGCCCACGTGCGCATGCAACACAGCACACCACACGTGCCACCGCACCGGACCGGCGCGGCCATGCTGGCGTCGGTGCGGGGTCTCCTTACCAAACAGTGAGATCCTATGCCTGACAAGAACTCCGAGTTTGCAGAACAGGCTGAAGACAAAAGAAAACAAGAGAGAGAGGGGGAGGGGGGAGGAAAAGACAGGGAGAAATTAAAATAAAGTTAAAAAAGAAGAAAAAAGAAAAACAAACAGCTGATATATGAGCCGGAAAAAGCAACATGATGTCAGCAGAAAGCATCGAGTCCCCGAGCGGAATGTGGAATGAAGGCACTGAGGAGAGTCTCTGAGTGCTCTGGACAACCATGGTTAAAAAAGCACGTATTTTAAGTAAAGAAAAAAAACTGAAGGCAAAGCTAATTAATATAAAAGCGATCTACATGGACCCCTCAGAAATATAACTCTGAACAGCCACAGGGAAAGATCCAGCTCCCCCTGTCCAGGTGCCGGCTGGCGTCTGCGGGGGTGGGCGCTGTTTAACACCAGGGCTAGAGCACCAGGGCGCAGAGGCAGAATCTGAGCCGCTGAGTCACTGAGGGCGCCTCAGGAGGTGATGCCCTGAGGCTCCTAAAGCTGGCGCATGAGTTGAGCATATGTATTTTCATCTCCTGTAGAGCGGTTCCTGGGCCTCCTGTCCTCCCTGCCATCAGCAGTGGGAGAGAACACACAGGGGCCTCCATTCGGCACAAGAGGCCTGGGTGCTCGGACCCTCAGGTCAGTGCCTGCTCTTGTCCTGCCTTCTCACCAGGCTGCAGGCGGGTGGGTTCCTTGCAGGTCCTCTTTGCAGGAATGCCCCTTGCTCACTCCACGCTGTCCTTCCCCCTCCTGCCCCTCCCGCAGGACTCAGCTCAGACATGGTTACTCCAAGAAGCCTGTCCTAACACCCAGAGCTCCTCTGTCATCCCAAACCTCTATCCTTACGTCTAACTTCCCATATTACAACTGACATTGTCTTAACATCTACCTGCACCCTTCTGACCTCTCAGAGAGCACAGGCTCTGCACAGCCAGTACTGGAGCTCTCACCTGGGATCTGAAGGCACCAGCCACTCAGCCTGACTTCCCCAAGTGCTGTGTCCTGAATGCCCCGTCCTCTCCTGTGACCAGCACCGTGCAGACGCACACTCACCAGTGTCGGGGACAGACTGTGCCGGGGAATAAGATTAGGCAACTGCTCATGGCAGGATGGCAGGATGGAGACAGAGAATCGCATCTGTGATACTGACCTCCTCTATAGAAGGTTCCGGCCATCATATCTCACTTCAGTTACAGTGTGGACTTGTTTATTGATGAAAATTAATTATACAGGGCATTGTGTAGCTCTTTCAAGACTACGCCCATCTACAGGTGCCTACGTGAAGCTGAGGTCTTGGGAAATCTATTTGGGGATAAAAGTTTTTAAAACAATAATCTACTCAAGTAGATGTCAGGTTATAATGACATTAACCCCTGAGCTGTGCTGGTTGAACAAAAAGACAATGAAACCAGAGCGAGCCTCTCCAGGTGCCCTCATCCGAGCTGCACGCCTGCTCACTGCACGAGATCTGCCTGTTTAAGAAGAGCGATTACGTCTTGGAATTACACACACTTTGGATCTATCTTGTGATACCTTTTATATCTCACTAGTGGGTACTTGCTGGTGTCCAGGTGAAACCTGAGATGATGCTGAATTTATGCAAGGGTTGTGTTTTACCCAGCTCGCCAGACCTCGGATACTTTGCTGCGATGTTAAACGGAGCTGCTCCGTATCCCATTCTGTTGGGTTACACTTAACGTCTGAGGGCCTGTCAGAGAAAAATGACTTCTAACAACATCAACTGCTCCAACAGTAACTGATGTGCCACCAGCGAGAAACATCGATACACAGGAAGCTGGGGCCTCCTGGGCTGCCCACGCCCAGGGTGTGAGCTCTGTGCCAACTGTACGGTTTGACTGTTATGAGCTCTACCTACAGTTTCTCTAAAAATATCCCCATAATACTGGGGTCTCTTCCCCTCATGACTAACTCTCCTGAGAATTCACAACGCGTGGGTTCTCCCTCAGCACCAACGCTCGCTCGGCACCCACTCGCAGCTGGGCCACTGCTCCCCACTGGACGCCCCTGAGGTTCCCAGGACCCTGACCAGCACACCTGACTTTCTCCCTCGGGGAGCTCTCAGTGGTGGCAACACTGTGACACTCCGGATCCTTGCCCTCCTCCCCTAAGCGGTCCGTGTTCTTCCAAGACCCACTTCTCAAACCTCCCCCGTAACAATTCTCCAGGTTCAGGAATCCAGACCTTTTGCCGTCTCCCTTAGTGTCCTTTAGTTTCATCTACGCTCAGAGCTTCAAGCATTTCATGGGTAAAGATAGTCCCCGAATAAGTCATTTCCTGCCCTGATCTCTCCATCAAAATGTGTTTCCAGCTTTCTGCTGGATCTTCAGCCTGATAATCTGCTAATAGCCAATAAATACCGAGCCAAACTTCACCTCTTCTAGAAACTGGATCTTCCAAAATTCCTCAGTGGTGCTAGTGACACAACAGTGTCCAGCCGCCCATCCTGACACCTCAGCACCGCACTGGCCTCCCCCTGACTTGCCCGGTTGACTGGTTTGTCTCTCAGCCTCCCACACCCAGCCCTTTTCTCCATCTACACAGCACCCTCTCTAACCCAGCGCTTCACATGTCCCCACCTCCACGCATCATACATTTAGGGTGAATGCCACATGTCTGCGTCCACTCAGCCATACTCCTGGGTTCGTTACAGTCAGGGACTTGTTGTCGCACATCCCAGGGCTAGGACCGCATCTTGTCCAGGGCAGGATGCAGGAGCATCTGCGGGACATGCCCAGGGGCCCGCCCGGGAGGTGGCGCATCTGTCACAGCAGCCTCCTCCCCACCTGCCGCCTGCCTCGCCCCAGCGTGGCCCTTCCGCACCCCTGCTCCTGCCAGAGCACCTCTGACCCCTCTCCCACAGAAGAAGCTTCTTCAATTAAGTGCTAATCAATTAAGTGAAAAAATTAAAAATTTAAAAGAAGAAAGAAGACAGCTTATTCTGGCAGCTAGTATTGATGACAGACAACATTCCACAGTGAACCTGAGTAACCCGAGTCTCCCCCAGATTACCGAATGGCGATGCTCTGGTTTATTCTGGGGGGCACGCGCAGCAAGGACAAGTCCCTTGTGGTCAGTGGCTAGTTCTTAGAGACTGGAAATTAAAGGAGGCAACCAGACAACACAGGAGGGGGAAAAGCGGAACCGGCACGATTCTCTATTGTCCTGTGTGCTCTGATTGCAAGTTCTCTGGATTTATGTACTGAGGGGTGTCTAAAGGACCGTTGCCCTCTAGGAACACATTTTGTGTTACAAAGGCTGACTTCACCCAGGGAGAACAAGGACAGTCCACTGGGGCCCTGGTGGCCTGAGGCCGGTGGGAACTCGGCACCCTGTGCGCACGCACCATCCACAGGGGTCTGCAGGCCCCGAGCTGGGGGGGTCCCTGTGAAGTGAGCAGACGCCCTTGGGATGGATCCCCTGGTACAACCAGCTTTATCACTCCACAGGAAGGTTTTTATTTAACAGTCTGGGGACATTCTAATGCGATTGCAATCCTCCATCGCACGACCGGCTACTAGTTGGAAAATACCCTACATCTGAGTAAAGAGATGAGCTTAAAATTCCATTGAGGTCTCCACTCCCAATGTTATGTAACATAGAAGTCTCACTTTTCTCTCTCTGTTGTTCAATCCCACCTCTCTCTACCCTATAGGTTGACACTGCAGGGCCATTCAGCCTCTTATTGATGTCAAGTCTAAAGGGAGCCTGCTCTGCTTCCCACAGGCCACTTACTTTTATAGGAAAGAGTTCAGGTGCATGTAAAAGCTTGTATGACCCCCGCGCATCCCACAATGTAGGAGAAGGCTCCCTTAGCCAACAAGTCTCACGTACACACACTCTGGGGGAACTTTGAGGCATCAAACTTGGAAGTCTCCAGAACAATCACTAATAAATCCATGGAAAAGACTTAGATTTAAACAAAACTGGGAAGGTGCTGCTATCGTGCTAGCTAGAGCGGAGTGAGGAGAAACATTCAGAAAGGCCACACTTTACTTCATTTTCTTCCCAGAGTTGACATTTTTTAAACAATATTTAAAATCGTAACTTCTTGTAAATAGGATTTTTCCCTCCTAAAAAATTAAGGCTGGCAAAAACATGAGATTTGAAGGGATTTTAATAAATTAATGTCAAAAGCACCATCCCCCAAACATCCTAACAGGGTGCTCTCCAGCCTCCACCTGTGAATCCTATTGAGTATTTTATTCCTTCCATTCAGCTTCCCATTCAGCAGCGAAAGAAATCTCAACATCTAGATCCCCTGGGTTAATCTGCAGAAACCATCCCCTTCTGCAGGGGGACAGGCAGGACAGAGGGCGCCACCATGGGCAGCCAGCAGCCCACTCAGGGCCCGCCCTCCTCTGTCCCTCCCTCCCCAGCGCAAACGCACTCAGACAGTCTGTGGGGGCAGGGTCTGGGGTGCAGGGTCTGGGGTGCAGGGTCTGCGGGGGCAGGGTCTGCGGGGGCAGGGTCTGGAGGGCAGGGTCTGCAGGGGCAGGGTCTAGGGACAGGGTCTGCAGGGGCAGGGTGTGGGGTGCAGGGTCTGGGGGTGCAGGGTCTGCGAGTACAGGGTCTGAGGGTGCGGGGTCTGTGGGGGCAGGGTCTGGAGGCAGGGTCTGCAGGGGCAAGGTGTGGGGTGCAGGGTCTGTAGGGGCAGGGTGCGGGGTGCAGGGTCTGAGGGGGCATGATCTGGGATGTAGGGTCTGGGGTGCAGGGTCTGGGGTGCAGGGCCTGGGGGTGCAGGGCCTGGGGGTTTAGCTCTTCACCTTGTCACCATCTCCTTCTCCTTGTTCGAGGCATGTCCCCCGGAGCAGAGCGGCCGGCTCGCAGCAGACAGGAAGTATAAGCGGTGGTTTTTGAAATACTGATCAATTAAAGGCAGAACGACCTGGAAGGAAGGGAAAGAGGACAGGTGTACACAGTGGAATGTGGGGGAGGAGTGAACATGGAGGCCCCCAGCAGGCAGTGTCCACACAGCAGGTCCCAGCACCCAGGGCCACAGCAGCCCCATCTCTGAGAGTGGCTCTCAGACCTCCCCCTGCTGCCTCCTGTTCCTGCGGGGGGGGGGGGGGGGGGGCTAATTATGGGGAACATACTAAATTTTCAGCCGTTTGGAATTATTTTTAGTATTTTATCAAAATGAAATATTCTTAATAATTCATACAACACAGTTCAGTCCCAATCAATGCCTGCCACTATGGGGTCTCTGCCACGTGTGAGGACTGCCCCTGACACCCTGCATGTAATTCACCGGGTGGCGACTCTGTGGCAGGTGCCAGCATCCCTTCTCTGCAGGTAATAAACTGAGATGTAGAGAAGGCGGGACTCACTCGCAGTCGCCTGCCACTGCCCCAGCTCCTCAAAGTCCTTCTCAGGGGCCAGCTCAAGGCCCACCTCCCCCTCCTGAGCTGGCCCTGCAGCCTTTGGTGGAGTCCCCCTCTCCGCCCTGCCCACTCACGCCAAGGGCTCTGCACACGCCACTCCCTGTCTGAAATGCTCTTCCCACGCCCGTGACCCACACTCCCTCCTGCAGGCCTCACTCAGGGCTCGGGGCTCCTCCTCAGATAGCCTTTGCTCACTCTCATTTAGACAGAGGCCCCATTTCTCTGCTCTTTGAACACCATTTGCAATCCTGCATTTCATCTGTGATCTGGGTTAGGCCCTCCCCCTAGGCGACCACAGGACAGAGAACCAGAAGCCTTCCTGCGTCTGTTTCCCATCAGCCTCTCCTGGACACTGTGAGACTGCCCTGCTGGGTCAGTCACCTCCAATCACAGTGCTGAGGGCCTTGCTGGGCCAACATTTGTTGAATAAATGAATGAAAAAAGAATGGGCATTACTAGTAGTTAGACTCGAGTCCATCTAACTACATTTTCCCTGCAATGTGTTCTAGCATGTTTATATATGGTGGGAATACGGAAGTTTCGGTGATCCTCCTAGAAAGCCGTGGCATAGCCTGAACTTAGTGACTGGCATATAACAGGTGCTCAATAAATATGTGAATGAATGAATCACAGATTTAGTAGAAATTAAGCCTCACTAGGCATCTGCAAAGGAAACCCCTGGGGTGCTAAGTTCAACAGGCGATGAGACACAAGAGTGTGCTTTTAAATATAGGGTTACAGACCATGAATTCAACTTCCTGACAACTGGCTACCAAGGGGACTGCATCCCAAAAAATGGGCAACTAGCAACGTGCAGCTCAGAATAAACTTCAGATGCTTCATACAGACTGAGTAGAAGAAAAGACCTACGAAATCTCCTTAAAGTGAAGGGCACAGTTCTAAAAACACCTAATGGAGGTCAAATATCAGCCAATCAGAATAACAGGCCATTTTGTGATTACTCTGAAAGGAAACTGGCAGAATTCATTTGGTTTTTAGGTTATAACTGCAAAACACTGTACACAGGGAAGTGTTCAGGGCATCCTGTGCCCACAACAGGGACACTCTGGGACAGCCTGATGCCTAACAGACCAGGTACTGAGCAAACACTGAGTCACTCAATAAACCAACACGGAAACTTTGTAGCCAACTCTACAACCTTCCCTACTGCCTGAAAGAAAGTCCTAAGTGTGCCAGGCAAATAGCAAATTCTCAATAAATTGTGCTAAATGGAATGACTACTAATGGGATGTGCTCTCTCTGTGAGCCATGGATCATCTCTGGGCCTCAGCCTCCCCATCTGCAAGCCAGTGGGACTGAGGTCTCGCAATAAAGACCCCGTTGCAAAGGCCCTAATCACGGCCCATTTACAAACTAGCTAGTGTCCTTCCTTTCTAGGAAAAAAATGCTCACCTAAGGATTCTAAATCATAGCATTCAAATGTTCAGAAACAGATAATTTTCTTCTATGTTATATAATAAAGCCAGAAAAAGAGAACCCTTTGCGAGCTAAGGCAGGGAGGGCAGAGAGGGGTGTGGGAGCCACCCACCCACTGGGTTCATGCAGCTGTGGGGGCCACAGAACGCATGCAAGAGGAGCCACATTAGAGACAAGTGGCTTCTGAAAAAAGGCAAAGAGCTAAAGGTACGTTTTGTAAGCAAACATAGTGAAGCAAAAACAAGAGGACCAGATACTGTACTTTAGCAAAGAACTTGATCTCTTGCTCGTGCGCGAAGGGCTGCCCTTTGCCTCTGCCGCCGCCATCTGCTGACAGGAAAGAGTTTTCAGGATCAGGTCGCACTCCCCCCTTCCCGGATACTCACCCCAACGCAGAGTCTAGAACACACTGCTCAATGGCTGTCCCACCGAACTGAACATAAAGAGCCAACCAAACCACCAAGGCTAGCTTTGGCAGGGTATTAAATAAAAAGGAATTTAAACAAACAGGCAAATTCAAATTAAAGAGCTACTGAGCAGAGCCCAGCTATGTGGCTCTGAGCACCACAGGGTGCAGCCCTGAGCCCCCTGGGACTAGGGGAGAAATGGACAGAGCACAGGAAGGCACCCCTCTGGGAGCACCTGGGCTGGGAGCAGTGAGTACAAGCCGAGCAGTTTCCACAAGCAAAGCAAAGACTCCCACGTTTCCCCAGGGCGCAGAAAATGACTCAGGTTCAGAACTGATTGACCGAAGGGCTCCGCTCAGAAGGTGGACCTTTCCCCCTCCTTCTTGCAGGAGAGGAGGCTCGCACACAGGGAGGGGGAGCCATAAACTCTAACCGCCACGAGGACACGCAGAACACGGGAGCCAAGCAATTCAGAGTCAGATGAAGGCTGATTAGTAAAACTGGCAAGCAGAGCTGCCATATTTTTAAGAATCAAAGTAAACTAGCTTGAAAAAGTTCTTTTGCAAATAGAAAACAATTTGCAATACACATACTAAATCCTAGACAGGCAGTCAGGAGAGTTTGTAGGGACTTTAGATGATATTTTGTAAAATCACATGTTCTTCCCATGAAGAGTAAAAGAAAACAACTTTCTAAGGCTTGCTAGTTTCATTTCTGTTGTCATTTTTGAACTAAATCTCTCTCAAGCAGACACACAAGTAGCTGGATCCATTTCTCATACAAAATGTGTCAAGGCAGAATTTTGTACACAGCTAAATCTGCTAATAGTTCAAGGAACTAAATACATCTCTCCTTTCATTACACATTTTAGCACAAATGGGTACATGCAAAATGTGAGAAAGGTTTGGAGGGAATGTGACGTATAATTTAACACAAAAATCAGAAAAGGGCATATGCATATTCCTACGATCGCCACCAGCTCACATCGAGAATCACAGATGTGTGGCAGAGGCAGCGAAGCGACAGATAAACAGAGAAGGCATTAGAGAAGTTTTATTTGCAGTAACAATGGAAAGTTAAAATTAAAATAAGGGAGGTGGGGGCAATTCCCACCCCATGGGCTCCTCTAACAGAGCCACGGCCTCAGGAAGAGTCCCTGGAGCATCAGCGATGGGATGAAGCTTGTTTCAGCAGCTCCATTCTCTGCCTCAGCTCTCCGGGTAGAGGGAGGCGTGCGGAGGGGTGAGCCTGCTCTGTGACGTGATGCTCACCTCTCCCCGCACACGAACACTGTCCTGGGCGGTTTGTTTGGAAACTTGAATGAGCATAAAACAAAACAAATTTACCCTTCAAACTGCTGTTTCTGGTATCTGTGCAAAGGTAAAGAACCAACCAACCAGCAATTCTCCAAAGGGCCGTCCCCTGCCTCTTCCTTCCCCACCTCTGCTCCTCTCTCCTGCCAAAAATAGGACCAGCTCTTGCCCAGCTGGTGTGGCTCAGCGGTTGAGCATCGACCTAGGGTCCAGGAGATCAGGGTTCGATTCCCGGTCAGGGCACATGCCCGGGTTGCGGGCTCGATCCCTAGTCGGGGGCGTGCAGAAGGCGGACAATCAGTGACTCTCATCATGAATGTTTCTCTCTCTCTCTCCCTCTCCCTTCCTCTCTCTGAAATCAATAAAGATATATTTTAAAAAAAAAGAAGACCAGCTCTCAGGGCTGCCACTCACCTCAGATGCTTTTAAATGTGGGAGAGACGTCTGAGCATCTAACTTTGTGCACAGCAGCTTCAAAAATTCACAGTGCCTCACTGCTGTTCACTGGTCAAATTTCATTAATTCAGACTAATTTAGCTACTTGTCAGAATGGCTCATAAATTGTATTTTCAAAAAATATCACTGAGTTATAAAGAGATTACCTATAAATCATTTGCATAATTAGCTCTTGTGAAAAAGGGAGCAACAATACAGCTGCTGGACTGTCGATAAAGGGACAGGTCTCAGGACAGGGAAGTTCTCGAAGAGAATGGTGATGACACAGGTGAAAGGTTGAGCAACACAGGCTGCCAGGTTTGAGAACAGCCACGGGGCGTAGAGGGTGGCACAGGGAACAGTCAATGATGCTGTGATGACGGCGTGGTGCCAGTGGGTGCCAGGCTTAGGGGGAGCACTCCGTAAGGTATATAAAAGTCTAACCAATAGGTTGTACACCTGAAACTAACATATTGTATTTCAACTGTAATTAAAGTTTTTAAAATATTTTTTAAATAATTAAAAAAATAATAATGATCGGTTGGAAAATCTTTCACCACACTTAGGACACGGGAGGCCAGGGACAAGAAAACACCTAGCTGGGTTCTATGGGCTTTAATCAGACACTGTGCCCAACGGTGAATCCTGAGAAAACACCGGCCAAGCGCCTGTGCTGAGGGGCGGGGATGGTGAAGGGATCTAGTGCCGATGGTGTGGGTGCAGAGGAAACGTGCAGAGACCAGAAAGAACAGAATTAAGAAACAAAACCAAAACCTTCAGAGTGGGAAAGAAAACGTAAAAATCACCACCAGACGAGACACATTTTCCCAGAGGGACAGGCTCTAGTCCCGGCACCTTCCACCAGCAGCTGGGAGGCACCCTGACAGGAGGGTGCGTGACAGGTGACCAGAAACTTAATCCACCTGCCGCTGACGGTCCCGAAGTAATGGAGGCCAAAGGTGCTGGGTGGTGGAGTGATCTGAATCTAGATTTAAAATAAGGATCCTTTCGCACACAGGTGGCACTGGGCTGATGGGCAGGAGCCCTCGCTACGCTCCGAGAGGGTGCCAACCTGCGCGCACAAAGTCCAGCGCAAGCGCTCCCTGCAGGGGCTGAGCTGAGGCCCCTGCACGGTCCAGAAATTTCAGGAATCCACTGGCAGAGCAATTACTTTCATAAGAAAAGATTTAACTGTACCTTAAACTGTGATGCACGCCCACTGTACCTTTCCAAGTGAAAAGTCAATGGCCATGAGCTTTATAAGGAGAACAGAGTTTTATGCTAGATTTTTTTAAGCTGTCAGAACACACCCATCCTACATGTCTGCCTGTAGCGTGTCAGACTCTGGTCAGTCCCAGGATGGACGGCAAGTGTGTGCCATCAGGGAAGGGGCCTCGCCCCGACGCTGTGACGACAGTAACACCGGGCTGTCAGCGGCAGGACGCAGTACCCACCAAACTCCAAGATATACTGATGGGCTTCGTCCACGTAGCGGATGAGCTGCTGGAGGAAACTGTAGGCAAATCGCTTCTCAATAGAAGGGGTGTCCAGTTCCAGGTCCTTGAACCCTCTGTAAGAACAAAATGAAATACGGAAACCAATATCCACAAAGACTATCACACTATCTATTTAACAAAGTTTCCTACATATAACATATATAAACTTAGAAGATTACCTAACATTCTCTAGCTAAAGGCAAAATGAGGTTTCATCAACAGTTTGAATTCTTTGTATAACACTGTAGCTAACAGCTCTGTTACTATGCAGCAGATGCTGCCTTTAGCAAAAAGTGTCACTTTGCCTGGATTTAGCCTTGATGACGGTCGGGGGGCTAATGTAAGCAGTGCTTTGACTCGAGTAAGGAATGTGCCAAAGGGCTGAAGGCGCGGATGTCCCGACCGGAGCGTCTGAGCGCAGTAAGCAGTGGCTCTCAAGCCTTAAGGGACCTGAGGGGGCTGCAGAAACAGTCAGTCTTCCGGCAAGATGTGCGTCTGGAGCAGGAGCGCTTCTCGTACCTGGACACAGCGTACCCGTTGATCTGCAGGAACTTGAGGATGTCCTGCGCTTTCTCCCTGTCCTTGGCTTTCTCTTTGGCCGTCAGCGTGTCATACGGTACCAGCAGGGGGTGGTTCCCGCCTCCTAAGAACACGTCCAGACAGGAACACAGAGGCAACAGGGGAGCATGTGGTGAGACGGGCTGCCTGTGTGACTGGGTCACATCGCACGCTTCCGTGTCCTCCCCTACCCGGGGATAAAGGGCTCTCGCAGGCTCCTCCCTCACCAGCACCACTAACATCCCGGGGAAGGTTGTCAAGTGCCTCTCGCAGGCAAGTAAGCCCCGAGCACACAGGCGTTCGTGAGCCCGGCGCCCGCAGCATCTGCTCGCCCAGGCGGGAGGAGCAGCTGGGGTCTCCCCACTCAAAGGATCGCTGCCGCTGCCGGGAGACTGCGAGCAGACGCTGAGGCAGGGCCGGGCTGGGGAAGCTGCGAAACTTGCTTGCCGCAGGGACACGCTTCCTTTCCTGCCCCACAGGGACGGGGAAAACAAGTCTTACATAAGGGGCTTTTACCAAGCCTCCCACATCTGAGTTTTTATAACAAAACCCACCCTGAGGGTGCTAAGTTCAAGGTTGACCTCTTTTAGCCCTGGCCTGTGCACCAGATGGTCAAGGGCTGGGTCCCAGTCAGGGCACTTATCTAGGTTGTGGATTCAATCCCTAGGTCAAGGCAATGGATGGCTTCAATGTTTCTCTCTCCCTCCCTTCCTCCTTCTCTAAAAATTAATTTAAGAAAAGTTGATCTCCTTTAAAAATCTAATAAGAGTAACATATGTACTTTGCTGATTAAAAACTGAGGCGAGTGTCTAGGGTTCTAGTTTACCTATTCCTGTGAGAAATACTAAAAGCATTATTTTAGATTTACAAACTCTAGGAATTATTTAGGTTTTAAAAAACTAATAATGAGAAAAACATTCATAAAATTATTTTGTAAAAATAATTTCATAAAATTAAATAAAATTTTGTAAAAAATGTTGTAAAAATTAAAAAATTTCAAAAATTGCCTTGGTAGTTGCAGATATAAAGGCTCTGAAACAAGGCTGCCACTACATCAGCATCAAAGCAAATATGCGCAGGCCCCGGACTTAAAGCTTATAAAACACCACACGGTGGACAGTGTGTTTGCTGGGATTCCTGAGACACAACTGCTCAGGGAATTCCAGAAAAGAATAACTGAAAATAATCATTTTGTTTGAATTATGGTGGCAACACTGAGCCTATTAAGCTGGTGTCCAATGAGGTTTAGCCAGGAGCTACTAAACCCATCATAAGCGTTGGATTCGCGCTGCTTAGGAAACACGCAAACAGGAAGGCAGGGGAGAAAAGGCCTTTCCAGGCGCTCGCGTTGCCTGACAGTGACCACTAGGTGACAGCACAATAACAGAGCATCAGTAGGATGCATTAAACGGAAAAATATTTGTCAATAAGAAAATGTTTGAGAAACGACTGAGAGAATATTAGCTCATTTTAATATTTTAAAAGCAGCAGAAATATTAAGCAAAAGCACGAAGAGACAATAACAGCCAGACTGGACACAACCGAGCGGCTGGGGAGGAGGCCCAGCAACGGAGGGAGGACAGCTGGGTGCCAGGATGAGCCGTGCAGATGGCTACGCCTAAAACGGCAGGAGGGAGCCGCAGGAATCCTCAGGCAGGAGGAAATACACACCAGCAGTCAGGAAACTGTGGAATTTCTACCCTGACACTGTGACAGGCCTACTCGAACCATTCTTGCGATTTTAAGGTACAAGGGCCTGTGCTAAAGCATCCATTTAACCCACACTCCACGCTCATGTGGCAAAGCTCCGCTTCTCAGCGCGGGTTTTAAGAAAGCATTACCTTTGGACTCCAGTTCAATTTTCTTTTTCTTTGCCCATATATTATGGTAGTTTTCGGCCATCATTTCTGCCATAGCCTTAAATGAAAAAAATATGTAGAACTAAGTCATACTTCAATAAGTGGAAAAGGGTAACTCTGGTTTCCAATATGTAATATGAAAATATGCTTTAAACTAATAAATCGCAGCGTGTTGGTGCTAAAGCACACCTGGAATACAATCGACCACAACTGTCTTCCTTGGAACCTGAAGCCCAGAGAACAGCAATGACAGTGAGAGTACAGGAAACGGGAGATCTGAGGGGACCGGTCATTATTATTTGTGTCCAAAGACACGTTTGATTAATTCAATAATGAAACTTCAAATTAGCTATGGACTTCAATCAAAAAAATTTTATTTACAAGTTCTTATTTTAACTCCCAAAGCTTTAAAAGATAATCTAGGCCTTAGCACTGACGGCAGAGAATATCAGACGAACAGTCTAGATTTTCATCTCATGGCATATAAATGAATTACCAGAATTCTTCGGCATACCAAAAAGTATATTTTTTGGCAATCTGACAAAAAATAGGTATACATTTGATTCAGTCACAATGAATGGCTGCTGTTATGCTGGCTGTTGTCATTTTATTATCTGCCCATCTATCTAAGGGGAAAGAGGCCAGTGCCCCTGACTGAAGTCAGGTGTGGCATGTTTTAAGAATTCTGGTGGTGCAGCGGTCGAACATCACTGCCCTAGACCACAGTCTGTCCCTAACTGAGTGAGACTTTGGATGAGCCTCGTTCGCCTTTCTGTGGACCTTTAGATTGGACAAGGTAACTCCTAAGATTCTTTTCACTTCTGATTTTTAAGTTTACTATGTCATTTCAACACATTCATATGGGAGCAAGTTAACAACACATGGACTTTTTCCTCTATATTTATACTTGTTTCTCTTGGATTAATACTAACAACGCCAATGTCATTGTCTGACCATTATATAGTCCTGTTAACTTACGTCCTATGGCAACAAACTTTCTTTCACTCAGAATGGCCATTTCACAGTGTGTTCCTTAGCGACAAAGGGGAAGATGGAGCACAAGGCAGCTCCATTTTTAAATTTCTGAGGAAACTCCACACTGTTTTCCACAGTGGCTGCACCAGTCTGCACTCCCACCAGCAATGCACCAGGGTGTCCTTTCTCCACACCCTCGCCAGCACATGTCATTTGTTGATTTGTTGATGGAGCCATTCTGACAGGTGTGAGGTGATATCTCATTGTGGCTTTAATTTGCATTTTTCTGATGATTAATGACACTGAGCATCTTTTCATATGCCTGTACAATAATAGTGTAATAACTATGTCTGGGGCCACGTGGGTAATGGAAATATTGGGGGACCACTTTGTCTAACCACTATGCTATACACCTGAAACTAATACAAAATAATGAATATAAACTGTAATTAAAAAATAAAATCTAAAATAATAATTTTAAAATTATGCAGGGAGTAAGCAAAATGCCATCAGTTTCCTGGATAAACAACTAAAAATTCACATTGTTTAATGAACATTAAAGTTTCCTAAGCAGAGCATCATTAGTGACTGACTGGCTTTCTTCTCACCACAGCCATTTAATGATATTAGGATATTAAAGAGCTTTAACATCATGGATATTATCCTCAAAAAATGTGTTATCTGAAAGAAACATCCTAGGAAATGTCATATCAACTTTTATAGCATGGAAAAGTTGGGATACATAATCTATAAATTCCCTTTAGAATAGACGATTGCCCCATTCAAATAATACATGCTGCAAATATACAAAGGAAAGTTACAATATGCTTTTAAAACATGAGATTCATGGAATATTTTAAAGGGTCACCAGTACTTACATGCAGGTCCCTGGACAGTGTGACGTTGCTCATGTCAATGGCCCTGGGGCTGTACCCATGGGCAGCGTCCACAGAAACCTAGACAATTTGTGTGAAAAGTAGTATCTCATTAAAATGCCCTGTGGAGAGAGACTTGAGAGGGTCTTCAGAAATACGAGGCAAACAGGCTTCCAAACACCTTTCCTCAGATAAAACCAGCAGGTATCTACACAAACTGATTCCACAAACATATCTAGCAAATTAAATTATATCTGGGTGCCTGATAATTATTTATGACTGCATAATATTCCCTGGCATCTCAGGGATTGCCAGCCCCAAAAGTTAATACTCAGAAGTCAACAAACTGTGCAATGATTCTAAGAGGTCAGTATTTACAAATGTCTTTATGGGCTCAATGTTAAGATAAAATATAACCAACTTTTTACTTTTAAAAGTATAACATTATAGTATTCAATGATTTACAAAGATATCCTCAATAACCAGTAGGTTTCCTTAATTTTTAAATTTTGGCATTTATCAAGTGAAACACATCCTCTCATCCACTGTAAAAGGTCCCACTGCCCTGGACTCTGAACACATTCCTCCCAGAGGCATATTAGTGACAGTGAGTCACAGAACTGGGATCTGGTTCATGCTCGTAAATCTAAAATTAAAGCTTGATATATTTCACAATATAGTTATATTATCATATAAAATATGTTAGATATACTTCAAAATGTACATATATTACCTTTCATGTATATATTCTCATTAGATGGACAAACACAAAACAATATAAAAGATACAATGTAGCATGCATCTGATACAATGTAGCGCACATCTGACACAATGTAGCGCACATCTGACACAATGTGGTGCACATCTGACACAATGCAGCGCACATCTGTGATTGTGAAGTCCAACAGCTGCTGCTGTGTGATTGCTAATGAAGGGTTCAGGGCCACATTAAAAGGTCTGGACAGCTTCGCCTGAGCCCTGGCCTCTGTGACTTCACCACACTCAGGACCCCCTAATAGTGGGACGTTGAATGAAATAACATTTTCTTCCTCCTTTAAATACTCCTAAAAGGAAATCTGAGACTCAGAGGGCACAGGTGATAGAGCTAACAATCCAAGCAGGCAGATCCCAACTTTGGGTGTCTGAGTTCAAGCCGACTCCTCGCTTACTGTCACCTCTCCCACCCTCCATACACCACATTGCTTTTTCCCCCCACCAGCCTAATAACTGCTCTCTGAAATTGTCCCCGTTTCCAAGTTGCTAAATCCATAGTCCCCTTTCCAGTGACTGTCACTCTGGTCCTTCTAGGTCTGGCGTTGCCCGCCACTTGCCAGCATCTCGCAAACACACTCTCTGCTCCCCTGACTTCCTTCCTCAGATTAGCCCTCTGGCTTTTCTCCCATAAATCACCTTTAAATATCTATTGTTTCTTTATTCTAAATGCCTTTTCCAGTGTCCATACCCATACCTACATTAAATATTAGCTTACCCACCATTTCTTAATAAACCCAAAAACCAATTAACCTGGCTCCGTGTTGCTCCTGAGCTCTGGACTGAACGTTCAGCTCTTCATCGCCACACCCACCGCTGCCCAGTCTCTACCTGCATTAACCTTCTACACTTCTGTGTGAGATC
This sequence comes from Miniopterus natalensis, assembly GCF_054644295.1. NCBI lineage: Eukaryota > Metazoa > Chordata > Mammalia > Chiroptera > Miniopteridae > Miniopterus > Miniopterus natalensis. The sequence continues at coordinate 3,726,074 of NC_142101.1, forward strand.
AGCACAAATTAGTGGCTTACACCACCAAGTTGTTAGAAGTTTGACCGGGTCTCGATGGGAAAAGTCAGTGTCAGGGGGCCCTGCTCCTTTCAGAGGTTTATGGAAGGAGTCCCCTGCCTTTCCCAGCTCCCAAAGGGCAGCCACATCATCTGGCTCGCAGCCCCTCCTGTCTCCTACGCCAGCAGCGTCCCATCTTTGACCAGCCTGCTGTCCTCACTATGCCCTTGTCTGAAGCCAGAAAGGGTTCTTCATTTTTCAGGGTCCTTGTGATGACTGGGCCCCCAGCAATTCCGTGTAATCTCCCCACCTCCAGGCCTTCAACTTGGACCACACTGGTGAACTAACCACATTGGCAAAATCCAAGCAAAGCAGCGTTTTCATGTTCCAGTGACAGGATCATCTGTAGGGCCGTAATTCTGCCTAAAACGACATCTGAGACCAAGCTCATCACCCTCCCTGCTGCCCCAGGACTGCTGCTTCCTGCCTCACCGAGGGGGACGTTGTTTTTCTGCCACTCACCCCTCTTCTCTGATTCGTTCTGCACTCTGCTGTCAGAAGTATACTTCCAGACACGTATTTGCTGTCCCCTGAGTTATGAGCCCGCCCGCTTCAGAGGACACAGCCTTGGGCGTGGCTGGTCCATATGCACTGTGGTGCGCCTGGAGCCCTGCACAGCCACCTCTCGTCAAGTTAGGAATTATAAAATGATCCTCAATGTCACAGAAAGGGGAACATGGAAGGTGTGTGTCTTAAAACTGATTAAAAAATAGTATTAGACTGTAAACTTTGTTGAATAAATAAATAAAATAGGGTGGATATCAATAACTTTATTTGTTCCTAAAATAAAATTTGCAGGATTTAATATTCTCTTAGACCATGTTCCTTACATATTATAATTTGTATCCTTTTAGCTTTAGATTGAATTATTGAAGCCGCTTTAAAGTACATAAGCAGATACTCATTCACTCAGGGATGGATTCCTTGTGTTTCCATGGCCTCTCTCTCCCCTTTACAGGCACAGAAATGGGAAAACTGGCCAGGTCTCTACAACCACACGTCACCTGGAGCAGGCGCCATCTCTGAACTGGGAGCTTTAAAATTAACTTAATTAACTCTAGTCTTACTAGAATAATAGTAACGACAGCAACCACTACTCTGCGAACGGGACATGCAGATCCTCGCGCTTAATTTTTAGAACAACTCTGAACAGTAGACACCCCTGTCACAATTTCAAAATGAGAAAGGAGAGGTGCAAAAGGATTAACCCGTATCATGTAAACAAACAGCAGAATCCAGTTTGGAAAGTAATTGTCTGACTCCAATGCACTTACCAAATTCCTTAAAATGGCCCATTGTCCTATGTGATTTAGCTCCTGGGACCTCTGCACCCCCTATTACTCACTCAGCCCCACCCTCACTGGCCCCCAATATCCCTCAAGTGCCAGGCGGCTCTCCCAACTCAGCTCCTGCGCACCTGGGACATTCTTACCCAAATCCCCAAGGCTCACTCACCTCCTGCTGGTCTCCATTCCGTTCATCTTCTCAATGAAATCCAGTCTGACAACCCTGCCCCCCCAAGCCTCCAGCCCCTCCCCCGCCCTCCCGGTGGGAGCTTCATCACCCCAACATTTGTCATATTGTAGCACAGCACATACATACTGACAGCTCTCTCCACTTTCCCATTAGAGCATAAGCCTCGTGAGAGCAGAGACTGTAGTCTATTTGGCTCCCTGACCTATCTGAAGAGTTTAGAACCATGTCTGGGACACAGTAGGTGCTCCATAAACACCTGCTGAAGGAATGAACGGGTGGCTCCCTTATCCTAGGCTGTATTTTGGTTCTCGATGGGTAACACTTTCCAAAAGTTTGACTCCCTTCCCCTCCCCCTCCCCCTCCCGGGTTAGAATTTGTTTCAATAGTCTTTATCCCATATTTACAATACTGAAAAACAGATACAGAATAGGAAGTCGGAATTTGGGAGCATATAATAACTGCTGAGAACCTGTGGAATGCACCCGACGGCTGGAGATGACCCCCACTCACGCTGACTTTAACAAGGAGCCGAATCTCCCTGCTTAGTCCTCACACCCCATACATCCTCACACCCCGTCTGCCTGTGGCACCTGCCCTAAACCCATCCTATCAAGCTGCCACTGGCTTTGTCCCTGCTGTCACCGTTACCTTACACATGCAAAGTATACATCCCTGACTGAGCATGTAATCATGATTCATGTCTTCCTGTGGTGTTCATGGTAAACAAAAGAATTAATAATACATTGATCCACATAAAAATAATAATAATTAGGTCTAACACTTATTAAAATAGAGGCCAGTCTCTGTTTTCAGTGGTTTACAAGCCTTATAACATTTAATCCTCACAAGTCTTCTAAAGTGGATGCTCTTAGCTGTCTTGTCCTAAAGGGAAAACAGCAGCATGGAGAGGTCAGCCAGTTGGCCGGAGCTCACAGGGCCACTGAGGGGTGTGGGCAGGACCAGGAGCCGGGCACCCTACAGATCTGGCTGAGTAAGACTCTGCCCACTTCTGTCTCACAGTGCGTGCTGAGCCCCAAGGGGCAGGAAGCTGAGAACATCAGGCCGCAGAATCATGTCCACATGTGATCTCAATTCATCCATTTATATTCCTCACTACCGACCAATGCCATAAAAATTGCTCCTTAAGTCTCAGAAAGGAGCTGATCTAGTCCATAACAGGAACTATCCTTATAATCTTATGGGAAATCAGTAATAGAGAGAAAAAAAGACATTAAGAAGTTTGTCAAGCCCAGCCGGGCATGGCTCAGTGGCTGAGTGTCAACCTAGGATCCAGGAGATCGGGGTTCGATTCCCGGTCAGGGCACATGCCCAGGTTGCGGGCTCGGTCCCCAGGCGGAGGCGTGCAGGAGGCAGCCTAGCCGATTGATGACGACTCTCTCATCATGGATGTTTCAACTCTCTCTCTCCCTGACCCTTTCTCTCTGAAATCAATAAAGATATATTAAAAATAAAAGTTTGTCAAGATGATAGTTGAAAAGGGATATACTGAGAGCTTAGCAAATAAGAAATGAGTATGTTAACATTTCCAGTAATGTTGGTTTATGCTTAAAGAATGTTTGAGTGAAAATCACAAGGATTATAAATATATTGCGGCATTTGTTGGAATTTGCTCTCCATTTCTGATACTATTAGAAATATTCTTTTTTACTGCTAATAGATCAAAGAACTACAAATGCAAACACACTCTTTTCCTTACCATTAATGAAGTGGTTTCCAGCATTGAAAATGTTTAAACAATAATAATGATAATAGGAATTAACATTCACTGAGGCAAACAGATTAAGTAACATGTGGGGAGTAGATTTCTGGAAAGTGGCGGCCACAGGACTGGAGGCCAGCAGTCACTTGGTCCCCTGCCGAGCCTCCTCCTGATCTGTACATACCCTGTGCCTCTGGCAGGAGCACACCTCATACTTGGAAATCACGTAGGGGATTTACGAGTGTGTATCATACATCGCACACGTGGCTCTGATCAGGAAGAGTTCAGAGGTGGTTTCAGTGGGCAGACGGGTATCAGCTGTGCTGAGGGCTTCCCGTGCACTGAGAACTGCACGAGGAGCCGGGAGCAGGGAGGGAGGGAACACATACAACACCTCCAGCCTCAAGTTAGAGCCCGTAATTTTTAAGGACAGGGAAGGATCTACCTTATTTTCCTGGCAAAGCTCAAAGCCGCCTCCACTACATAGTAATTTCCTTATTTCCCATCCAACACACAGGGAAAACAGAAAGAGGGATCTGCAAGCTGCAGGCCTCCCTGCGCTGTTGTACCTCCAACACCAAGCTGTGGGTCTTCAGGGTTCGAACTGGACCTACTGCCTTTGTACTCCTACCGCCTAGTGCTCAATTTGTGCTCAGTATTTGCTGAAACATTAAAACAAATGCAATCTAGTTAGAAGCATGTGCATGCACAACAAAAAGGTAAATGGGCTTTTATAGCTTCCAGCTGCGTGATATGTATTTAAGAGAATTTTAGCTACAATATGCCCAAATCAGAACTTAATCTGTTTAAAAATATATTTCAAATATGTGTTTCACATGCTTTTCCCCCCAAAAATGTTATCTGTATAAATGGCAATATAAACACAATATTTTGTGTAAACGAAACACAGTGGCCTGAGCAGTTTGGACAGTAACAGGTTTCGCTCTCAGGAAATTAAAAGGGCCACGCTGAGAGTTGGTGTTTGGTCCGACCTTGAACCTCAGGTTCTCCAGGTCTAGGCTGTGCCTCCTCGAGCACACTAAGCTGCAAGGCTGGCACCTTCCTGGTATGTGCCACTAGAGATGAGGTCTCGGAATTCCTGCTCTGCCTCTCCTGGTGCAGAGCTGCCCTTGGGAGTGGACAGGTGCTCAAGCTCACCTGGACCCCATACGGAACAGCATGGGGCTCCAGGTCTGGATCACACCTGTCCGAGCACCACTGCACCCTGAGAACAGCCTCTGGTTCCTACTGCAGAGGGGGAGAGAGCGCCAGACAACCCACTGGTACGCAATGAGCGCACCCCACAGCTTCATCCAGACGCTCTGAGACCGCGCCCTTGGGTCCTGCGTCACCGCCTGGCCAGGAGATCATGGCCTGGTTAGAACACAGGCACTTCCATCAAGACGTCACTGAACATTTTTTAAAAAGGAACAAACGTGGTCTTACCCTCTCTAACTTTATGTTAAGATTCAGAATTTTCGGAGTATCTGTTTTGAAAAGCCAATAATTAAATAAAAGACTAAAATTATTTTTCAACAGCATGAAGAGGCTTCCTCGCCATGGCCCTCACCTGGCTGGTCTGGGAAATGCGCCGAGTCCGGCTGTAGAGGGCCATGCTGTCCCCCTCCCGCGTGCGCTCGATGCTCCATCCCCACGCCAGCATCGTTTTCAAGGACTCTTTGATTGGCCAGCGATAAATTTCTTTTTCCTAGAGAAGGAAAAGAAGAGAAAATAAAAGGGGCGGGGGGATGTAAGGAATCCAAATTAATATAAACAACAGTTAATACTTTGCTCTGAAATAGGCTGACTTCATTAAAAGAAATTGATTGACATGGTTCATTCAACAATAAAAAAGGAAAGTAAAAATCCTGAGAATCAGAGTGTGAACGAAGCCCCAGTTTGACAGATGCTGCTGACAGGGACCCCGCTCCTCACGGCGTGGAGGCTGCCTTCCTTCAGCTGCCCAGCTCCTGACACTACAGAAACCGAGAGAAACTGCCTCAGGAAGACGCGCGGGTTAGGTGGCAGAGAGCAAAGGCTCTTCTACCACTGGAATGAAAAGAGATGTAAGTCCCTCATAAGACCAGGCGAGAAGATCTTCCCCCTTCATTCTCAAGATGCTGATTCCCCCAGGGAAGGAAAATGCATGAAAACCTCGATATTAGGGACTAATTTGGGCGAGGGGTTGTCTGTTAAAGCCTAAAGTCTGTTATATAATAAAGTAGGTTTTCTGAATGCATATGTCAAAAAATTGACAAATTAGTTAATTTACCTGTTTTACTTATGTAGACACATTTGCATAATTAAAATTAAGTATATATGAAAACTTTAATTTCACAGAAAAGTTTTCCATATGTATTACTGCATTTTTAAATCTCTACTGAATAGGTGTAGTAAGTGTGTGCACTCACCAGTCACCAGGAGTAAACCTGCACAGGGCGGGGGCCTGGCTTAGCTCACCTGGGAGCATCAGCACAGGTTAACCAGCTGCAGGAACTCAAATCTGTGACAACAGGAGCAATTTCCTCTTACAATGCAGTGTAATCACGTTAATCACTCCTGAACACTGTTTATGAGTGGTGACATTTGGACTTAAATATGCAGACTATAGTTATAGAGATGTAATATTTATGTCAGCGAAACTACTACAGTGCTTTTTCCAACATATGGCTTATTCACTAAAACTTGTTAAAAATAACAGTGAATTATTACAAAAAATAACCTGTTAATTTAATTATAAGCAAATTTTGGTTAAACGCATTTTAAAATTAACAGGGTGTTAATTTTCACATATGACATACAGACTGGAAATTTTGTCCATTAATTCTGAAGTCAAATTCAGGTCTGCAAAGTATATGAAAACTTATAAAAAATAATATTAAAATATTTCTTCATAATCCCTTATCAAGAAACTCTTAAGAATGGTAACAATGTTTTCTAAAGTCCTTAAAAATACAGGAGAGGGCCCGGCCGGGCATGGCTCAGCAGTTGAGCATTGACCTAGGGTCCAGGCAATCAGGGTTCGATTCCCAGTCAGGGCACATGCCCGGGTTGCGGGCTCGATCCCCAGCTGGGGGCATGCAGGAGGCAGCCGATCAATGACTCTCTCTCATCATTGATGTTTGTCTCTCTCTCTCCCTCTCCTTTCCTCTCTCTGAAATCAATAAAGATATATTTTAAAAAAATACAGGAGCCCAGCCGGGCGTGGCTCAGCGGTTGAGCATCGACCTAGGATCCAGGAGATCGGGGTTCGATTCCCAGTCAGGGCACATGCCCAGGTTGTGGGCTGCAGCTGATCAATGACTCTCTCATAATTGATGTTTCTATCTCTCTCTCTCTTCCTCGCCCTTCCTCTCGCTGAAATCAATAAAGATATTTAAAAAAAAAAAAAAAATACAGGAGAGGAACAGAAAAAAGGAACAGAAAAATATTAGAGGAAATAACCAATTAAATAATGATAGAAAATGGGACTAGAAAAAAAAAACAAATGATAAAAGATAAAAAAGGAACCTTTGAATAAAGGTTAAAAATAGTATATATAAAGTAAAATAGAAATTTTAATAAGAAATTATGTAATGAAGAAAAAAAAATTAAAACTATATAACCTAAAAAACCCTCACCTTTTCAGATAACAGTTTATATGGCTTCATTAATGGTTGAACTTTAGACGAGTCTGAGTAGGTTTCTCCATAAATCCATCCATTGGCTAACTAAAAAAACAAAAGAAACATCAATTGTTCTGCATGTATTAATTTTAGCGAGTGTAAGTGCGTATGTGTTTACATGTGTGCTTGATGAAATCCATCTAAATTGAACCACAATAAGGATTAAGGTCTGAATTTTATCGAGCATAAGTTAATACAAAAATCTCCATCCTGACCAACTTTATTTTGAGGAATCACCTAGAATGAATCTTTTCATCCTGAGATTAAAGTGCCCAGTCTTCCTTAACAGACCAGGGCCTCTGGTTGGGTCGGTCAGCACTCCCGAGGCAGCAGCCCCGTGGCGCGGCCCGTGATATCCACGGGACACGTGCTGGGGCACCCACTGCGGTGGGCGCCTGTGCGACACTCTGAGGGAGGGAAGCTGGAGCAGCGTGTCATTTGGAAGCGCCCTGAATAATGTACTTGTGCTGCCCACTCCTACACCCAACACCTCTCAAAACCTTTGTTCCCCACGATTCTGCCGTACAGCTCTGTGCACATCCTGCCACATCCGCCCAGGGCATCTGGGTGACCGTGGGCATGGCCCAGCACTGCCTCCTGTAAACTTTGTCTCCATCACGTCCTGCACCAACACACTACCTAGAGGAGTATATAAAACACTTAGTTCTCACTGAGTTGCCTAGTAGACCAACTAAATTACTCAGTAAAGAGCCACATCTATAAAACAAAAGGGGGGTGTGAGAGGGAGGGCCGGTGGGCCAGGGCCAGGGCGGGAGAGGAACCTGAGAGCCGCGGCCGCAGCCTCGTTGCTGTGTAACAAACACCCCGTGCAGTCTGCTGCTTGGCCTCCACCGCCCCACATCGCTACACCCTTACTTCAGATTCGCATCCTCTCAGCTCAGTTTCCCTATAGAACCTATTTTAATCATCTTCTTTCATGATTAACTAAGCGTAAATTAAATGTGACTCCTCGGGCACAGTATTCCCTTAAAAATCTCCTACGGCACAGGACTCAGGCGCTGGACCGAGACTGCTCCCGTCACCTCATTCAGGCAGGGTTTTGTTTTGTTTCTTTACAACACAAAGAAAATGGATCATCCTGCCTTGTAATCTACTTTTAGTGACATTAATATCTACTTGGTAATTAGAAATACCATCACTAAATTCTGATTAATAAATTTCAAAGTTTATCTAATATAAAATTACACATAAAGCTCAAGTTTCTTTAAAAGATTTCTTGACCCAGAATCACTACTTTTCCTGAAGCCCCTGATGGTTATTACCTTTTATTCCCATAAACAATGTGAGCTTACAAATGATATCTGTGATCTAACAGATTTTTAGAATTTAAAGCTGTGCTTTTTACAAACACAAAAGTCCTTATTCATATGTGTATCACCTGTGTGTCAGTGGCAGAGCTGGTGAAATGTTGTACTTGCAGTCATAATTACATGTTCTTCCCAGCCTAGGCAAGCTCTCACTCTAACGGAGAGAACCGCCATGATCAGAACTATCGGCAGCGATGCCGGCGCACACGAGGTGCTGCTCGGAGAGCGGCCTCACAGTTACCTTGTCCATGGACCATCTGTCATGAGAGTGCTCAGCGTATTTATTTATGAAGTATTCCAGCTTCTCAGGAATTATAATACTGTGGGAGAAACAGAGAGCAAGACTTGATTTTCACAGAATCGCAGGGACTCACAAGAATAATTTACTCACAACTCTGACTGCTTAAATCCCACTCAATGCACAGCTGTTAAAAAATTGTTTTGGCCCTGGCCAGTGTGGTTCAGTGGTCGAGCATCATACCGTGCAGCCAGAGGTCCCTGGTTCAATTCCCAGTCAGGGCACATGCCCGGGGTTGCAGGCTCGATCCCCAGTAGGGGGCGTGCAGGAGGCAGCTGATTGATGTTTCTCATCAATGTTTCTCTCTCCCTCTCCCTTCTTCTCTAAAACCAATAAAAGCATATGTTTTTTAAATGTAGTACTTTTCCATATGATAGGAACAATATAAGAAAAGTCTATCTGCTTATCATATATTGATTCACACATTATGTCTTAACATGAGTTATATATAAAATTACACACAGTATAAATAAAAGTAATTAAAATATATTCAAAGATGGGGACAACACATCATACCAAAGTTTTTTTAAAAACCTGAGTGGATACAGTTGATGAAACAAGCTTAAAGATGCACATCTCCTACATTCATTATTTTAGTTAATTCTCTCCTGTGACATCTCTACATGTGTAAAAGACACTGAAATCTGACCTGCTACATTATTAAAGTGTACTAGAGTTTTACATTAATTTCACGCAACTAGTGATGTTAGTAATTTTAATTACCAATAGTCTATATATACCCTTCTAACCGTTACTAATATAGACTAGAGGGAAAGGTAACTAACACATTCTTTATGATTTTATAACATTCTTGATTCCTTCCATGTTTAAATAAATATTTATCTCTTGACCAGCTGTTGAGTGCCTGCGATTGATCACCAAGCCTGATGGTAATTGTGATACCTGTGAATATCAAATATATCTATGAATGAAAATAAAATATATCTATAATTTCATTCTTTAGCAAACACGGCTATTAACCTTGAGAATAGACTTCTAACTACACCTGGTGTAATAAGACGGCTACTGTCCCTTCCCAGCACTCTTATCATCAGTGACTGAATTACACACCTACTTCAGACACAACACATAAAAATCACAGGGACAGAAATTATCGAGATTACTGTTTAAACCTAACCTATTAAGAAGTCCCCAAAGGGCAAACCTAGGTAAATTAATACCCAGGCCCAACACTTACTAGTTAATTAGATTTAATCAAAACTATGACATTGTTCCATGTTATTTTTAAATTCTAGATTCTACCATTTGTCAGCAAACCACAAACTTACCATGTAGGGATGTGAACGTGTGGTTTGGCTTACTTACTTTGGAAGAAATACAAAGGGTCAGTCACATAAGCCCAACACTGGGGTGGACCTCAGGTGGACCTCAGTCCTCACAGGACTGCCATCCAGTACCAAACACCTACATTTAAGGTGTAATCAAGCTGACGCTCACCACTAGGGCTGAAGTGACCTGGGGACAGGGCTGAGCCAGTGGGGGCTGTGGAAGGCTGAATGTTACACTCCAAAGCAAGTTCACTGGCCGGGGAGTGACTATCGAGAGACAACCTTGTTAATACTGATTTTGCTGAGCGACCACAGAACTGGTACAATAATGTGGCCTGAAGAGGCAGCTTTCCTTGCAATAGGAGACCTGGGTCTTACTTAAAAACAGTAGCACCTGAGACTCCAAACACCAGAGGTCCCCAAACATCCTATCTGTTGAACAATTTATGCAACTGAGCCCACGGAAGAAGTTCCATCTCGCTAAGTGGCATTTCACCTGCAGTCACAGTGGCCACCCTGCATTCTAACTGCACACTCACCTCCCCACAAACGTCCTCATTTCATAATCCCTCAACCTCACGCTGTGCGCCACCCGCTGAACATCAGCAGCAACCTCAGGCCAGCTGCAGTGAAGTGACACAAAGCGACAGCTCGCAGGACGGTGCTGGGCTCCTGCCGGGAGCACCCAAAGGCACGTCCGCCACACAGAGGTTGCTGCCATTTCAATAAATATTTTGGGTAAATTTTCAACTAACGCTATAACCAATATGCCTTGTTGATTCTCATTACTACAGATTTACCTACTGTGTGGCTATAAACGGAGACCCCGATTCTGCTAAGAGTGATCTAGAAGGCCCATCTTATCTACTTCTGATACTTGTAAAATCGCTATTGTTGCCATCGTTTCATGAAGAAAAGGGACCCAAGTAAAAGGGAGCACGGAGGAGAGCAAGTTCTCGTTAGTACCTTAGTCAATTTCAGACTTCACACAGCATTTACAACAAAAATGATGCAGTAGAAAGAGTCCATACTTTGAGGTTTCAACGGGCTGTGGGTTGAAGTTCCCCTCGGAATCCATGGACGACTGCTTCTCCATCAAACTCACATAGTTGGACTCCATGTAGTCCGGGGGCAGGGCTCCGGCCACGGCGCTCAGGCACGGCAGGGCCAGCTTGAAGAGCTCCTGCTCGTACTTCTGCGAGGACATGGAGAACCAAAGACAAACAGACAAAAAACCCCAGTATGTTAGTATTTAGCCAAAGCTGTCCTCACGATCCCTGTGGAGGGTGAGATGCTCTAGGAGAAACCTGAACCCCGGCTGACTAGGTTCACCAGCAGATTCTGCCCCAGAAAATGGACCATTCAGCCCGAAATCCCACAGAACATGAGGAGCTGACGGCGACTCGCTGCAGCTGCAGACTAAGAAGAAATCTCTGCTTCTCTAAAATGTGTCCTTCGATATTTGAATGACGTATCCTTGAATGTTCTGAGTGTATGACAGAGTGGGTAACACGTCTTTACAACATGAACACAATTCAGGCAACGAGGACTGCACTTCTCAGTTAGTACAGTTTACTGGCATCACGCTGTACAGGCCACAGGTGAAGACGCCTGCAGGAGGGCATGCTGGGGGAAGACGCTCTGAGCTGCACTGCAGTACAGAGGTATACAAAATACAGCTCCGAGCCGGGAAGAAAAGACGGGAAATATGCAAAATCAAAATTTCTGGGAAGAGGTATTTGTATATTAATTACCTGATTCATTAAATTTGTATTTAGAGATTTTTTTAAAAAATAAAAATAACAATAACTTAAAAGTTATCTCACTTTAACCATTCAATTTTAAATTGATATTCGTAATTCTTCTAAAAATACTTTCTACATATTATTTTAAAAGGACCCTATTTACCAAAGACAATTCAGTGAGAAAAAGTATTAAGAAGTCGCTAGTAAATGAAGTCACAGGTGAACTTCCCCCCATTAGGAAGCAAACTCTGGCTACAGTGCTCCAATCACCTAATAGAGTCCATCTGGGAAGTCAAATGTTTTGACGAATAATTTAAGCACAATCATACACAGCATGATGCTCCGGTTTTCTCTCATGTGCGACCATCCAGTCTTCTGAAAGTAAATGAATTATTCCCTATAAATATGGAAGTCTCCGGAAATGTCTGAGTGGAGGCTCTTGAATCTCCCAGCAGCAATCAGGAGGCAAATGAACCAATGGCATAATATTACTCTGGGAAACTTAATATATTTTCATACTTGACATGATTTCTTCAGGTTTTGTAACATTGGGGAGGTGACTAGGGGGAGTTTAAGCCCAAATAAGTCTTAATACACCAGAAACATATCAACCCATATGCATAATGTCCTAAAACTTTTAGCCATTTTCAATTCAGAAAGTGTTCTGATCACAAAAAAACGTGTTACCAGAGCAATTATGAAAAGCCAATATGAACTTCATTCTTAACATTTGCTATAAATCCAGAAAAGAGATAAAACCATGTAAGTCTGTGTTAATTATTCTAGCACACAAATAAGCTCACAAAATATCAAATCACCTTTTGAGACAGGGCATCAAAAATGCCCCAGAACAGTTTTCTTGATAAATGAAGTTCTTCTTCTGAGGCAGCTCCAAAGCTGCCCCACCCTCCGGGCAGACAGTAGTACTTCCAGCACCTTTCGTAATGATTTGTCAGCAGCTACGGGAAAACAATCACAAACGCAATGAGGTAAAGACAGCTTTATACTTTTCCGTTTCTTCCCTCAGGCTGGGTTCAAAGCCGCTCCTCACCCCTGGAGGCTGCTAGTGTTGGAGGCCGGCCTGCACCGGGCTTTCCAGCCTGAGAATTCCTTGGACCATCTTTCTCTTGCCCATTTGTTCCACTGATTTCCATTTCCACTGACTTACAGTGAATCAACCTTAAAACTTCTATGGTCTTTTATTACTTGTTTATTTTAAGTTGATATACACATATCTATACTTACATGCCCATTTCAATAACTGAAAGAAATTTTCCAACATCAAACATCAAACATGATGTGTCTAAGAGATGTACAGTCTGTAACAAGAAGTCAGACTGATACTGTTGTGATTAACCTAGTTATTAATAACAGGAAAGGAGCAAAGGGAAGGCCATTTGGGCATGTCATTTGGGCAGCTTCTCCAGGAAGCTGCAGTTTAACACTCTCCAGGAAGCCACGGTCTGTTCCCCACGGATTGCTGGGGCAAGGGGCTGGACAGGGAGAACAGACGCCTGCCCAGTAAAGTCTGGGTGACAGGCAAGGTATCTGCCAATCTGTCACACCTGGAAACAGGCCATTGGTCAGAGGGCCCGGCCACTGCAAGCACAGGAAGATGGGAGATATTTAATCCCCTGAACAAAGAAATTCACTCTCTTGGCTTCAGGCTCTCCTGTTCCCCTGATTTATCCACATGGCCCACAGCCATGTGCACCCCACACCATGGACTAATGGGCTGCGACTAGCCTGATGCTAAAGCAGGCCCATTCCAACATGGAACAGAAACTCTGGACACTGGCTTTGCTTCCAGCTCTGCTGAGTCCCCGGCTGCGCATCTTCCAGGACTGGATTAGGGAAACAGGGCTTTGGAAACCCAGAGATGTAAATCCATGCAAATAAAAATCACTCATCCTCCCATGCAAGTCTCAGAATATTTTTTTTCTCAAGATACCATAAGGACTCCACCCCCAGCACTCAGTGGGGAAAGGGATCCCCTACTTCCACCAAGAGGACCCAGTCATCCAGTAAGCATGGACGTCTCCTATCCTTACCTTGAGAGGCATCTTTGCATGTTCATTTAATAACGGGACGTCAAACACTAATCTTCTGAGTAAGTGCTGCATCATAGAAGGCCTCAGTTGGCTGGTGGAACAAGGCTGATTTTAATAATGGAGTTAACATGTCTGAACTAAGCAGATAATTCATTAGACTAAATTAAATATGCCACTAACTAGTACCTATACCTCTCTTCAGGGGATCTTAATTTTACGTGCTCCCAACCCGAAGAGTAACCAACAGTTACCCAGTGTTATAAGAGGTTCCACTTGTACCTTGTCTCCACCCCGATCTGAAGACTGATCCCTGATTCCTACAGGAGACGCTTCTCCTCCGCTCTCTCCCTTGCTAACACACACAACTGCTGACCCCACGGTCTCCATTAACTTAATAAACACGTCTTCCCTCACTCCCGGGGGCAGAAGGGTCTCCAGTGACCAGGCTGGAAGCAGAAAGCCGGGGGGAGGGGGGGGTGAGACGCGGGAGGGAGAAAGGGCTGAGGCTGCACTTCTGCCAGAGCATGAAGGAGAGGTGGCCGCACCTGGCGGACATCTGCCACCGGCCACGTCAGGCAGCCCTGAGTGCCCGCCCACTTCATATGCAGAACGATCTGTGAGATGCGTGTTTGGATTCCATTTACAGAATTTGGGGATCAGGGAAGAGATGGACCCTCATTTTTCTCCTCTCTCGGTCCCACCTGGCTTCCAAGGCCCCTCACTCTACGGTGGGTGGGAACCTTCCCTTCGCAGCGCGGCCAGCAGCAAGGCCCCCGAGAGCTCCCGTCCAGTGAGAAGGAGCCTCCACCCCTCCTAGGGCCTGGGAAATCGCCCCTTTCACTGTCAGACTCCAGGGCGAGGGGATGTTTCTGGTTTTCATAGGAAGGCACTGGAACACTTCTTTTTCCGGCTGGAGGGAATAGCAGCCTTCATCCCTGCTGCGCGTGAGTGATGCCTTGGTATGATTGGTACTAGCCATTTTTTAAGTAGAGTAAGGACCTCTCTCTTTTCTATTCTGGCAGAGGAGTTGAAACCACCATACAGTCAAATGGGGAGAATCTATTAATCTTCCAGCACAGTGGCCAGGGACTCCCCACCCAGTCACCTCGCCTGCCGACATCCAGAACAGCACAACTGGTCCAACACTACATCCAACGGCTAGATACCCTCGGGAGGCTTGGGGGACCACTCCCGAGCTTGCCTCAGACCTTAGTACACAGGACTACCTAAAAGAAATTAATTTATTTGGTACAGAAATTGTTTCCAAAATTCGTAACTATCTGTCAAGGGCACATAGTAAATAAACTTTCCTTCCTAAAGAAGAGACTTCGTATAGAGTCAGCGCCCACTCACCCGCAAATAGAGAGCAAGCAGACTTCTATGGAGTCGCGCTGAGCTTTGGTCAGGGAGCAGCCCTTAGAAAGCCTGTACACGGTGTGAAGCAGCGAGTCGATGAGGGAGGCGTGGTGCTCTGTGCCAGCAAAAAGAGGAGCACATCGCGTTAACAGAGGCAGCACGGCCGTGCAAAGGTACCGGTTGAGGGCCAAGGCCATGTCCGTAGCACTCAAAGCAGCCTGAAAGGAATTGGAGAGCAGGTCATTTGTGTCTGGGGAATCAAAATGTTGGCTCTCTAGAAAATGACCAAAAAATGAAAACTGGAAATGTATCCTTCAGTTATATCTTTAAATGTGGTTCACATGATTTTTACTGCTAAAAATAATCAACTTTTAATTGCTTATAAATCAACAAAAATAGATGAAGTGATATCTCCTCAAAGAGCCTAAGACCAAGAGGTTCACATTCTATAATAAAATATCAATAGTAGGAGAAATGAAAGATGAAGACACTGATTATATCAAAGAATGTGAGTACTTTACTAGGGAAGGAAAGGGGAAAGATTTTTCCTCAAACTCTATTCCACATTCAGGCACTTTCTGAATTCTATTTATTAGTACTGTTCATATTTCTGCTCATGTCCATCAGCATCAATAACCAAGGGCTGACTCTTACTATGTTCTCAACCATACTTTTAGGCTCAGAATTTCATGTGAACACACCCAAAGGAAAAAACGTAAGTTTCATTTTTATGATTCCCCTCTCAGGGCTTTAATGAAAGAGCTTTTTGTCAGCTAAAAATAGATTTCCCTCTGAAATGAAAAAGCCCCACTTAGCTGAGAATAAAAGGAGGTACTGTTAAAACTACTGGACAACATGGAGAGCTAAGCTCACTCCACATGCTCAAAGGGCAGCACATCGACACTGATGGTGGCAGGGTCTCCATGGGGCACTGACACACGGCACAGATCTTAGCCTATCTGTACGTCAACAACGGAGACACCAGGATGGCATTGCACATGCTCAACAATGTCCATTAAACCTTCTTAGCACTTTAACTGCTTTGTTGATAATACTTGTTTAGGTCGGCTTAGAGGTTATCAGGAGCCACTGTGACCCCCCCGTCAGGGTTTTATGAATTCCTTAGTGTCTCCCATTGCGCCTGAGCAGGACCCCCATCTTACTCCTGGGGCTGCCATCTTCTCCCCTCTCAGTGAACTCCTTGGGGAAAGAGTCTATTTTATTTCTTGTTTACCCACCGCTTGCCTAAAAACATAACAGGCACTCAATAAACATCTGGTGACAATAAATGAATAAATATATCTATGAAAAAATGTCACAAGCCAGAGGCTGAAGTCAGAAGCTGAGGAAGCGGGTAGTTAAATGGTTACCGTATCTAAAGAAGCAGCAGCCCGGAGATCTGGCAGAAAGCCAACCTCTAGGAGATGCAGGAGGAAATCTTGAACCTCAATTCCATAGACCCTGTCAAGGAACAAAACCATGGCTGCCTTGTGATCTGGGCAAAACCCCGCAGACATGTCGGGCTCCACCACATTCCCATCTAAAAGAGAGAAGGTGACACATTGTCGTCAATGGCTGTGCCGTTGGAGAGACAGTACAAATGGCTATTCTCCAGCCTCCTGTTTTAAGCAGTTATCTGTTCACTGGTTTTCTGTAATTCTACGGAACAGGCAAAGGCCGGAGCTGGCTCGGGCCACATGCCAGCGCAGTCCAAACCCCAGTGTGTTTGAGTATATGCTCATTAACTGGTAAGTGGTAAGGACACAGCATGATGCCAGCTACTGAGAGGAAAACAGGAAGGCGCCCAAATCCACATTGTAAAACCAGGAGTAAACACCATGAAAGGTTAAAAGGTAAAGTAACTTTTCCAGAATGGGAGCCTCTTCTGCACATTAATACAACTCTTTAACCACTGTGATAGTCACGGAGCATTTACATATTTACAGGGCAATCACAAAATGATGAAACAACTCTATGAACCAGTTTGACTTTCAAGTAAAGTAAATTTCATGACCATAGTTATAGTAGAATTAACAATATTTAAAACAATATTTGAGAGTCATACTATTTTCTCTCTCAACAACCAGTGTTGATGCCCATATAAATTACTAAATCCCTTATCATAACTCCATACATTCAAAGGTTGGGGACCATTAGTATGAAGAATTATGGGATTTTCTGTCAATTTAAATTATTGGGAAAATGGTGTGTTTCCTGTTTGGCCATGTGATAGTTATTCCAACTGCTGCTCATAACACACCGTAAGATGCCACAAAGGATACCCCAGAATCTTTAACGATGATGCAATGTTGAAGCAAGGACCCAGGGGAAGACCACAGATGATACACGGCCATAATCACCCCAGAAGAAAAAGTCACAACTTTCTTGTTTTCATTCATCGTCAATGAATGAATTTGATATTTACATCATGAAAATAAAAAAATAACAACGTTTCAAGGAAAATTAAAGACTAAGGTTGTACATCTACTAATTGGCAAATTTAGATCTAAACCAGGTAAAAATGGATTTAAAATCCAACCAAAGTTGATTCAGTCTCTAGTGTTAACTCAGTGTGCTCTAATTTTCTCTTATGAAAATTTTTTTTATTAATTTTAGGAAGAGAGAGGGAAGGGGGGGAGAGAGAGAGAAACATCGATTTGTTGTTCCACTTATTGCCTGATTCTTGCATGTGCCCTGGCCTGGGTCGACCCCCAACCTTGGCGCACTGCAAAGACGTTCTAACCAACTGAGCTACTGGGCCAGGGCGTATACTTTTCAATTAAAAGCCTATATGGAATTCCAGGTGAGGTTTCCTAAAAATCACATGATACAAAATTTAAATTTATGAAGTTCTATTATTTTAACATGTAGTTGAGTCTAAGGAAATGGTGAGAAACTCACTGATCCTAAGGTAAGATTTGTGTTTTAAATACTCATTCACTTAAGGAATGTGACAGCTGCATCCACCTGGGACCCAGGACTCACTGATCTGCTCTGGTCACTCTGTCTGGTCACCGTCTCCCCAAACACTGAAAACAACAAAGCCGATGAACGGCCTCCTCTGTCTGCTCTGTGAAGCGGAAGGGGGACATTGGGCACTGGCTTTACCCTTGGGACCTGCAGGGTCCATGTGCCTGAAGTCACCACCTGGAAGTCTGCACCTACTTGGGCCCAGAGCTGCAGGAGCAGAGTCTCCTTCTAAGGCCACATGCTGGCCTGCAAGGCTTCTGGTTCCCTCCCCTTTTGTTATGGGCCACACTCCTGTTCCAGAACAGGTGTGATAAACATGTGTGAGAAAGGCCTTAGCTAACACCGAGGGGGTGGGGTGCTAATCTTCAGAGGCAAACTTCACACCCTAAATTCAGAACATAGAGTAACAACTACTGAAAACCTTCGAGGAACCAGCTGATCTGTCACTGAGACATATGGAGAAACCCTGATGGTGTAGGTGTTAATTGAAGTTGGCTGAAACGCACCCCAGAGCAAAACAGAAACATACAGGTTTCTGCCCGTGGCCTCCAGAAAAGGAAAGCTGTAAAGAAGTGTAGGAATTTCACAATGACCAACGGACCGCGCTTTAAAAAACTTCCGTTGTGCTGTGATAGTTCACAAAAAATCCTTCATATGCCAAGGTAAACAATATAACTCGTCTCTTTGTGAAGAAAACATTATAAAATAATATTACAGCACAACTAAGTAGAACAGGAAAGACACCAACTTGAGAGGCTGACGGCTGGTGAAGGCAGACAGAGAAGGGGGAGCGGTGAGGGGGACCCGGGGCAAGAAGGGCGTCCGACACGTGTAGTCCACGTTCTTGGTGCTTTGACCACTAATTTTACCTTAAAATTCAGTACTTCTCTATTTCCTAACCTGTGTCACTGGTATTATTCTTATCTTTATCCTGACATGTCAATTCTGTGACTCAAAATGTAGGGGAAAGAAAAGATATTTTACTTAAGTCAATGTGAGTTCAGAGGGAGGGGAAAGATGAGGGTAATTTGAGCACAGACGGAAAAAAACTGCCTGAAGTGGGGAAGACACAAAGCTCTGAGACCATTTTTAAGTTCCAACTTCCCCTAAAATTATAAAGAGTGTTTAATTATTATGGCTGATTATGTTTCCGTGAAGACTGGGATGTGTAAGGTTAGCAGACATAGAGCTTCACTTTCTCATGACCTATGGGCAAGGCGGGCAGCACCTTCAGAGGCCACGGGCCCTCTCTGTTGCAGTCGGGGCAGTGCAGGGTCCCTGTCGGTGGGAACTGCCCCAGCACAGCGCCAGCCTTAGCTCAGTGCTGCAGAGCCCTAATGTCCTCCGCCACCCACCCTGGGCAGCAGGGTGAGGGTGGGTGTGGGGGGGAGGGGGAGGGGGGAGGGAGGGTCAGGGTAGGGGCGGGAGTGAGGGAAGGGGTGGGAGTGAGGGTTAGGTGAGGGTGGGGGTGAGGGCTGCTGGGCAATGACACAGGTAGGAGGCTGTTTTATTAAACATGCTTTTGAATTAATATGGAAAACTAACCCCAAGCAGTTTCTACACTAAAAATGACATGTTGGGTCAAATAGAAGAAAAACAATCTCTTAAATGTTCTCCTTAATCCTGAAAAGCGCACTTCTTTCGACATACTTGCAATTCTTAAATCTCTAAGTCAAAAGCTATGCTCATTGTTTTTGGGAAAAAGCATCTGAAGAAAGTGACAGTGAAAACGGTCAGAGAGAGTGACCAAGGAACTGTGAGGACTACAGGGACCACGGAGCCCCCCTAGACAAGACGGACAGCCGGGCCCCGATTTTCTGATGGGAAACACAGCTGTTCTGAAACAATGAGAAGAGGAGTATCTTATAAAATAGCGTACTTTATAGTTTTTTCTTGTTTTAAAGAAACGTGTAGCAGGGAGGGCAATGCCGAGCACTGATAATCCATGTCATGCAGCATCCCCCTGAATGCACCTCACCTTTGGCGACCGTGGGCATCTGGAAGGTGATGCTGATCACGCCCACCAGGTCTCCCAGGGGAATGAGCGATCTCAAAATTGACCTGATCCTGATGGCTTCTCCCTTCCCAGCATGAATCAGCTACAGGAAGAAAACAAAGGAGAGTCAGAGTCCTGTGTGACATCCACGTCATATTATCTACAAACCTGAAGTACAGGAATCTGAGTCTAAACGACTTCCTGTTAAGTATATGGGTAAAGTTAGGCCTCGCTCAGAAACTTGTCTCAGGCTTACAGACAGATATTTACTTGCCCACAGTTTTCATTGATGTCAACACACTATGGCCTAGGCCAGCTGGTCTACACATCAGAATAATTATCTTTAGGCTCTGAACATATGCTAATATTTGTGATTGATTTACCTGTTCTTGCTCTGTGATGAAAATACAATTGCATATCCATCTATTTTCCACCCTGATTTCTCCCAAGGATGGGTCTGCATATGGGGGCAAACAGTGAACACAAATCTAACAAGTCTTTAGACCATCCCTGGCTAGCTAACGAAGTACCTATGATGGCATGACTGATACAGTCAAGAGCGACAGCCAGTCCCTGGGACAGAAGGCAGCCGGTCCCTGGGACAGAAGGCAGGCTTCAGAGCGAGGTTGGCATCTGTGTCCTTCACCACGGGGTGAAACAGGTACAGGGTCTGACACACAGGAGGTCCTCAAACCACAGGTACTGAGATGAACACAGTTCAGAAGTGACACCTTTGGTCCCTTATTAAGCCACTTATATTTCCCCCTTAATCTAACAGAACAAAAGGCTTCTATTTATTAGCCTAATTTCTTTCTTGGTTACTCGATCTTTCACTTTCAGAGCAAAATGAATAAATATTGTGATCATAAAGCTTTTGTGTTCGCAATCACTCCCAGCAAACATTTTTTAAAATCCATTTGTATGATTAAATCTCATCAGCAGCAAGTTAAGTTTTCACAAAAATCAGACACTAGGTTTTCTAATATGCTGACATTTCTCCATCCTGTGACACCTCTCTGTTCACAACAAAAAATTAAATCAATCATGAAAGTTTTAACTAATGAATGTGAGAGAGAAAAAGACCCCTTCCCCCAAAAAACACCTAGTAAACAAACAAAAACCCCTCACAGATGTCAGGGTGGGGGAGAGAGGTGATCTGCTAGCACAGCCACACCCTGCTCAGACCCACCTGGAAGCTGTTACCTTCTACCCTAGCTGGTCCATGTGTTTCATACCCGTGTGGTTTCCCATTAGTGGGTAATGAGGCTAATTTTATGGGCCCTGGCAAGCATTTCTTAAATGACTATAATAGAATAAAAGAGAATACACTGGAAAATAAAGAAGAAAATGTCAGAACATATTACAGAGTAAAAGCTAAGTATTATTCCATGAAGCTTTAACTTCATCTTGGCTAAAAAGTCCAGAAAACACTAATCGATCAGGTCTGAATAGCTCTTTCCTCCCCACAACCTGCCCCACCACACTTTCCCCTAAAGGAGGGGACAGCGCGGAGCAGCTGCTCGCGGGGACTAAATACTGTACAAGGGAATGGCAGGAGGGGCCGCCTTCTGCACGCGCTGAAACGGGAGAGGAGATCGCGTAGGGAAACGCTCTTTTCTTCCTCAAGTGAGGGGCCCAGGTGAGCGTCAGAGGCCCGTCAGACCTGACTATTCTACTACTACTGACTCGTACTGAAGTCTCCTTGCTAAAGTTTACAGCCGACAAGACATTTCCAGCTGCACAAACTCTCATTCGGCCACGAGGCTCCGTGTCATCCTCAGGGAGCACGAGGGGCACTGCTCCGGGGCTGGGGACCCCTCGCAGCTCTGGCGTCTCCACAGAGGAGCCAGGGGACTTACGTGCATCTCGGGGGCGCAGCGCCCCAGCAGGTCGATGAGCGCGGCGTAGAAGGTCATGATGGCGTTCCCCATGTGGATGGTGTCCTCCTCCTCCGTGTCACTTTCACGTCACCCCAGAGAAACAGAAAGCAAGGCAAACAGACCATGAAGGGGCATTTCTGGTGTGTTACACATTCTCAGGGGACAGGGACCCCTAGGTAATTCTTTCGGATGCTTCTGTCTGTGTTGAATTTATAGCTGGACATTTTAAAGCAAAATGACAATGGGTGAAAGACCAGATTCGAGATTCTATCACCAAGAACACACACCGGGAACCTGAATATTAAGATCCTTTCCAGGGGAAAAACGAATTGCTAATGTGATGATTCTGCTCACTTGTAGAGGCAGATAGCTTATTACCAAGGGAAGTGATTGATGGCAGGACTTGGTAAGTTTGTAACACTTTGTGACTAGATGGTTTTAGAGAAAGGGTGAGAAAGCTCTGCCCTAGAAGGTCCCATATACAGGGCATGCAGCAGTTTCCCAGAGTAAGAACTTCACAAATGTGATTTCATCACTCATTTCCTACCCAGCCCACTCCCAATAATCTGCACATCCCCTACCCCACCTGTGAGGAAAACATAACTACTCCATGACTCACTGAGAGGCGGACCTGGACGGCCCTGGGAGAGGGTGCCATGCCCCTGTGGGGGCTCAGCAGTCAGCTGCCTCGGCCAGACTCAGAGCAAGGCTGTTTCCAGGGCCCTCAGGGCACACCTGCTGCTGTGGTCGGGGCCCAGTCTCTTGGTATATTTTCTATGGATTAAAGACACTGAGGCCTCCCTATTTCCCTGTGGCTGACTGATAAATATACAACATCCCAGTCTGGAGCCTTGGCCTGGTGTGGACAGAGCTCTGTGCAGGGCTGTCCATGCAACAGGGTTGGACCATGTCTGTGCTTAAACTTTGCCCCAACAGGCCCTGTGTCGTTTCTGTACCAGTAAGGCCAGGAGTGGGGAGGCATGAGCCCTGGCAGGCCCATCACATCCCACATTAAAAAGACAGGAGAAGCAGGCTAGCCTAATTCAAGTCCATTGCTGAAACCAAGTATTAACAAATTGCAAATATCTGGGCAAATGTGAGGTGTTACTGCCTCCCCACCACCACCAGGGCTCTGATCCAGCATCTCACTCCCAGTAGGACGACACCCCCTCTTTTGGACCAAGTCCGCCATTCTCTTGCTAAAGGTTCCTTCATGAAAACCCATTCTAGCTAGTTTCCCACTAAACTCTCCCCCAGTTTCATCATGTGTAATTAGTAAATTACAGAGCCCCTGGGAGAGGTCACCAAGTACAACCTCCCACAGCCTGAACTTCTCTGCTAGAGCCACTTGGTCTTCCTCGGGTCCCTCTATTCAGCCTGTTCCAGAGGCAAATCCCATCCAACTCCCAGTTCTTCCACATCCAACACATTTGCTTTTCAAGGGAGGACGTCATGAGTTACATTGCAATTGACAGACTGCAGATTATGTTTTGTACAATTTCAGGTCAAGCAGCACAATTTACTCTTGAGAGTGTGTGTGTGAGACCTACAGGGTCTTGCTGGAGCCGCTGGTTGGGGAGGGGCCGTCCCGACTGGGGTCCTCGGCTATCTTGATGGCCTCCTCCATGGCTGCGAGGAGCCCGTTGCCGCCCTCGCCCCGCAGCGCGGGCCCGAAGCACTCGGGCCTGCGGATGAGCAGCCGCACCACCACGTTGGCATTCTCCTCCACGCTCTCCCCTGGGCACAAGCAAGAGTGTTGCGTTAATTCACTTATACTTAGGGAGAAATAACAACATCCAACGAACATGGTGTGTAAGACTGTCACGTTCCGTTCTTGCACTTAAAATTTTCAGAGTAAAGAAAAGCATAATGAAGGCACAGACTGTTCACTTGTCAATGTGTAATTCACAATTCAAAACCACAGTTCTAGGCACTATTAGAATCCAATTACCAAAATTTATAAGAATGTAAGTATGTAAATTTTTAAATTTAATAATGAAGTACAGCATCACTATCAAAACAAATATACAACAAATTGTTACTGTAGAAAACAGATTACAAAATAATCTATTTCTTTCCTAATATTTACTTCCTCCATGAAAATGCTGGGATGTACCATCATTTTATTTAACTATTTTTATGCAGCTTTAACAATGACCAAAGAGGACCCCACAAGCCACAGTCCTACCATTACAGAAGACAGCAAATCGGAGAAAGTCGAGATATCTCTCCCCTTCCACTGGGTTCCACCCGATGTCTGGGTACCCCTTGGCCACCAGCATCTGGCAGCTCTGCAGTCCACAGCCAGCCAAATATCGAACAACCTGTGAACAGGACAGGAGCAAAAGCGTGACCCTTGGGTGACAACTCAGATGTCAGATGCTTACACTAGACATGGTGAGAGACAATGTCCAAGGGTGGTTTGCAACAGATGCAGCTTTGAAAGTTCCTTTTAATCTCGTGATGATCACCTGAACTCTACTTAGCAAAACCTTAGAATGAAGAGATATTCAAAAATTATAACAAAATGCTATTATATTTATGAACCAACTCTATGAAAAAAAATTCCTAAATTTCATATAATTTAATTCATGACTTTTACCTATAAAAACAATAATATTTGATAAACTTCTGAAATATCTAATGATCTCTGGCCCATCTGAGATATTGAAAGATCCTTCTAAGATACAAAGATATTTTCAAGCGAATTACATTCAACGTAATGGGGAAGAGGGGAGTGTGTAACACCCACAGAGAAGTGGAAAACTCAGCTGAAGTCCAGAGTCCTTGGCTTCACACTTCGCACCTGACCCAGGTCACTTCATTATTTTGAGCAAGTTACTCAACTTTTTGTTTAATCCTCCCCTGAGGATATTTTTTCCACTGCTTTTCAGAGAGCGTGGAAGGAAGAGAGAGGGAGAAGCATCAATGTGAGAGACACATCGACCGGTTGCCTCCCCCATGCACCCCGACCAGGGCCAGGGATGGAGCCTGCAGCCGAGGTACTTGCCCTTGGCCAGAAATGAACCCGGGACCCTTCAGTCTGCAGGCCGATGCTCTAACCACTGAGTCAAACCAGCTAGGGCAAGTCACTCAACTTTTTAAGATTCACTGTCTATAAAATTTGGAAGACTACTACCTACCTCTTAATATTGTTGAAATTAACACATCAAAATTTCTGCTTAGCTTAGCCTTTTAAAATATTATTTTTATATGACCGTTGGTCCTCTACAATATTTCATAACTGATCTAGTTTTCAAAGAACCCCCTAAAGCAATCACATGGTAGAAAATAGTCAGAGGATCAACTTACCAAATGAATTACATGAGGCTCAGGCTAACTCAGTTTCAGAAAAAAATAACTGATACAGCTAACGATATCCTCTATCAACTCTATCAAGGTGTAATTTATGTACAATAAACTCATCTATTTAAAGTATAAGTTCAATGAGCTTTGAGACTTATACATCTGTGAAAACATGTTTCCACTGCGCCTCAGGTCCCTTCCCCACATGCTGGGCCTGGACCACCTGCCTTCTGTCACAATCCATCAGCTTGCACGTCCTACAAGACACATGCGCGTGCCATCCATGGGTCTGCCTGCGCCTGGCTGCTCGCACTCAGAAGGGGGTGAGACCCATTCCCGCGGAGGCAGTGCCAGTCCTCCACCCTGTTCACTGCCTCCCAGCGGCCCGCTGGACACGCACCACCCCAGACCCCGGCGTCCATTCGCCAGCTGACGGACATCGAGCATCTCCAGTTGGAGCTGAATGAACATATTTGTGTGTGGACATACACTTTATTTCTACTGAGTGACTCACAGGAGTGAAAAGACGACTCTGCCACTTCTCCTCCCAAAAGCAGCAGGTGGCGGTCTCGCTGCTCCACACCCTCACCACTTGGCTTCATCAACCTCTTTAATATTTGCCGTCTTAATCAGCGTGTAGAGAAAGACTTTAAATTACACACGGGAGAAGATTCTCCCAAGGTAAGTCAGAGACGCAGAGCTTCATGCCCCTTGAGTGGCACATCAGAGGGTTGGGGAAGATCCACCTTTTTGTGCCTTCGACAGCTGTGCACTGAGCATCGACCCAGAGCCAGTGCTGTCCTCTCAGATGGGACAGAGCAGCGGACGGCATAGGAAAAAACCCAACTCCCACTGAGCGTTATGGCAGGGAATAGAGTTTTTAAATAAATAAATATATAGATCTATAAAATACATGTATTTTAAAATATAATCTTAAACTATATTGATATAAATAAAAATGTATTTCATGCATATAAGATACAGATTCATGTTTTTTCAACTGTAGAACACAAC
Source organism: Miniopterus natalensis (assembly GCF_054644295.1). Taxonomy (NCBI): domain Eukaryota; kingdom Metazoa; phylum Chordata; class Mammalia; order Chiroptera; family Miniopteridae; genus Miniopterus; species Miniopterus natalensis. The sequence continues at coordinate 3,752,225 of NC_142101.1, forward strand.
GCAGTCAAGACGACAGGAAGAGCTTTAGGAAGCAAGAAGAGGCTTCAATTTTCAATGGTGTGAATGTGGAAAAGCTGGAAAGAAGGGACGTGGGACAGTGGCTGGAAGGATGTCTGGAAAGAAGTCATGAGGACGTCTGGCAGAAGAAAACTGCAGGCTGAGGAAACGGCAGGTACCAAGGCCCTGAGGCAGGAGCGCGCTCGGCAAGTTCCAGGACGGCAGGGTGCAGCGTGGCTGGAGCACACGGAGACGCAGGGCGGCAGGAGTGACGCGAGGCTGGCGCAATGCCTTTACTTTTGCCGGAAGTGAGGCAGGAAGTCTTTAAGGAGTTCTGGCAGGAGATTAATATGGTCCCTTAAGAGTCTTACCCTCACTGTGATGCAGGAAGCAAAGGAGGGATCTGGAGGAGCACTCAGAATGCAACTGCAATTAAAATATGGGGGAAATTTACCTACATCCTGGCAAACATGCATGTGGCTTAGTGTGCTGAGAGTGCGTGGACTTAGTATATCACTAATGCCTTAAACTATAATATATAAACTTCAGTATAATATAAAATGTATGTATGAGATGTTAAACTGATATTTTATTTTATATATGTTTTAGATTTTATGTTGCATTCAACACTTTTTTGTGTTAGTTTCAGGCATATAGCACAGCAGAGACATCCGAAGTGTCCTCCCCAATAACTCAAGTGCCCACCTGGCACCACAGACAGGTACCGCAGTGTTGTTAACGATGCTCCTTATGCTTTCCCTTACAGCCTCGTGACTGTTTTTGTAACAATCAGTACTTCTTAATCCCCCAACACTCCTCTCCTCTGGCCTTCATCAGTTTGTTCTCTGTATCTATAAGTCTACTTATATTTTCTTTGCTTTTTTATTTTGTTCTTTAGATTCCACACATATATGAAATCACATGGTATTTGTCTTTGTCTGGCTTATTTCACTTAGCATAACACCCTCTTGGACCATCAATGTTGTCACAAATGGTAAGATTTTGTTCTTTTTTGTAGCCAAGGAATATTCCATTTTATATATGTGCACCACTGCTTTTTTATCCACTCATATATTGATGGACATTTGGGTGCTTTTATATTTGTAAACAGAATGTAAGTATTTGTAAAAGCTAATGTAAATAATGCTCCACTGAATATGTGGGTGGATATATTTTTTGAATGAGTGTTTTGGGTTTCTTCAGATATATATCCACTTGTGGAAACACTCGGTCCTAAGGCGGCTCCATTTTTAATTTTTTGAGGAACCTCCATACTGTTTTCCACAGTGGCTGCCCCGGTCTGCATTCCCACCAAAGGTGCATGAGGCTTTCCTTTTCTCCACACCCTCGCCAGCCCCTGCTGGGTGTTGGTTTATCACTGACAGCTTTTCTAACAGCTGTGAGGTGATAACTCGTGCTTCTGATTTGCATTTCTCTGATGATTAGTGACACTGAGCATCTTTCACATGTCTACTGGCCTCTGCATGTCCTCTTTGGAGAAGTGTCTATTCAGGTCCTCTGTGCACTTTTTAATTGGCTGTTTGTTTCTCCAGTGTTGCGCTGCCTGAGTTCTTTATAAATTTTGGATATTAACCTCTTATCAGATGTATCATTGGTGAGCATGTTCTCCCAGTCAGTAGGTTGTCTTATTTTGTTGATGGTTTTCCTCGCTGTGCAAAAACTTTTTAGTTTGATATAGTCCAATTTGTTTATTTTGTTTGTTTACCTTACCTGAGGAAGTATATAAAAAAATACATTGTTACGAGAAATGTCCAAGATTTTACTGCCTGTTTTCTTCTAGGAGTTTTATGATTTCAGGTCTTATATTTAAGTCTTTTATCCATTCTGAGTTTTTTCTTGTGTGTGGTGTAAGTTGCTGGTCTAGTTTCGTTTTTTTTGCATGTATCTGCCCAATTTTCCCAACACCATTTATTAAATAGTCTGTCTTTACCCCACTGTATGTTCTTGCCTCCTTTGTTATACATTAATTGATCATGTAAGTGTAGGTTTATTTCTGGACTATTTTATTCCATTGATCTACTTGTACGTTTTTATGCTAGTACCATGCTGTTTTGATTACAATACCCTTGTAGTGTAATTTGAAATCAAGTAGTGTGATATCTCCCTTTGTTCTTCTTTTCAAGATAGCTGCCACTATTCGAGGTCTCGTGTTTCCATACAAAGTTTTGGATTATTTATTCTAGTTCTGTGAAAAATGCCACTGGTATTTTGATAGGACTTACACCAGATGTAAAGACTGCTTTGGGTAGTATGGACATTTTAATGATGTTAATTTTTACTATCCATGAACAGGGTATATGCTTCCATTTAATAGTCTTCTTTGATTTCTTTTTTTAATGTTTTATAGTTTTCCAAGTACAGGCCTTTTACCTCCTTGGTTAAATTATTTCCTAGGTATTTTATTTATTTGATGTAATTGTAAATGGGACTGTCTTAGTTTCCCTTTCTGATAGCTTATTATTGGTGTATAAGAATGCAACCAATTTCTGAATATTTATTTTCTATCCTGCTACCTTACTGAATTCATTTATCAGTTATAGTAGTTTTGTTGCCAAATCTTTAGGCTCCTCCACATACAGTATCATATCATGTGCAAATGCCTTTTACTCTTTCTCCTGTCTGACAGCTGTGGCTACAGCTTCCAGGACGATGTTGACTCAGAGAGGTGAAAGTGGACACCCCTGTCTTGTTCCTGATCTTAAGGGAAATGCTTCTTGTTTTTTCCTGGTGAGTAAGATGTTCGCTGTGGGTTTGTCATACATGATCTTTATTATGTTGAGGTATGTTCCCTCTAGTCCTAATTTGCTGAGAGTTTTTATCAGAAATGGGTGCTGGATTTTGTCAAATGCTTTTTCTGCGTCTACTGATGTGATCGTATGACTTTTGTCCTTCATTTTGTTGTTTATGTGGAGTATCACGGTAATTGATTTGTGGATATTGTACCAAACTTGCATCCCAGGAATAAATCCCACTTGATCATGGTGTATGATCCTTTTAATGTGTTGCTGAATTTAGTTTGCTAATATTTTGTTGAGGACTTTTGCATCTATTTTCATTGGGGATATTGGCCTGTAATTGTCTTTCTTTATAGTGTCTTTGTCTGGCTTTGGATTCAGGACAATACTGGGCTGGGAGTCATCCCTTCTCTTGAATTTTTTTAGGAATAGGAGAAAGACAGGAGTTTAAGATAGGAGTTAGTTCTTTAAATGTTTGGTAATATTCACCTGTGAAGCCATCCCAGGCTCTTTTTTGTTGGGAGTATTTTTATTATTGCCTCGATTCCATTGGTTGCAATTGATCTGCTCAAATTTTATTTCCTATTGATTCAATCTTGGGAGCTTGTATGTTTCTAGGAATTTATCCATTTCTTCCAGATTGTCCAATTTTTTGGTATGTAATTGTTTGTCATGTTTTCTTATAATCCTTTGTATTTCTGTGGCATAAGTTGTTACTCTCTTATATCTCTGACTATACTAATTTGGGTCCGCTCTCTTTTTCGTGATGAGTGTGGTTAAAGTTTTATCAATGTTGTTTGTTGATCTTTTCAAAGAATCAGTTCTTGGTTTCACTGATCTTTTGTATTTTTTTCTAAGGTTCTGTTTTGTTTATTTCCACTCTGATCTTTATTATTTCCTTCCTTCTCCTCTACTTGGGCTTTGCTCATTGTTCTTTTTCTAGTTGCATTAGGTATAAGGTGAGATTGTTTACTTGAGATTTTTTCTTGTTTCTTGAGGCAGGCCTGTATTGCTATGAATTGCCCTCTTAGAACTGCTTTGGCTGTGTACCATACAGACTTTGGATTTTTGGGTTTTCATTTTCATTTGTCTCAAGGTATCTTTTTAAAATTTTTTTTTTAATCCTCACTGGAGAATACTTTTTTCCCATTGCTTTTCAGGGTATGTGGAAGGGAGAGAGAGAAAGAGAGTGAGAGAGAAACATCAATGTGAGAGACACACCGACTGGTTGCCTCCCACATGCACCACAACCAGGGCTGGGGATCGAGCCCTCAACCGAGGCTCGTGCCCTTGACCAGAATACAATCCAAGACTCTTCAGTCCATGGGCTGATGCTCTAACCACTGAGCCAAACTAGCCAGGGCTCAAGGTATCTTTTGATTTTTTCCTTGATCTCAGTATTAACCCATTTAATAACATGTTATTTAGCTTCCATGTATTCGAGTGTTCTTCAGTTTTTTTTTCTTATAACCAATTTCTAATTTCATACCATTATGGTCAAAGAAGATACTCAAAATTATTTCAATCTCCTTAAATTTATGAGGCTTGTTTCATAGCCTAAGATGTGGTGTGTCATGGAAAATGTTCCATGTGCACTTAAAAAACCTGTATATCCTACAGTTTGGAGGTGTTAAGTCTCTCAAAATATCAACTCCATCTGGTCTAATGTGTAATTTAAGGCCACTGTTTCTTTAACTTTTTTCTGGAAGATCTATCCATTGATGTCAATTGAATGTTAAAGTCCCCTACTGTGACTGTATTACTATTATCTCTCCCTTTATGTCCATCAAGATTTGCTTTATACATTTAAGTGCTCCTATGTTCGGTACATAAATGTTTACAAGGGTTATTTCCTCTTGTTAGATTGATAACTTTATCATTATGTAATGTCCTTCTTTGTTTCTTATTATAGCCTTTGTTTTAAAGTCTCTTTGATCTGGTACAAGTATTGCTACCCTGGCTTTTTTCTTTTGTTTCCATTTGCATGGAATATCTTTTTCCATCTCTTAATTTTCAGTCTCTGTGTGTCTTTTGTTCTGAGGTAGGTCTTTTGTACACAGCATATATATGGGTCTTGTTTTCTTATCCATTCCACTACCCTATGTATTTCGACTGAAGCATTTACTCCATTTAAATTTAAAGTGAATATTGATAGGTATGTATTTATTGCCACTTTATTCTTTATAAAATGTTCCCTTTTTCTTTCTTCTTCTTAAAAAAGTCCCTTTAACACTTCGTATAATACTTGTTTGTTGGTGATAAATTCCTTTAGCTTTTCCTTGTCTTGGTATTTCTCCTTTACTTCTCAATGATAGCCTTGCTGTGCGGAGTAGTCTTGGTTATAGCTGTTTTTTATCACTGAATATTTTGGGCTAATCCCTTTTGGCCTGAAACATTTCTGTTGAGAAATCAGCTGACAGTATTATAAGAATTTCCTTGTAGGTAATTATCTTTTTCCGGCTGCTCTTAAGATTCTTTCTTTGTCTTTAACCTTTGCCATTTTAATTATGATGTGTCTTGGTTTGGGCCTCTGTGGGTTCATCTTATTTGCGACTCTCTATACTTTTTGGACTTGCATGTCTTTTTCTGTCACCAGGCTATGGAAGTTTTCAGTCATTATTTCTTTAAATAGGTTCTCAATCCCTTGGTCTCTCTCTTCTCCTTCTAGTTTCCTTATGATGTAGATGTTGCTACACTTCATGTCTTCCCAGAGGTCCCTTAGACTATACTCATTTTTAAAAATTCTTTATTTCTTTTGCTGCTCTGCTTGGGTAAGTTTTCTGCTCCCTTGTCTTCCAAATCACTGATTCAATCCTCTGCTTCATTGAACCTGCTGTTTATTCCTCCTAGTGTATTCTTCATTTCTGACTTTTTTTTTATGATTTCTATGTCTTTCTTTATGCTTGCTATCTCTTTAACTTCTCACTGAGTTTATTCATTCTTCCCCTAAATTCCTTGAGCATAATTATAACCATTGTTTTCAACTCTGTATCTGGCAGTTTGTTTGCCTCTATTTCACTTGGTTCTTTTTCTGGGGATTTCTCCTGTTCTTTCATTTGGGGCATGTATCTCTCTGTACTAGGCAGATCTGCACTGTCTTCCAGTTTTGGTATGGTGGCCTTATATAGCAGGTATCCTGTGGGGCTCAGTAGCACAGTCTCCCTGATAACTTGAGCTAGGTATTCTAGGAGTATCCCTCATGTGGGTTATGTGTGCTCTCCTGTTATAGTTGAGTCTTAACTGCTGTTGGCCTGTTCCTGGGTGGGGTTGACCCTCAGACTGGCTGACTATGAGAACTGATCCCGACCACAGTATACAAGCTGCTATGTGGGATCTGACACCACGAAGCAGAATTCACACCAGCAGGGTCTGGTGCCTACCGAGATCTCCACAGCATGCCACTTGTGGAGCTAATTCGATCCTGCTCTGAGGTTGTCTGAAGCCCGCCACCAGGTGTGTTGGTTCTAAGGCCTCTTGGGAGGGACTGGTGTAGGTCAATGTCAGGCACTGCTTATAACTGACCCTGGGCTACCTGTCTGGAGCAAAGAAGAAACCCACAGTTTGTGGTTGCCGTTGCTGGGCCTGGTTGTGCATGGGAAGGTCCAAGCTGCACACAAAGACTGGCTTCTACCACTACTGAGCCTGGGGGCAGGTGAGCAAAAGGTCCAAGGCATCCTGAGATTCACCTCCTCCTTCCTCCACCCACCAGTTGCCTGTTAGACTCAGTCACTGTAAGAGGCTCTGGCAGTAGGCAAATTGCATGAGGTAGGTTCTCAGTGAGTCACCAGGTAGGGGCCAGTGGTTTTCACCAGGTTGATAGAGATTTAAATTTTCTGCCAGTGCTCGGTCTGAGGCCGTTCAGCAAAAGTCTCAGGATACACCAAGGCCAGCTGCCATCTGCCTGGGATTCGCAGAGCCATGGTGGGGGAGAGTCTCAGGGAGTCATCACAATGAGGCCAGCAGGGTCCATCAGGCTAAAACAGACCAGGGTTTGGCTGTGTGGAGGGAGAGCACTGCACAGGAAAACAGGCGCTTCTCAGGCACAAGGGGATAAAATGACCCTCCCCTCCAGCTCCAGAACTCAGTCTCTGACATTTAAAAAAACCTGAAACTGTGTGATTAAAACAAATGTGACAGCAGATATCAGGAAAGGACAAAAACACACAGGAAAAGAGACAGTAAGGTGATTCTTTTTAGAGCAAAATGCATGTGGTTAAAGGAAGTAACTTATCTCAAATATCTGTTCTATATAACTATAATATTATTTATGTAACATTTATGTATAATTATAATGGCATAATTATAACTAAATTATAGTTGTATTTACATAACCTTAAGAGACAGTTATGAGCAAGCAGAATTGACATGGACGTGGTGGCAGGAAGGGGCTTACCTTTTCCAGATCTGGCTCCCGCAGAGCTAAGGCGAGTTCGTTGTTGTCCATCACCGAGGCTGCTGCCACATCCAGCGGCGTCGAGCCTCTCATAGCTGGCGAGGCTGTTAATCCAAACAAAGATCAAACAAAACTTCATTGAGCTACAAACATGCATTCCATGTAGAACACACTTTCACTTAAAATTTAATTTCTAAGTCAACACATATTGCACTACTCTGAATTAATTTACACTACATTGCAATATGTGTATTATTTTTATCGTAAAATTAAATAAAAGTCAAACATTTACTCACCTAGACCAACACTGCTGTTTTCCAATAAATAACTGAGATGGTCAAACATAGCTTTTTGATTCTGCCGACTTATACGACAGAAGTAACAGAGAAAACGGCAACAGTTGGCCACCATCTTGGGGAAAGTGATCTCCTATATAGAGAGCATTTAATTAGTTGAAAGCAAATTATCTTTCTAAAACTGAGTTCAGAAGTTCAGTCCCAGTCATGTTGTCAACCCAGGTATGCCCCTTTTTGCCGAGCCTAGACCCAAAGTCCTTTCCAATTCCAGACTCTGACTCACCTGTCCCTGAGCCAGAAAGTCAAGCCTGGAACTCAAGTTGGAAACTCATTACTATCAATGGCCTCATCTGAAATCAATCTACAGCCCTGAACCAGAGGAGGCATGAGGCAGGGTAGGAGTCAGGTGGCTCAGGTGTGATTCCTGACCACTAGAGCAGCTGTGCTTCCTCGGGAAAGTGTGCATCTCACTGATTCTGTTCTGTTAAACCAACGTAAGATGCATAATACTCCTCACTTTAGGTAAGAAAGGGGGGTGTCAATGAGACGGTTTGTGAAAAACGCCCAGTGTAATATTTGGAACCATAAATTTTTACTCTCAGTGTTATCAAGAATCCAGGCATTCATAATCTCCCTGATTTGCATGACTCCCCTGCTATAACGAGACCCTGACCAGAAGCTGGGCCTCATCAATTACATGTCCCTTGAGAGCCAGACCCTGTTCCAGGGAGCTCAGGTGATGCCTGGAGTCCTTCTTCAGCACAGCATTTTATAAATATATTTGTAAGTCTGTCTAACTGGTAGACTGAACATGAGCAGTATGGACTCATGTCCATATTTTGAAAAATACATCGTAAAATTTCAAAAAATATTGAAATATATTTTTCTAATCAGATGTTATGAAATTATACTGATTTATATGGAGGTACTTGTTATATGACTCTATTCATTTGGTTCTAAAGAACTTTATTTTAAATTTTAATCCCTTAACAATTCACTTTAGAGTCTTACAACAAATACTCCAGAGCATCACTCTCAAGTCTTGGTCTGGATGGGGAATTTAGCACAGCCACCTGTCATCAAGGGCAATGCTGGGTCTGAAAGACATGTCTGTGTTGTGGGCGTGTAATGTGAAGAGAACTGACTTATAATTCAATAAAATAGAACAGTATTAATTTTTAAAGTTTCTAAACATCCCCTAAATGACAATAATTTAGGATACAGCAGATAACATAGCATAGTATAAACACTGTTAAAGAAAAACACTAGTTGTATATCCAACTCTCAGTCAGTACGGTTTTGTTTGTTTTTTTCCAAGAGATGTCTTTCGAAGCAGCCCTCTTGGGAGGATGTCAGAAATGCAGGTTCTCAAGGAGGCTGCAATGAACCCGCCCCGAGAGCCAAAGGCTTTCCTGTACCTTGGACTCCCCACCGCTGAGCACGTTCACCATGACCTCCATCACTGTCTCGTGCATCCCCAGTGCCCTCATGAGGTTCGGGTGCTGGTAAAACACTTTATTATTCATGATGTCCCTATGAAGGAGCACAGGCATGGAAGGCAGACAGAGGTCAGAGCAAAATTTCAATAACCATTTACCTGAAACCTCACCAACCTTTTGGAAGAAATTACTGGCATGTACAGAAGAGCCATCACAGTTAAGCCACAAAAGCTCATAAGTACAATTAATTGAGTTTTCCTCAAAACTACTGGTAGCCTACCAAAAACAGTATTCAAGTTGTCTATTCTTTTCAATAACAAGAAATGTACCAAATATGTAAACATTCACTAATATTAAATACAGTTTTGGACACTTATGACTCCTGATTTAATGTTTATCCAAACATGTTCAACCTTCTTTTGTATAGAAATGAATCATTTCCACGTTTATAGGAAAGTTCTTGTATAAATATTGATATAGAAGTATATTTGCTATTTTAGTACCATTTTTAGTACCATGTTCAGTATTTGTATGTTTAATAATAAAGTGTTATTTCTTGTTACATTTATGTTATTCTGATGAAATGCTTTTAAAAGATACATATTCTCCAAGAGAAACTGGATACACATGAAGTCCGGGCACAAGTAATCTAACTCATTGAAAGGGACATCCAATGAAAAGAAACAGCAGCGGATGGCTCCTGAAATGCTCCTTCTTAGTGTCACTGCATCAGTAATATTACAATATGCATGTGCAGGCACTTGTGATGATCCTAACATTGAGCAGTCTCTGCAACTGAAGAGCTCCTTTAACTTTTAACATAAATCAAATCAATGCGAGAGTTTTCTCTACAGAACACTTTCCTGTCAGAGCTATAGACAAAAATGATGTGCTGGCTGCAAGCAAACTTACACTTAAACCTGGCCTCCAATCTGATTTCCTGAATGAACTCATCACCCATTCATTTAGTCACATGCTAACTTTCTGGCTACATGGGGAAGATGGAATATAAAATTCTTCTATAGTTCTCCTCCTCCTTTACTTTTAGGTTTAGTTTTTCACTTTTAATTTAGTTTAGTTTTGTGTTAATACAGAAAGCTTTAAGACAGCACAACTCAGAAAAATGACTGGCAGCCCAGGTCTGAGGTAGCTGATGTTTCTCAAAGGAAAAATAAGGTCATGAAAGGCCTTATCCCTTCACATCAGGGCATGTTCAGCAAGAACCTCAGCTTCCAAATCCCAGGAACAATCATGAGGCCCGTTCTCTCGTCAGTTCAAGTTCTTGGTAGGACCTAACTTTGAAAAGTATTTAACTGAGAAATCTTGTTTGCCTTTGTTCTAGGTCAATTAAATGGATTTATAACTCTACTGCCAAGTAGGCAGGCCCTCACTTACTATGTGCGTCCTATTGAGGGACAGTTCCAGTTTCACAGAAAGAAACGTTTATATTCATTTGAGGAAGGGAGTGCTTGCCACCCTGGACTTCTTCCTTTTGCACTGACTGGTGAATTAAGATTACTTTATGAGAAGGCCCCTCAGGTTAGACAAGGTATTAAACAAAAAGACTCATGCTCATCCAGTTATAAATAAAGACCTTAACAGTTGCCTGTGTTGTTCAGGCTTTTCTGTGCTCCCTCTTTGTGCAGTTAGTATATTTATTTTTAGTGTGCAACCACTGTAACAATATTGGAATATAACCTTCTAGTTTAGTTTTATGATTTCAAATAGTTAATAGGCCCAAAGGCAATATATAGGACTGTTTTATGAATCTAAAATGTATATAGATTATATCATACAACCTGAATCTTTCCATACTTTCTCTTCCTCACAACTGTTTTTTAGTTTTGCCAAAGGAAAAAACTGACTAGTCTATATTTCATTTGTTTTTTTCAAAGAACCAGCTTTAGGTTTCTTTCAATCCTTTTATTACTTTCTGCATTCTACCTTATCCATGTCAGTAGTCACGTTCATTGTCTCTTTTATCTGATATTTATATAGCTGAATTAGCTTTTTTTTTTAACTAAATATTTGTCTTCTACATCACTTTTCAACACTCTATTTTCCCAACTTCTACATTCTTATGTGTAAGTATTTTTCTTGTGAACACCATATAGCTTTATTTCAGCTTTCATTTTTCTCTGGTATTTAAGTTTCTTATTTTCATATCTCCAAGTTATACAAATTACTGATTGCTCAGACATGCCTGTACACACCAGTAACATACTCCCTAACACACTGCCTCCCACTCCTTCTCTCTGAATGCCGTTTTCTTTTCTCAAATGTACAGTCTTTAGAACAGGGGTGGGGAACCTTTTTTCTGCCAAGGGCCATTTGGCTATTTATAACATCATTTGCAACCATACAAAATTATCAACTTAAAAATTAGCTATGAAAAGAGCTCCTAGATTTATTGAATTTCGAGTCCCACCTGTTGCCTTGGCAGGGCCAGACCAAATGATTCTGTGGGCTCTATAATGCCCAAGAGCCAGATGTTCCCTGCTACTGCTTTAAGGTCTTTCAATGAGGGGCTGCAGGTGGGTATTCTGAAATATCTTTATTCTTCTCTCACTCTTGAAAATGGGTGTAAATTTTCATCTCGAAATCCACACTGGGTGGGATTCTCAGTTGCTAACAGATCCTGCACTGAGTCATGTTCCCCAGTACTGCTATTGAGAATCCTAAATATCATTCCTTTCCAAGAATTCTGGCTTTCCTCTCTGCTTTCTTCTAAAATAGCCTACAAAACACTGGTTTTATGCTACATTACATGCAGCTGTAGATGCGGAACAATTGTGCTTTACAAACCTGTGAATTCCTAACCTTCATAAATTCTGAAAACCTCAAGCCCATAGCTCCTCAAATATTCCCCTTCTCTAGTTCCCTGCTGTGTCTCCCAGAACCCTACTCTGCACATGCTGGACCTTCCCACACTACCCCTTACTTCTCATAACTTCTCTTTTGTATTTTTCATTTCTCAGCGCTGAGTAATTTCCTCAGATCTACGATCCAATCTATTAATTTTTCTTCAGCTCTATCTAATCTGTTATTTAATTAACTGTTTTTCTGTCAATTATCATAGTTTTTATTCTAGAAGTTCTACTTGGGTCTCTTTCAAACCTTCCTGGACTTTGCATGTCTTATTTTTAGAAATTTCATTTATTCCTTTGTGTACAGGAACTTTATGTTCTCTTTCTGGTACTGTATTATCTAAAGTTCTTGGGGGAGGTGTTCTAACTCTACAATTTATCCTATCTGTTGACCTTTATTTATGGTGAATTGTTTTCTATGTGCTTTGCAGTTTTTGACTGTGGGCTAATCTTTAGTAGTATTTAGGTTTTTTCTTAGAAGATTTCAGAGTAACCTGAGATGAGAAAGCATATCACCAGGCCAGTTTTCACGTTAATTTCTCAGCTGGGGGTGTCCTTAGACTACGCATAGGGTATAAACGTTATCCCTCAACTCTACATGCAGCGTAGCCTATGATACTGAATTCTTGGTTCACCCTCTCCTTTCAAAGGCCAGAAGATACAGACAGACGTCCTTATTGTTTGTTGCTAGTGTTTGTCTCCCCATGGATTTTAGTGTCTTTATTAACCTGTATTTTTAGATATGATTATATACTACTGAGTAATTAAGAAACAAACTAAAATATTTGCTGTGTATCAGAGTCATCTTAGCATCTAGTTGTAAAATTAAATGTTTCATTATTCACCAAAATTCCTATTTAGCTTTAAAACATAATCTCTAAAAAAACAAGAATCTAATTTAATAATCATGCAATCTAGACAATGTATTTTCGTTAATGCCCCGACTTGTTCTAGTACTGGGATAAGCAATCAGGAGGAAACTATCAGACCAAAGGTTGTAATGATTAAACGCACCCTAATCCACGAATCATGAGCTTCTCCTCCTCTCTGCCCATCCTGACGCTCAGCAGAGAGCGGATCTGCCCGAGGGAGGCCAGCAGGCTGATGGTGTCCTCCACGGAGACGGCGTTGATGGTGTAGGTCTTGGGCAGAGCCCGCACCAGGCCCCCGATGCCATCGTACTGCCGGTGCAGCAGCACGAACATGGCCCGCACCAGCTCGGGGTCCTCGATGACGGACTCCTGAGCCCACCGCACCATCGTCTCGGAAATCAGCTGCTGAAGTGTGGCTGGGGTCATTATTCAGTGTTTTTAAAGAGGGAAATAATAAGAGAAGGCAGATTAAAATGGGCACTTCAACTGCACATCCCATAGTCCTAAACTCCTATGTATGTTTGTATACGAATACTTAGGAATATTCTTGGAAGAAAATAAACTTCATTTAAACATTTATAAGCATTGATATCTCTCTCTTTCCCTCCCTCTCTCCCTCTCTCTCTCTCTCTCTATATATATATATATAAAGATGAGTTGAACATGCAAGAATAAAAATGCACAAACTTTTCTTCAAGAAATAGTCCTATAATGAAAGGATTTTAGTTGTTTCAAAATTGCAAGCACTTTTTCTCAACCACTGCTTGCAGCCATACAACAATCAATATGAAATGTCCTATTACTTTTACTTTTATTTTTTTGCTCCACTATTTTCTTCCCAGAAGATCTGACATCATGTGTCCTTATAAAGGTCAGTTGTGGGCATTCAAGGAGCTGTCTCCTCATCTGAGTCATCTGCAGTAGTGACCTCATATAATTATATTTATAGTTAAATTTAGACCTCCAATAATCACTTAAAATATCTTCCAAAGGATTTGGTTGTGAAATTATTAACGTGAAAATCATTACACACATAGAAGATTACTTGCTGTGTGATGTGTAATATAAGGCCCTTAAAAACAGCAGAACTTGCCCTGCCCCGTGTGCTCAGTGGTCTGAGCACTGTCCTGAGAAGGCGCACACTGGAAGCAACTGATGGGTGTTCCTCTCTCACGTCAATGTTCCTCTCTCTTCCACTCTCTCTCTCCCCCTCTCCCTCACCCTCTCTCTAATATCAATAAAAACATATCCTTGGCTGAGGATTAAAAAATAAAAATAAAAACAACAGACCTTCCACACCTCATAAAATAAATAATACAGTTATCAAAGCTAAGCAGGGCGGATGTGACCAATTCATACACAGTGAGATGCTTAATTCCCATCATCAGTACACTGGCTGATTTTTTATTGTTTGTTTTTTGTTAACCCTTACCCAAGGATATTTTTTCCAATGAGTTTTAGAAAGAGAAGGAGGGAAGGAGGGAAGGAGGGAGGGAGGGAAGAAGGGAGGGAGAGAGGGAGGGAAAGAGGGAGGGAGAGGGAAACATCCATGTGAGGAGAGACACACAGATTGGCTGCCCCCTTACGGGTGGGGGATCAAAGCTGCAACCCAGGTACATGCCCTGACTGGGAATCGAACCCTCAATCCTTTGGTGCTTGGGCCGCCGCTCTAACCACTGAGCCAACCCGGCCAGGGCTACACTGGCAGATTTTTTTTTTTTTAACAAAGCTGTTTAGCATGCTTTGATCTGTTTAAGAAAATAGATTTAAGGGAAAAGAAAAACTACCAATTTTAGCCAAACACAATTACAAAATGCAGATAAAATACCAGTATGCTTCCACATATCTGGAAACCATGTTATTTATTTTTAGTTGAGGGGGAAACCTCTGCTAGAAAGGAAAGGGTTTAATCTACAGACATATTATTTTGGTGGTCAGAAAAGGGAAACATCTAAAAATGTGGTTTATCCATCAAGAAATTACATTCGTAGAACTTTGACTATATATATACTTACATAACTAATCAAATCCCATCAGACAAAAGATCATTTTGCTAAAAAGTCTCTATAAACATCTGCCATCATTTTGTGGATTTGTATGTACCCCAACCAGCGTACTTTTCACCTGAGCGTCTGGTATCATACCCATGCGGGCTGGTTCCTTCACCTCAGAGCCCTCTGGGAAGGTGATCCAGAAAACGTAACAGTGAAAAACCAGAAGTCAAACCCCCTCTCCCTAGGACCATGAGGACGTGCTGGGTGTTCACCGTGCTGTCCGTTTTGTAAAATGTTTTGTTTTTATTGATTTTAGAAAGAGAGGGAGCAAGAGAAACATGGATGAGAGAGAACCACTGAGCGGTTGCCTCCTGTATGCCCCCTACTAGGGATCGAGCCCACAACCCAGGCATGTGCCCTGACCAGGAACCAGCAGCCTCTAGGTGCCTGGGACAATGCTCAACCCACTAAGCCACACTGGCCAGGGCATGCTGTCATTTTTACAGTTCAAACTCTTAAACTTGATAATAACAAAAGGTGATTATAAGAAATGTTGAACTCTGATTTTGAGTAAGACCTGGTTGTGACACTAAAGAATAAATTTAGAAGTAATCGTATAAATAAAAAGTTTCCATTGTAAGTTAGTGGAAAAAAAATACTCCACAATTCCATGACTCTATTTTTTTCTTTCAGTAAAAGCTGTTGAACCCTAGCAGCTTTTGCTCAGTGGTCAGAGCATCAGCCCTCGAACTGAAGGGTCTCGGGTTCAATTTCAGCCAAGGGCACGTGCCTCGGTTGCAGGCTCGATCCCGGCCCTGGTCAGGGCTCATGTGGGAGGCAATCAATCAATGTGTTTCTCTCACATCGATGTTTCTCTCTCTCTCTCCCCCACTTCCACTGTCTCTGAAAAGCAATGGAAAAAATATATCCTCAGGTGAGGATTACAAAAAAAACCTCTGTTGATAAACTGGCACTGCATCCATCCATGGAGCCTTAGGAGTGAGGTGACCAGTGGGCGGGTCTCACAGACCAACTCCTGCCCCTTCTCGGTGAGTCTGGTGCCTGAGACTCACTGTCCATGTGCTGACTTCATTCACAGAGTATCAGCTGTTACTCTTCAGTTAAATTAAATATGTATGGAGCAGGAATGCATAAACTTTAGAAAATATTTCAGAACCAAATTAGAGTTACAGGCAAAATCTATTTAAACATTAATAAAAGGTTTAACTTGATATAAGGAAAACCAACTGCATAACATTTACATATGAAGGCTAAATTACTCCCTTTTTCTTTCTCTTAATAGTCCCCAATCAAATACTAAACTTCCAGTGCCTCAGGGAGCCCATCCACCCCTATAATGCTGCTTTCTCTCCATTTCTACAAATAATGTCTGATGCTGCTGAGCACTTCCTGCGGCTACAGGCATCTATTTAGGAAACTGATCCTGGGAAGATGCAAACTCAGTGCTCTCCCTGGCTCGCCTTGTAGGACAGCAGCTGCGTCCCTGACCCTGTGCTTACAGGACTGCTTGGAGGCGCTCTCCACTGGCTTGTCAGCCTGTTTCTTCTTCAGGTATGTCACCTTTTCCACCAGGGACAGCAGGCGCCCTCTAATTGTTAGGTCACTGCTTCCATCCAGAGACCCATCTTCATCCAGCTCAATTCCTAGTGTGAAAAAAGCAAAGAGAAAGAAGAAAAGAAAAAACATATTTAGAAGGTACATTTTGGAGAAATAATTCTCAGGCTCGGCAGCCTTTTCCATCCACAGCATCTGGAACTCAACAGCACTGAACAAGCCTGCCCGCGAGCACTCCCAGCAACATTCACACTTGGTGACCCTTCTTCCTTCCTCTTTCCCCTGTTCCTGTGGCTCATGGCATCAGCAGCCAGCACAAAATGTAAAACCAAACAGAGAACAAAATTCCTCTCTCAGGAGACGAGATCAGGAAGATCAGGTCTGCCCCAAGCTGATGCAGGCATCTCTGACTTAGGTGCCGTCTGCCTAGAGCTGCAGTTCCACCCACCTGAAAACCTCACTTCCACCCCCTCACTTGCCTCATCAATGTCAGTGGAATTTCAATAACTTGAGACACAGGGAGAACAGGCATAATTGGGTACCTTAGGCAGAGAATGCTGTATGTCTGAAGCAATAAGTCTGTTTAGAGTATCCCCTAATTCATACTATATAGGGTGTAACTTTATGGAAATCACTCCATGGTTCTTCATCCACAAGCTGAACGAATATGCAATGCAGTGCTTTTATTCTCATTACAATAAAATAAAAATAATACCACTGGTGCTACACATATCACTTAGAACATGGTTGCTAGCTCACCTTCATCCACACTGCAGCATAAAGACAGAAGGAAGCACAGGCCCACAACATCTATCCAATCCCATTTTAAAGTTCTTAGAATAAAAGGGGAGAATTCCCTTCATAGGTCTGGGCTAACATATAATTCAATGCAGGACTTCCTTAGGCATTAACTAATTTCATAACACATATGCTAAATGTCCTTGGCCAGTCGTAAAACGTGGTCTTGCAGTCAGTTTAAATACAACTGTTTGTGAACAAATTTCTTTAGACTCAATCAGCCTAACACTCAGCTCTGCCCAAAGCACCTGGTTACAATCCCTCCTGAGCCTCCTGAGCCCTGTTGGGAGGGAAAGAGGGAAAAGGGAGGGATAATTTCGGTCTTCTGCTCTGTCTGAGGGCCTTTCTGATCTGTCTACCCCTCCTGACTTCCACACAGGGTCAGTTCACCAGTTCACCATAATAGCAATTCTTAGGTGAACCCTAACAGGAATCGTGCATATGTGTGAACCTGTTACATACGGATTTACTTTGGTAGCAGTACATGTGCATTTAACAAGAGCTGTAAGTCATGAAGACCTTACCACAGTGTGCCATCAGATCTTCGTGAAAATCCAAGAGTTGGTCTCGAATTTCCTCTGGACACGGACACTCGCTTTTGTCATCCTTAAAATTGAGAAGCATATTGATCTGAAGGTTTGGAACAAGAGGAAGAGGAAGAATGAGACTGAGAGAAAGTGGATTCAGGAACAACAAGCAGAGATCCTGAAAACCAAACTGATCAAAACCCATTTTGGAGTATTTGTAAATTGGTGCCCAACATGTGAAAAATCATTGTCTATCAAAAACACCACAAAATAAATCAAGTCATTCAAAGCTTAACATGCTGCAAAACAGTAATATAATGTGCTTCCTCTCTCCATTCCACATATCTGAAGTTCTTAAATCAAGACCTAAATGTTATTAAAAATATTTTATTTTGCTTCTCCTATATTTCCATTTCTCTAATTTCTACACATTATTGAATATTTAAAAGACCTCTCTTTGAGAAAGATAGAGCAGTAAAGAAGAAAGAAAAATCTAAGCATAATAAGAAATAATACAATGGATAACTATGCATTTGTTAATTCAATTAAACAAACTGCAAGAAACTTTCTTCCATTTGTTTTAATTTTCAACACAATAATATTAAATTTCTGAATGAAGAAAATAAAATTCTGTTGCTATCCCATACTTTTTCTTTAGAAAATGACTGCGTTTCTTTTAGAATTTAGTATGTGAATTTTTAAAAATTTTTATTTTGAGATAATTATAGATTCAAATGGCATTGTAAGAAACAATACAAAGAACTCCCATGTACCCTTTGCCCAGTTTTCCCCAATGATAACATCTTGCAAAACAGTAGTGCAGTATCACAACCAGGGTATCACAGTGACTCAAAATACAGAACAAGTCCATCGCCTGGAGGATCCCTCCTGCTCCCCTTTCATATCCACTCCCTCCTCCCTCCAGCCTGTTCCTCATCTCTGGGTCCCGTCAACCACAAATCTGCTCTCTGTTTCTATGTTACTGCCAAGTCAAGGATGTTACAAAAATGGAATCATACAATATGCATGTACCTATTCCCATAATAGCTTCCGGGTGTCTTCAGGGTCTGTAGTGAGGTCTCATTCCTGAATTGGTAATTCGTGTCGTCTCTCTTTTTTCTTCTGTCAGTCTTTCTAGAGGTTTGTCAATTTTCATAAAATTTTTAAATAACCATTGGGATTCATTGATTTTTCTTCAATTGTCCTTTGTTGAGTTCCATAGATTTCTGCTCTTCTCTCTATTACTGCCTTCCTCATGCTTGTTTGGATTTATTTTGCTCTTCTAAATTCTTGTGATGGCAGCTTAGATATGGATTTGAGTGTTTCTCTTTTTAAATGTATTTCCCTCTCAGCACTGCTTTAGCCATTTCCACAAATTTTGATGTGATATTTTCCTTTTCTTTTAGTTCAATGTATTTTTAAATTTCCCTTGAGATTTCCTCCTTGAACCACAGAATATTTAGAAATGTGTTGTTTAATTTCAAAGTTTTTAGAGGTTTTTCCTGTTATCTCTCTGTTATTGATTTCTAATTTGACTTCACTGTAGTCAGAAAAAAAAATTTTGTATAAAAAAAAATCCAATTTTTAAAAATTTGTTGAGGTGGTTTTATGGCACAATCCATCTTTGTGAGTGTTTCATGGGCGCTTGAAAAAAATGTGTATTCTGTTGTTGAGGAGACTGTTCCACAAATATCCAAAGGTCCTATTAGCTGATAATGGCACTGCATTCTCCATATTCTTACTTAATTTTGTCTAATTGTATCAGTTATCGTGAGAGGGGTATTGAATCTCTGACTATAACTGTGCATCTATTTCTCGTTTTGGTCTTGTGTTGACTTCACATGCTTTGCAACTCTGTTGTTTAGTGAATTCTGTCTCTGATAATTTTCTTTGGTCTGATATAGGAATCTTACTTCCTTTGATTACTTTTTCATAATCTTTCTTCATCTTTTTACTTTCAACCTATCTACATTTGAAGTGAGTTTTTTGTAGACAGCATATAGTTAGGCCAAGTTTTTAAAATCCACTCTGCCAACCTCTAATATTAACTGGTACATTTAGATTATTTATATTCATGAATTTATTGGTATGTTATGACTGAAGTCTGTTACTTTACTTGTCTTATGCTTATTCTGATTTATTGTTTCCCAATTTGCTGTGGGTTCTGTGAACAAATTTTAGGACCCCATTTTGAATTATCCATGGTATTTCTTAGTGTATTTCTTTGTAAAGCTTAGTGTATTTCTTTGGATGCTACGTTATAGATACATAATTTATCACAGTCCACAGGTATCAACATTTTACCAGTTTGAGTGAAGTGTAGAAATCGTATCTCCTTTACGTCCCGTATTATCTTTCACTTAAAATATAACTGACTTACATATTTCCTATATAGTTGGCCCTTGAATGATGTGGGGGTTAGGGATGCTAACACCTCTTCACCTGAAAAACCATGTATAACTTAAGTCAGCCCCCCACATACATGGGTTCCCAACTGTGGACTGAAAATGCAGTTGGCCCTTGAATAACACGGGTTTGAACTGCACAGGTCCACTTATGCTCCAATTTTAATGCAGAGAACTCAAGAGCAGGAAAATGCATTGCATTTACCCACATCTTAACACTTCCTGTTGTTCTTTTTTCCTTTCTGATTTTCCATATTTTATTCTTCTGTCAAATTTTTTCCATTTAAAGAATGCCCCTTAGGCATTCTTTCAGGGAGGTCTGCTGCAGTCAAATTCTCGTAGTGTTCCTCCATTTGAGGATGTCTTGAGGTCCCCTTCATTCCTGAAGCGTATTTTGTCTGAGTATAAAATTCCAGTTGACAGGTTTTTTTCTCAGCTCTTAAAAAATGTGCCACTTCCTTCTGACCTCCATGTTTTATGAGCAAAAATCCGCTGTCATTCAAGTTATTTTTCCTCTAAAGGTGTCATTTCTTTCTCACTATTTTCAAGACTTATTTTTTCTCTTTAGCTTTCGGAAGTTTCACTACATTATGTCTTGGTTTAGATTTCACTGGGTAATCTATTTGAACTTTACTGAGCTTCTTGAATCTCTTTCTTTTTATCTTTTGCCAAATCTGAAAAGTTTTCAATCCTTTGTTTTTCAGGCATTTTTTCAGTTCCCCCTCTTTTTCCTAAACTTTGGACTTTAGGTCTTTTGTTATATTTGCACTGGTCCCTGAGGCTAATTCCTAATATCCCCTCTTCAGTTCAGTGATTCTTTTCTGCCCCGCTCCCCCCATTTTGGCTGTGAAGTTCATCCATTGAGGGGTTTTTAATTCCGGTTCTTTTCAGTTCTAAAATCTCCATTTGGTTCTTTCTTCATATCTTCTATTTCTTTGCTGAGACTTCACTTTTTTTTTTTTTTTTTTTCCCCCATTCTGAAGCAGTTTTATGATGGCTGCTTTAAAAGCTTTGTCAGATAATTTTAATGTCTTTGTCATCTCAGAGTTGGTATCTATTAATTACATTTTTCATTCAAGTATTTTCTGGTTCTTGGTATGATGAGTGGTTTTTAATTGAAACCTGGATGTTTTGAGTATTATGTTATCGGATTTTGGGTCCTACTTAAACTTCTTGCTTCATCCAAGACTATCTAGCATGAAAAGAACTTTGGGGCCTTCGTTACTGCCAGGCAGAGTGAAAGCCCATTTCCCCACTTGGACTTCCTGGACACTTGAAGGAAGGAGGAGACCTGTGCCCACTGGGCAAGGCTGGGAGATCCAGTTCTCCACTAACCTGTACAGCCCTGGCTGGTACCTCCCCATCCCTTGTCTCTACTGACACTCTGGAGGCCTCGGGGAGGAAGTCTCAGCTCCCAGCTGGAGCACCTTGTTACAGCTGGTGAGAGTGGAGGTCTGGGCTCCTCACTCAGTGTTGCTGGTTGGGGTGGGGGTCAGGCTACAGTGCTTACTATAGTGTTTGGTTAGAGTCATGCGGTTATTACCTAAAGGTTTTCTGTCTTGCTAGAAAAACAGAGTTTTTCTGGTTCTCTGGCTGCACGTAGGCTTTTGTTGGGGCTCCTCTTGACTATGCTTGCTGGCATTCTGGCTTCTTTAGCTCCAAGCGTGGGACAGATGAAGCAAATAGAAACCCCAGGAACTCACCACTGTGTTGTTCCTTGGGCTCTGAGTCCAGTAACCAGTCTCCTTTTTTCTCTCTATTGTTCAGTCTTCTTGCATTTTGTGTAATTCCCAGGGTGACAGTTTTACTGAGCAGGCAGAACAGGAAAAAGAACACCTCCCCAACCTTTCTAGAAGTAGAGGTCTCCCCATAGCAGCTCAACAAGTGGAGCTAAAATGGGAGATGCTGGTCTTGTCCTCTACTCAATAAATGATGTTTACGCAATAAACAAAATTCCTTGTCCCTTCCCTCAAAGAAATTACATTCTGGTGCGAAAAAGTAAATTCTGCAGCAAGTCTCTAAACACTTTCATTTGGAGGCATCTTGAACCTGAAGGGAAATGGTGAGATACCGAAGACAATTTCTAACTTCTCATGCTATGAGTTCCCTCCTGAGGAAGCTTCCAGAAAGCTCACATCCCCAGACTCGCTTACTCTTTGGTTCAGGCATGTGCCTGTGGTTCAGCTGCACCCTAGAGACCTGGGTTTGGAGCTAAACAACAGGAAAAACCACCAACGGGATCAATTGTCTAGCAAGAATGGTGGCAGTGACAGTCTAGGGATGGACCAAATAGCAAGGTCTCCTTTGTAAATTATACAAATGTCTAACCACTGTGCTGTACACCTGAAACAAATGTAAAATAAAATTGAGGCCCTGGCTGGTAGCTCAGTTGGTTACAGTGTTTTCCCGATACACCAAGGTTATGGGTTAGATATCTGGTCCAGGTACACGCAGGAATCGACAATGAATGCATGAGTAAGTGGAACAACAAATTCATGTTTCCCTTTCTTTCTCTCTCCAACATCAATTTTAAAAATATGAGTATTAACTGTAATTGAAAAGTAAAAAAATAAATAAAAATTTTAAATTAAAAGATGTGTCCAGCACTGCATCCTAGGAGTCAAGAGCTCCCTAGGTAGGGAGGAACCGTGTCAGCCATGGCGACCCCCCTGTGGCTGCACATTTTTCCTATTTGTAGAATGTCAAACTGGCCTCCTCAGAGGCCACGATACACCTGACCCCTTTTAATAAGCCTCTTATTTTTTTAAACTAATCAAGTCGATTCATTAGTGAAACTAAGAATACTGACTACACCAACTTGGCTACTTTAAAGAGAACAGGGGAAAATG
Organism: Miniopterus natalensis; assembly: GCF_054644295.1. Taxonomy (NCBI): domain Eukaryota; kingdom Metazoa; phylum Chordata; class Mammalia; order Chiroptera; family Miniopteridae; genus Miniopterus; species Miniopterus natalensis. The sequence goes on from NC_142101.1 coordinate 3,774,993, forward strand.
CATTTGTAACTTATGATATAATTTTGCAATGCATGGATCCTGAATGAGCCAAAACCCAAAGTAAAAAGGAAGAATTTTCAACTTGTCTTATACCTGCTCTTGCGGGGGCGACCTGAACTCCTTGGTCTTCCTGGCTGTGAGTGCGGCTGACATGTTTAGGGCCTGCATGACCTCATTATAGCGGAAGCGCTGGTTGTCCTGCAGCTTAGCAACAAAGCCATCTGAAAAGGCCACGATGGCTTCGATCCGGTGTCGGACCTGGCAGTCGCAGAGGTACTGAAGGAGCAGACACATCTGAGAACACAATTAAAAAGACATCAAGTTTAATTTCTGAATCTTTAGTTAATGGACATCAAATCAAGATCAATGGCAGAGATGCCCAGCTGCCAACTCTCCTAATTTATGCACAGAATCCTGGTTCTGTGAAGCAGGAGGTCCCAGGAAGGAAACGGAGCATGACTAAGCCAGAGTGGCACGTGCATGTCCCTCTGGTGGACACTCACCGTCCTGGCCCCTGCAGCTATAAGTGGGGTGGCAATGGGATATATAAGAAGCTTGCCAGGGATCTTGTGGGGAAGATTTTCCCTCATTAATAACAGACTAGACACCCTCTTCTCAGAGTGAGTGTTCCTGGGTCAGGACCTGATCTCTGGGGAAGGTGAGGTAACACTTAGGATGAAAACATGACTGAGGACCACAGGAGGACACTGTGACCTGGGTTTCAAATGATATCATGGGGTTCCACCATTCCAGAGCCGTCTACCTCCAGAGTTTGCATGTAAGTTAATTAAGTGGTCGTACTGCACATTCACTAACTGGCTAACTGGGGCTTCTCCTGCAGAAGCCAAGAGGATTCCTACCTGTGCAGTAAGTCGGTGGAACAAGCCTACCCAAGAATGTTCTGCCCACATTTAAGAAAACACTTAAATACACGAGTGCCACTGTGATTCAGTACGAAAGGGGCTTTCAAACCCTGTGTCACCGTCCACAGGAGAGTCCCTTCTGTCAATGCTGGCTCTGAAGTGTCTGTCCCCTTCCCTCCACCTCCCTCGCCCTGCCCCAGTGTAAGTGCCACCCTTCAGGCCAGGCCCGAGTGCCAGCCTCCTCACTCTGTCTGCCCTCTCATCTGTTTTACTCACAGCAGCTACACTGAATTTAGGATAAAACTTTCCTGCTAAAATTCTTCATTGGTTTTAACTGAGCTTGAAATAAGATTCAAAATCCATTACATGGCTGGTTTCAGCGAAGAGCTGCACTCTGGGTGACCCGGCCCCTGCCTCCCGCACCCTCTCTCCTCAGCTGCTCGGCTGCAACCCGTGGCCTCCCCTCGCCTTTTCGCAGCAATCCCGCTGAAGTTCTCTGCCTTCGGGTAATCCATTCTGCTCTTTCAGATCATCAAGTAATGAGCAGTGATATACTGTAAAAGACATGCATCACTAGGGCATATGTCCCCCAGGGACTAAGCTGCTTTAAGGCAGGCCCCCTCTGTCCCTTCACCCAGCACCGTGCCTGGCTCAGAGCAAGACCCAACCTCAGGACGGGGAGGAAAACGGCGTGCCAATGGTGCCCACGGAGTGACCCTCACAGACCAGAGAGGCTGGAGAAAGGTCCTCAGACATCTGAGTACAAAGACAGGCCACACCTTCAGTGCCTTAGAAACGCCTGCAGGAAGTGACATCCGGCTGTGGGACAAGTGTCCTTAGGTGGTAAGAGTACAGGCAGGGCAGGAAAGGCTACCAAACACCTGGATTTCCCACAAAACGTGGTGAGACGCATGTGCAGAAACAAGAGAGAGACACAGGGAATGGCTAAGGAACCGGAGGGAGAAGAGCTGGCAGACAGAAGCCCGCCTCCTATGCTTTCAGATAGACACACACGTATACACACATACGCACAACTGTACACACACAGACATGTACATATATGCACATACACACAAATATGCATATATGTAAACAAACACATATTAACATACACTACAGACACAAATATGCATATATACACCTACACTGAAGTGTACACACACAGAAATATACATATGTACACATACATAAGAATGCAAATATACATGTACAAATATACGCACACAAATACACACACACAACTCTAGGCACACATAAATATATACACATATACACAAAAATATACATATACCCACAAATATGCATATACACACAAATGTACACACATATACAGATACACACATATACAACTATACACACGCACACAAAATATATATACACATACACACAAATAGACATATACACACATCTCTACATAAAAATATACATATACACACACAAACACATACATACACACACACACACAGTGACAGGCCAGACTTGCAGACATGTATGGCAGACAGACAGGTACTCAGCCAAAGAAACCACCTTGACAAATATACCAAATTTATCTTTAATTAACTATTGCCAATTGACTCAATTGGAAAATTCATTAAATCCATTCCAAATGTAAGAAAATTAGATTGACAAGTCCCAAAACACAACTGGACATCAGTTAATTTTCTAGGCAACTATGAACCACCACACATGGGCCAGATTCAGTGCCCTGGTCTTGTGCAATCCTGAGCTCCCCACCTCGTTCTCCCCCTGCTCACCCGCACCTCTTGCCCCTGCTCACCCGCAGCCCTCTCCCCCGCTCACCTGCAGCCACTTCCCTCGTCTCACCTGGAGCTTCACTGGCTCGGGCAGTTTCATCTGCAGCAGTCCCTCGGCCGCGTCCCCATGTGCACCCTCCGGCCTGGAGTCATCCGCGCGGGGCTCTCTGGGTGGCGCCCGGTGCTCCGCCTCCGGGGCGGCCTCTGTGAACACCCGGGGCTCAATCAGCTGCAGGATGTGCTTCAGGTCCTCGCCCTGGAAGACGCCCATGGTGAGCAGCGTGTAGAAGAGCTTGATGAGCGGCACGAAGAGGAACTCGGTGGTGCCCCCGACCGGGTCGCGCGCGCGCAGGCCGCCCTCCCGCACCGCCTCCGTCAGCATCTGCATGGTCTTGGCCTTGAGCGTGTCCAGGGGGAACTCGGGGCTGTCCTGGTAGCCGTCGTGGCTGAGGCTCACGAAGCTGGGCGAGGCGAAGCGCATGCGCGGGCGCAGCGAGGTGCTGAGGCCGATGCCGGGCAGCCCGTGCTGCCTGCGCGCGTCGGGGAAGAGCCTGATGCCCTTGGTCTCCTCCGTCATGGGCACGATGAACTCGCTGTTCATCATGAGCCGCGCGGTGGCGTAGGCGCCCAGGTGCATGTCCACGAGCAGGTCGTAGAAGCCGGCGCGCAGCGGGCCCGGCATGTGCTTGCTCTGGATGGCGTAGAGCAGCTGCGCCTCGTCCACGTGGCTGCAGAGCGCGTGCGCCACGCGGTGGTTGCCCAGCGCGCACACGGCCGAGTAGAGGCGCAGCGTGTGCGCGTGGAAGCGCAGCAGCTCCTCCTGCTCCGTCAGCTCCAGGATGTCCACGGACCTGCGGGCGGGGTCCTGGGTCACAGGGGCCAAAGCTCCCGCAGACGCGCGCGCTAAAGGCGGCCTGGTGCTTAAAGGCAGCTCTGGAGGTTTATAAGGTTTCTTTCACATGGAAGTTTATGTTGGAAATTCCCGCCCATCGTGCCGGGACCCCCTTCATCATCCATACCCTTGAGGCTCTGCGCACCTCTTAGATACCTGGGCCTCCGTCTGAACCTGAGGATCCCTACCTTTCAGGACGTGAGCGCGCCTTGGGAAACCCCAAGTCTTCTTTCCAACTGGGCTGACTGGTTTCCAGAACCCAGAAAACTGTGCCTTAGACTCAGGAGCCTGTGCCCTTTCTCTGACGTGTGAGAGCTGTCCCCTAACCAGTCAGTGCAGGTAACAAGGCTGATTCCTCCCACAGGACCTCCCTTCTCACCAACCTCCCTCACAGGCCCCCGCTGCCACCCGGTTTCCATCAGGTATGTGCAGCTCAGGGAACACACACTATAGCGGCCTTTCCACTTAGGAAAGTTTCTGCTGGTCACTTTGCTTCTGCCATATATCATGCTCTTCCAACACATAAACCTCAAAATAGGGCCACGCTATGCCCAGAGTCTTTCCTTTGGCAACAGAGTCCATTCTAAGGGTAAACACTTCCTTCAGAGAAGCCACTCATTCACCTGGAAAGGTGCCCTTGGTGAGACTGTGATATAAGCTCATCAGAATAGGGCTATTACATGTTTGTTTATTAATATTAATATACTTCCAGACCCCAGCCTAGGGCACAGTAGGTACTGAGTAATCACTGATTACTGATTGATGAACTTTGTCATATCTAGGGACTCCACTATCCCGCCCATGCCCATCCACTGTACCATGTTTTCTGGATCACAGGCACTGGATGAAAAGCCACTGTGGCTCAATGGTGCAGAATCTGACCCCACCCCCTAACTCTCAGAATCAGAAGCTTCCTGCGTTCCAATCTCAAAGCAAATGATTCCGCACCACACAACTTCTGGACCCTGCTGCCAGCACCCAATTCTTGGTATAACTGAGTCCCTCAAAGTGTGGTGTATGATGATTCCCAGATCTTAGCGGGGTTTCAACCTCCCAGGAAGATGGTTACCTGCTTCATAGCCAGAATGAAGGTCAAACACACAAATGTGTTCACTGTAGCAGCACAGGATGTCTCCAAGGGTCAGACATGAGTGGGCTCCACAGTCCCCACTGTTGCTGTCGCTCTAATCCAGCCCCACCCACTATTCCTGTGATGATACCCCACTTTTTCCTTAAACACCTGTCTCTCTACTCAACCAGTCTTGCAAGGTCCGGCTCATGTCTGTTTCTTTCACCGTTTTGTATCCAGTGCCAGGAACGCCATGGGCACTAGTGCAGGTTTGTGGAGTGAATGAATGAGAACTGTGAAGGATTTGTAGTCTGCATCTCTGAACTTCACACTCAGGTCAATGCAAACCAAGGCACATACCTCAACTAATTTGTCTTCCCTTGTAGTAATATTCATACTTTAATGAACTATGGCTTTAACCGGAGGACAGCAAAAGAAATAACTCATTATTTTATCTGCAGCGAGGACAACGCCAAGCACATAACGGAGCACCCCTGAGTGCGTGCGTGGATCACTGTGTCGGAGGATATTCCCCGCCCTCCCCCTGCGGCTGGGCAGTCCTACACTGGGCCTGACTATCTCACTGGCTTTGGCCCATAAAATCTAAGTGGACATAACATGAAGCAAAAAGAAACTTTAGAGGGCTGCAGTGTCTGGAGCCCTCCTGGACATCGCCCTTGGCCATAGAAACTGCTGTCCCAGATCAGCACTGCCCATCAGCTCAGGCTTGGGGTAAGAAGGCGTGTGCACCACACCCGCAGGCCAGCCCCAGCCTGGGCTGAGCTGAAGTGGACTCAGGTCTTCAGGGAACACGAGCAAGATATGTTGATTTGCAGCCACTGATATTCTGGGGTGGTTATTGCAGTAAAAGCGACTAATATAACTCATTATACCCCTTAACAGTCCCTGGTGGAGAAGTTTCTTTGATGACTCACTATCATTCTTTCATTCATCCAGTATCACAGCGTGTCTGTCCCACACCAAGCACTGAGCACAGTAATAGGAGTGAACAGCACAGACACGATTCCTGCCCAAAGACAGTGCACTGTCCAGCTGAACAAGAAAACAGAGGACTCTCGTACCTTTCCAACCACCCCAAAATTTAAAATATTATTTCCATGTTATAATTCACTGGGGTATAAGAAAAAGATTCTACTCAACTACTAGTTGGCATTTCCCTTTTGGAATCTGAATTTTGAAACTCTTCAGATTTTCCTTTGGCTTCTAGGAAGCACGGGACTAATGTGGAACCTGACCAACGAAGCAGAGCATCGGGGCACGAATGACTGTCACCAGTCCTGCCCCGGCTGTGCTGTTCCCCCTCTTCTCTGCAACTTCATTCCAATCACACTCTTTAGGCGTCTGCATTTTATATGTTTTAGGAAACTGACTCAATTTCCTTATGGTCTATAGTAACAGTTTAAATTTTCCATTCACTGGTCACAGATAATTAATATAAATTATCCATAAATTTGTCTCAGGTTAATTCATATGAATTATAGATTACTCTGACAGGAGCATATGCCGTGGGATGCCAACATATTAATTACAATCTTAAAATTCTCCGCTTAGTGCAGAGAAAATATTTCCCCTCACAAAGAGAAATCCCTTCCCAAATGTTATGTTCCTTTTGGTGGCTGAGTAATTTTTTCAATCAGGTGCAAATTTCCTATAAAACTTTTCTCACATAAAATAAGAAACATGAAATTAAAATAAAATCTAATTATCTAAGAGGACATTACAAATGATATATATTTCTAATTATTTAACTTAAAATATGTAAATATTTAATATATAAATAAATCCACCTGCCCACATTAATTTTTCTTTCGATTTTTAAAAATGTCTTTGATATAATTTATATCCTATAAAATTTATGTATTTAAAACACATAATTCCCTGGTTTTAGTATATTGATGTTTTTGTGCAACCAGAAGCATAATCTAAGTTTAGAGCACTTGCATCAGCCCGAAAGAGACCATGCCCGTTAGCAGTCACCCCCAGACCCCCAGCCACAGGTAACCATTCATCTTCTTTCTGTCTCTACAGACCTGCTATGTGGGCTTTTCAGTTAAATGGAATCCCACAGATCTGTGCTCTTTGGACTGGCTTCTTTAATTTAGGATAATGTTTTTGAGGTTCACCCGTTTTGTAGCATGTACTGCATCCCTTTTATTACCAGATTAACACTGTGTGGAAGGGCCACACTGGACCCATGTCTCAGCTGTGGGGCTTTGGGTTGGTCTCCCTTTCCAGCTACTGTGAGTAACGCTGCTCTGAACGTCGGCGGACAGTTTTGTGGGGTCATGTTTTCATTTATCTTGGGTAGTTACCTAGGAGTAGAGTTAGTGGATAAATGGAACATCTATATTTAACTTTTTGAGGAACTGACAAGCTGTTTTCCAAGGCACAGGCTAAATTTTAAAGGCATTAATTTTTTTTTTAATGCCAAGAATGTCTAAATATGTACACATGGGCCTACCTCCCATGACTATTTAAGATTAAAAACTTTAGGTACAAAGACAGCAGGAGTTTGTCTTTGCATTCTTCCTGCGTGTTCTCATGCTGGGACTAAACTTTTTAGTGACATTTTGGGAGGGAAATCTTGGGCCAAAACTTAGAAACTTAGATCATTCTTGGCCATGAAGCTGCTAAAATAAACCCTCTGCAGCCTAATTGGCTACAACATGAGAAATGTCATCCATGAAGCCACTGTGAGGGCTGCCTGGACCCCATGCTACTGCTGCTACTGCCTGGGATACAGGCCCACAGTTTCCAAGCCCTCAGCCTATTTCCACGGCCCTCAGCACATTTCCACAGCTTTCTTTTATTAGCGCCTCTTAGTCTGTTTTTCACATCTGTCAAACAAAAAGGGTTGGACTGATTTCTGTGACTCCGTCCCTAACACCTTGCGATGTTATGATGCTGTACCCCTTTGTACCCCTCATCCAGCTGCAGGGGCACTGCCTGGGTCTTCACTCTTGTCACAGGAAACGAGGGCACAGGTAGAAGCAACGCCCCTCACACCGCCCCTCCAACAGCATCAGAATCATTGTTTAAGGAACAGAGTGGTTGAGAAACAAACTCGAAATATGTAAAATGAGGTATTTTTAAACCTCAGTTTGTGTCCACAGGGCCACCCTTGTGCCAGCGGGCAGCAGTCGGTCCCAGGGCCGCAGTGGGGCAGGGCGCGGGGGACCTGTTACCTGTTCTCCTCGGGGATGTGCAGGGACATGAACTGCAGGGGCTCCACGCACTGCACCAGCCAGCCCTGGCGCTCGCTGACCCGTGACACGTCCACCTTCAGGAACTGGTTGGGCATCCTGCTCCATAGGACGTGCGATAGGAACTGCACATGCAGGCGTGGAGGACACTGAGGCACAGGGTTCCTGTGCTCACTCTTGAACAGTCCAGCCGAGAGAGGCATCACATTCTGGGGACGGAACAGAAGAGCCAGTTAGGCCACTCCCTGGGCAACGGTGACCAGAATTCTGCAGGCCGGTAACAGAAGAAAGACCCACCACATGTCAACGGAACTCGATACAGGAAATGACAGAAACTGGGCTCAAGCTACTGAAAGGAGAAAATAATCTCAGCAAAATGCCTGGCCCTTCAGGGTAGGTGCAGGGGTGGGGAAGTGGCCCTGGCACATGGGAAAGGCAGGTGCCACCAAGCGTCCCCACATCCTTCAGATTTGCTCTCTAAGCTGCTCTCAGTGCCATGTGTCCTGAGACAGGTCACGTCCATGTGGCTCTCTCCTGCCTGTCCTGTCACACGCGTGGTCCATAACCCACGCCCTTACTCACTGTCGGGTTGGTCAGGTTTTAGTAACCAGCAGTACAGCAGAAACAGCTCAGCAGATAAACCCGACTCTCAAGCTGGCAGAATTACCAGGCATTGACCACGACTCCTTCCCCTGCACCCTCCTCCACAGCCAGTGCAGCCTCCAGCCTCCTAGCTGCTCCGGTCTGCTCTCCAGGACCGTCTCCACTCTGCCAAAGCTACAATCGTGACCCCACCGCGGGCCTCTCTGGGCCACAAAAAACCCCTAGCCCATCTTCCCACACGAGCCAGTCCCACTCTCCTCTGGAGCTTCTGTGCGGAGTCCTTCACACAGCCTGGCCTCCAGCCACTTTCCTAGTTTCTTCTGTGAATGGGAAATACTTCCCGACACCATTTTCGGGACTGGGAACAAATCAGACAAAATGCCCTCCTATTGGAGACATAGACAGGATCAATAAGTAAGTTAATAGTTATGTCAGAAAAGAGATCGGAGGAGAAGAAAATCACAGGGTAGGGGAACCAGTGGTAATAAACAGGGTGGTCAGAATGGGTGTCACCAAGCAGGTGACAGTTAAGAAAAGAACAGAAGGACAACCACGTGGCTACGCAGGGAGGAAGTCTCCATGCAGAGGGACAGTCAGTGCAAAGGGCCTGGGGAGACAGTGCGCCTAGAGAGAGTGCGGAGGTGCTAGAGGCCATGTGGCAGGCGTGGAGGAGGGAGAGCAGGGGGAGACGGATTCAGACAGTGAGGGTGTCAGGTTCTTTCGGACCCGAGAACCATACTGAGACCTCGGATTTTTACTCTCAGGAAAGAGGGTGTCTAGGGTTTTGAGCAGAATGATGTGATCTGATTTATACTTTAACATGGCAACTGTTGCTCAGATGGTTTAACGATAAACTGATGGGCAAGGATGAATCGTGGGAACCCCATTAGGAGGCCACTGCAGTAACGGAGGTTAGAGACGATGGTGCTGGGGAAGTGTGGTGGCGGGCAGGGGTCAGATGGCAGGAGGACATGCTGATGGAGGAACCAGGAGAGAATGCAAAGAAGAAAGTCGGGTGACACCCAGGTTTGGGGCCTAAACAACCAGATCTGATATAAAGGACATGTGCGGGGAGCAAATGGTCAGGAGGGCTAGTGACAGTCAGCAGTCCAGTCTCGGACACACCTATGGAAATGCCAAACAGACTGGTATCTGCTCAGAGTTCTGAGAAACTACCATCACCCAAACTCGGGCGTCCTTTCTCACACTTTCCATCTTGAATTCACTACCATATAGATTTTTCCATCACTTTTCCAAAATTCTTCTGGCAAGGTTCCTAGAGCCCTCTAGTTAACAAACGTCACTACTCCTTTAGTCTGTATTGTATTGGCCTTTGTGTGCAGAAACTGGGCTCACATGGTTTAAGGGCAAGTCAAGGGCGCATGGCCAGTGTGGTGAAGCTGTCTGCTCCACTCCCGGATGTGTGCTGGCTTCTCCATGTTTCCAAGGGCCGGATCTATCCAGTTCCTTTTCCTGAATTTCAGCTACTTCCCCAGCTGTGGCTGCATTGGCATCCCTTCCTCGTGCACATTGAGAGTCTACACTCCTCCTCGATCCTGCATTCTCCTGAGCACCTGAGTCCAAGTTATCAACAGATCTCATCAATCCAACTCATGGTCAAGTTCTATTAATTTCTCCTCTAAAACGCCTTCCCATGTATCACCGTGTCTCCATCATGAGTTCTGTGGCTCCCCCTCTGCACCTCCCACGCAGACCCACCAAGTTGGCACCGAGTTGCTGCTGCCTGCCCTCATCCTGGGAGCACCGACATTTCTCCATTGCCACCAACAGATTTTCCCAGAACAGTGTGATCATCCTCAATCTCCGCTTCACATTTCCAGGGATTGCCAACCCCGGAAGAGCTGCCAGCTCCTCAGCATGGCACTCAAGGCCTTTCAACCTGGACTTGGTGCGCTTCTGTGCACTTTCACCTCCACGGGCAGACAGCCTTTGTCACAGTCACAATGATGTCCTCAGCTCAGCACTTTCATGCCTACGTGGCATTGCATTTTGTCGCCCCCTCCCAGTCAATGTCCCCTGCGGTCTCCTATTCAACAGTTAGGAATCAACCTAAATTCCACCTCTTCTTTTAGCTTTACCTGGCCCACCCCATGCAACTTAGCTGTTCTTCCGTTTACGTTCCCAGAGTACCCTGTCCATGCAGCTGCCCAGCCCGTCCCCAAGGTGGAGTAGTTTCAGCCCTGTGAGCTCAAGGGTTACTGAGCTGTGTGTAATCTGGCATTTTTGTTCTGTATAAGCCAAGTCTTACTTACAATTATATTTGTGGTGCCTAAAGAGAACTAATGCCTAATTAATTACGTTCTCCTAATGACCTAAAATTTTCAAACATGGCTAAGTTTCTTTTAAAAGAGTATTTATAGGGTTAACAGCAGTACTAATAAAGTACTGACTTAATTTAAGCAATAAATATTCCCTAAGAGAACACAATCCAATACAATACCAAGAATGAGTCTTTCTTACCTTAATTCTTCCCAGTTCAAACTGGAAAACATTGGGGCTTGTAGCTTGTGCAAAAACGGCAGGAAATAATTTGGTGCTTGGCTCCACCTTAAAGAAACCAATGAATTTAATAGTATCAGTAAAAGGAAGGAGCATAAAGGAAGCATATATCCCTCCCAGCAACTAAGGAACACTTTATGAAAGGGACCCAGAGGCTTTCCTTTCCCCACATGGACATGGTCTTTCAATAATTACTCGGCGCATTTCCTTCCACATGAGCATTCATAGAGGATGCATTCTACGCTGAAGCGTATGGCACAGCTATTATTCAGACAGAGTAAAAACACAGAATTCACTCATTTCTGTTTTCATTTTTTTCTAATTTTTTTTGACCTTCCAAAGTGTGTTTTCCTCTAATGGGTAACCAGGCTGCCCTCCGGAGAAGCGGCACCCGCGGCCCAGTACCTGGTAGTACGTGCCCAGCTCCTTGCCGTTGGCCGTGAAGGTGAGCAGCCCGCTGGCGGCGTCCACCACGCAGCCGATCTCCAGCCCGTTGTTGTTGCGCACCTGCCCGGGGCTCATGCTCTCGCCCGCACAAACCATGTAGCAGTTGCTGCGTTTGATGCTGAATTTCAAAAAACATGTTTATCTTTGTACGACCACAGGTATAATAGAAAGCAGGTATATCTTGCAGACTAAACCTAAATTATGCTGCGCAAGCAACAAGCTCATGCCGGGATGGAGAGGTGCACATGGCCCGAGTCTGACTCTGAGCAAAACCTCACTGACCAGTGGATGTTCTGAGTCAGGTCCCAGACGCCCCTAAATTCACACCTGATGGAACCAAGTAAGAACTGACCTGCACCTTCCCTCCAAAAACTCAAACCAAACTGGACCTTTTTCTCAGGTTCAAAAAAGTTTATTTAATAATCATCCAAATTTGTAATTTTCATTCTCACAGGTTTTTTGGTGTGTTTTTTTTTTTTTTTTAACACTGTTCTGAGATGAGAAGCATTCCTTTTTAAACACTATCAGAGTCCTTAGGCAAATTCTACCTGAGCCATCAGTCATTCAATATGTTTACCATTTGGCTACAAACACGCCCCTTTATGGACAATCCCGGTGATCTGTATGAGAGACAGACTTAGCTACAAGTCACGTAGTCAGTGGTATTAAAAGCAAACCTTGCCCGAGTTTCACCCTCACCTAAACCTTCACCAGAGATGGTAACAAAATGTAGGTTATTTGTGTTTTGTCTGCCACTATACAGCAGATATATTAATGAGACCAGAAAAGAAAAAAAGGCGCCAAAGGCAGGCAAAAAACAGGAAGGTGCGATACAGCCAGTTTCTGAATAATCAGAGTCAGCTGTGTTTCCTGCACCACCCACATAAGATCCATCAGCCCTCCCCTAGACTACCCCTACACCAGAACCACCTATTAGGTGGCCCACCCCTGGACCGAGTTATTTCCTTATAGTGTCACCTTCTCTGAAAATCAAGTATCTCCCCCAAGGATATTCCCGGAGAGGTGGTTTGGGGCCCTGACATGAAGCACCCTTCACTGGAGACTTCCGCCAGGCCCACTGTTTTAGGGTCTAATTTCAAGTTTCAAGTGCTGACACCTGAAGGCAGGAGAGTGAGCTTCCAGTCACCAAGGATGAGGTGCGATGTAAAAAAGCAACATATGCAGGACTGTCCCCTCAAGACCTGTCAGCAGGCCAGAGGGTGCACAGGCACGACAGGGAGATGCCAATGGTCAGATCCTCTTGTCTAGTGCTGGAAGGAAGGCGGCCTTCGTCACTTTTTTGAAGGTTTGGTTTGAGTTTGGTTTGTTTTACAAATGAGAAAGGATGGCACAGAGAGTATAACTGACTTACCCAAAGCCACACAGCGAGTCAATGGCCAAGCTGAGGAAAGAACCCACTGCTCCTCAGTCCGAGTTCAAACGTGTCTACCTGTCTAAACCACTAGCCCATCCTGTCTTCAATCGTTTCCCCACCACACATCAGTTCCCAAGATGCATATCAGACCATATGCTAACTGCCTCCCGTTCAGCCACCCACAACCCAACACCCACAGCCCAAGCTGTTAGTCACGTGCAGTGTCACCTGAAGGAACACAGGATTACCCCCCAAAGGGGTGCACTGCTCTGACTTCATAATGGTTTTCACTTTGATATATTCAGGTTCCTTACTGGCTTGTAGGAGCAACAGAAAGGACACTGATAGTAAGGTTTTGATTATACTGTTCCTATAAGTAGAAATAGTAAAATCCTAGATTTATCAACATTTCAATAAGATGTCACTGATAAGAAACGGAGGAAAACCAACCTTTCGTGCACCTTCCCTTTTTCATCTCCTAGAGTGACGGTGACTGTGCGGACTCTGTCCAGGTCGAAGCCTGTGTCGTACTGGTGGAAATCGGACGTAATCCAGCCCACCCAGACGTTGGCGGGCTCTTGTCCGGGGAAGATCCTCACTGAGTAATAGTACTGTAGAGACAGCAACGCCAGGTGTTGGCAAGTAAACAAAACCAAACTTTGACTTGCAATGCCTTTGAGCTGCCAAAGAACACATTTACTTAAAATCATGGGGCCTAAAGAAAACATTATCAGCACCAAGGACTAACACTGCAAAATAAGAAAAGTCTTAAAACAGATCCTAAATTAAACTAGAAATAGTGGAAACCGAGAAAAGACTCTATCTGAGCAAATATGCTAAGTAGTTTGAGGTTTTCTACCCCAAGCATGTATGCATGTATGTTGTACATACATAATACAAATACCAGAAGTATTGTACATACAGCATATGTTGATGCAATGAAATCAGCAACCACTGGCAGCTAAGCTTCAACTTCTGGCAGCTTACACAGGATGCTAATCTACTCTAGAGCGTTACACCTGCCACCTACCTGTGAACAGGCACCATCTTTCCCAGTGCTAGTATGTAATATTTTCACACCCTGAAATCACTTTGAAATAGCGCAGATCTAATTCGTGAAAACCTCAAGCTCAAACACGGGAGTACTCGGGGGCACAGCTACCTGTTTTTCCATTTGGCATTTTAGGACAAGTTGTTTTGAAAATTTTAAATGGCAGACAGCAAAACCTGACCTCTAACAAAATATAAATGATCTTCTTTTAGACGTATTGCAAAGAAGAAGGAAGTTACATGTACTTGCAAAAATTAGGTTACAAATTCAAGTTTTGCCAAGAAACAAATTAGTAAAATAAGGGTTACAAGTGCCATTAAGGACATTTTTCCTAAAAAACTGTTTTACTGCATATACATATATTTTTCAACTTTTCAGTTCCCCCAAATAAGCAAATACTCATTTTAAAGATAAGCTTGATAAACATGATGATGCAAAGTGGATCCTGAAATGTACAGCAAGATGAGTGACAAGCAGAGGTAAGGACGGAAGCGGCAGCCTCATACCGTGGACGTCTGCATCAAGTAGTCGTAGTCGTCCCGATCGTCCGCGAGGACATCCTCGGTGAGCCTCGCGGAATGGCTTGTGCTATAATCTGGCTTCGTTTTTCTAAGCAAGAATCTGAAAATATTACAGGACTGGAAATAAGCAACATTAAAAGCTCTGCCTCCTTCAAACATGAGCAAACATTCAGCTTAGTACAGTGATTCTCGACGAGGGCAATTTCACTCCCCAGAGGACCTCTGGCAACATCTGGAGATATTTTTGTCATACATGGGGATAGGCACCAAGTGTGTGCCACTAGCATCTAGTGCGTGGAGACCAGGAATGCTGCTAAACATCTTTCGATGCACAAGGCAGACTCCCACAACAAACAGTTATCTAACCCAGAGCATGCTGAGGTTGAGAAATTCAGATTTAGTGCAAGATAAAAATGCTAAAATAAGTTTCCTTCTTGTCCATAAAAAATACTTAGAATAGTCTTTAAGTTTCAACCAAGACTGTAAATACAGACATCTTAAAAACTAGCTCTCGGGAACAAATAATTGCAAACCTAATATCTGATAAGAGATTAATATCTAGTACATATAAAGAACTACAACTCAACAACAAAAAAGCAAACATGCCAATCCAAAATTGGGCAAAGAACTTGAAAAGAGATTTCTCCAAAGATGATCTACAAATGGCCAGTAAGAATATGAAAAGATATGCACTATCACTAATTATCAGAGAGATGCAAATCAAAACCACAGTAAGATAGCACCTCACCCCCATGAGGATAGCTACTAAGAAAAAACCAGCAAGTATCAGGGGTTGACAAGGATGTGAATAAATCTGAACCCTTGTACAGTGGTGGTAAGATCATAAAATGGTGCGACAGCTATGGAAAACAGTATGAAGATTCCTTAAAAACTTAAAAATATGACTACCAGCAATCCCACTTCTGGGTATATATTCAAAACAAATGAAAGTTGGGTCTTGAAAGGGTGTTTTTATACCCATGCTGACAACAGCACTACTTACCATAGCCAAGAGGTGGAATCAAGCCAAACACCCATCAGTGAATGAATGGACAGGGTGGATAAACAAAATGTGGTCTGTATACACAGTGGAATATTACTCAGCCTTAAAAAAGGGAAGACGGTCAGACACCTGCTACAAGGATGAACCTTGAGGACATTACACTAAAGGAGATAAGCCTGTCACAAAAAGACAAATACTGTGTGATTCCACTTATAAGAGGTGCCAGAGCAGTCAAATTCATAGAAACAAGTAGAATGGCGGTTACCAGAGCCTGGGGGAGGTGGGAAGAATTGTTTCATGGGTATAGGGCTGCAGTTTTGCAGGATGAAAATGCACTGAAGGCCTGTTTCACAGCAATGTGACCACTCCTGGTTCTCTTAACTGTGCTGGACACTTAAAATTCATAAGTGCACTTAAAAGTGGTTAAGATGGTAAATTTTCTTATATTTTTTTACCATAATAAAAATGCCTAAGAAAGTAACTCAGGATAGATGATGTCTGTGGTAACAAATCAGGGGACAGACAGGTTGCCACACTGTCCCCTGTGGAACCCTTTGCGTGAGGAGGGCGAAGAGAAAGGAAACGCTGACATGGGGACCCCTAACAGCTGCCGTAACCCGCCCCACATAACAGGCACACACTGAGACGCTGCAGAGATGAGCAACCTTTGTTTCAGACGAGAGGGCTTTTCCTGCGCATAATCTTTGTGGTTATTAAACTCTGGTTTCGTAGCTTCCTTGTCTTTGTCGACTCGGTCGGGCACCAGATGGCCGTGAGCTGTCTTCATGAGAACCTCGAAGTCAGAATCAGCATCGTAATCCTCCAGGTCGTTCTTGGGCCCAAAGAGGCCGGCACCTGGGAGCCCCCCAGCCGCGGTCCTGGAGAAGACCTCGGCACACTCGATGGGCATGCTCAGCCGGTAGAACATGATGTCTGTGCTGCTGTTCTGGGAGCCGAAGGACTTCTGAGTGACCTTCAAGCACGGGGAGCTGTCCACGGTGCCATCTATTCTGGTCACCTAGCACAAAGAAGCAATGTTCAGTTCTAGTCATCGTTGTGGATCCAGTGGTTCTAACGACACTGTGTCCACATCTTTACCACCCCAAACACAGCCATACGGGACGGGGTTTTGTAGCAGATATATTCACAGTTCTGCTGCTCCCTCAGGAGACGGTTTGGGAAACTCATGTTATAAGTGCATATGTTCAGACTGAGCCTCGCACTGCCTACGTAAAGAGGGAATTAATCATTACTCATCTGTCTAATCAGCTTCTTGTAGAGTATTTGAAGTCAAGGCTGAGCCTATGCTTAGGTTCTGCTGCTCTGCAGCACATGGGGGTCACCAGTTTAAGTGACAGTGACTGACCAAGTAGAGCTCCCCTGTGTAAAGATAGTCACTCCTGCTTTTTGGCAACGGTCTGATATTTAAAGAAAAGGCAAACCTCAATATGTTCATGGTTTGATGGAACTTGGAGAAACTGAGGAAGCCGTTTGCTTAGCCACATGGTGATGTCCCTGTTTGTGTTGACGGCGAATGGCTCATAGCCCTCTTGTAAGCCGCAGATGGTGAAGTACTTCAAGGTGCTCACATCCTTTCCAAAGTTCAGCCTCCCCACCTGAGCCACCCCAAGGCTGCACACAGGTATGAATCCTGGAGGAAAGAAGAACCAAAACCTTCAGTTTCACTAATAGGAGACCCTGTTCATGCAAATGACCAAAAGTACTGCTGCAGAATTCTTATCTGGGAAAGACGCCACCCTAGGGTGCAGACAGCCGTGGAATAGAGAGAACCAACATCAAGTGTCAGATGGAAGGTCAGAGAGCAGGACTTGATCTTAGCATCATCATTTACTAACTGCAACCCCCAGATAAGTCCCTTCTCCACCTTGGACTTCTGTAAAATGAGGTGCATGCTAAGCAGCCCTCAGTCCACCAGGATCCTAGGTGATCAACCACAGGAGCCCCCGCCCACAGGCCAGCCCCGGGGTGCATGGCTGTCAGAGGGAAAGCAGGAAAGAAGCCAGCCCCGAAGCGCGCAGCTCGACCTCCGCCTAATAACCTGAGATGCACCAACACCAAACACTGCCTGAGCTGCAGGTTCTTCAGACGGGACTCAGAGAAGAAAGCATTGGAGGAAACATTTTAAAGGTTTTCATCCACTGAGGGCCGCTTTTGAGTTTAGAAGAGAATTCTGCCTTTTTAAAAATGTATTGATTTCAGTGGGGGAGACAGATCAATTTGTTGCCCCCCTAATTTATGCATCATTGGTCGATTCTTGTCTGTGTGCTGACTGGGGATCAAACCTACAACCTTGGCTCATCAGGTCTACCCTCTAAGCAGCTGAGCCACCCGGCCAGGGCTGAAAAGTCTGCCCTTTATCTGGGGTATATTAGATCTAAGCATGGAAAAAATGTATACAGAAGTAAATATTTTGGTGTAGCTGCTGAAATCCTACTGAAACTCCTCCGTCTGTCTCCTTTCTGTCCATGTCACAATCACTGCGTAGCTTAAGCGGGGCAACGAGCGTCTAACCTAAATAACTAAGACATGAAATTGAAAAGTAAGTTAAAATAAAGTAAAAAACAAAAACAATAGTAAATAGACAATAGGGGAGAAACAAATAAAATATTTCATAAGCTAATCTAATGTGTGGCAGGTTCACCTTTCCACTATCCAATACAAGGGAAAGCTGTGTCAATTCTGTTCATTGTCTCAGTTCTTTGGAATCAATTGTCTTTGGCAAGGGGATGAGATGGTATTTTTTGGTGTGGGGGGGGGTGTTTTATGTAGTCTTCATTTCTTCCTATAATATTTTATACAAAAGTTCAAGTACTCAGCACAATAAATACAGGCAGTATTGGAATGCAGACTAAGAATTAGAGAACCTAACTTGTAGATCAAAAAGCAGTGGCCCCTAAGACTAAGCCAACAGTTTTCTACCATTGTGAGCACACTTCTTCCTCTGTTGAAATTAGTGGCAATCAAAGTCATACATAACCCTCAAAACAGCACAAGATGATAGAAATTACCTCCCGTAATTCACAACGATTGCACCCAGTTTGTGTTCATCGATATAAATCCAAATAAACGGCTGCACGCCCATGCCACCTCTCAGGAAGCAAGAACGCACCCAGCTGTGCTCAGGGAAGCGTGAATGACCAGTTTCTAGTTAAAATTTAAAACCACAGCTGTCTGCAGCTGTGACAGCTCCTGAAGCAGCAAGCAAGGAAAGTTGTTTTAAATAATTGTCCCCCAAGGACTCAAAGAAAAGGCTTAGATAAATACAATGGAGCTGAGAGACCTTGAACTGCATGTCCACAGACTGGCAAATCTAACATCCATTTGACATAAACTAGGGGACACCAAGACAGAAACACCTCAGATGGTAAACATCAATTTCTTTCTAACCTTCTATCTGCAGGAGGCCCTACCCTATGTGCAGCTACTGGAAACCTATTAATCTGTGGAGCAGATCCCTGGGTGCTTGTTACATTAATAGTTGAACTTCGCTGTCTTTTCTAAATACTTTCATTTTAAAAAGCAAGTGAGATATTAAAACTTTTTGTTCTATTTCTGTCTCTCAACTTAACACTTTTTTCAGTGAATGTATATTTTATTATGAAAACAAGTGAGAGCCTTTGTAAAAGCAAAATGTTAATTAAACGGGATATACCTAAATCTTTCTCACATAGAAATGCACAAAAGTGATGTGGTTTTAAAATGATCCAAATAGATGTTCTTCAAGTTGGTGACCTCAGATCCAGAAATCTTGCTAATCTGACCTTCAGCAAGTTACTAAAGTTCTCTAAGCTTTCACCCTTTCCTCTGTAACATCCATCCCACACATACGCTCACTAAACTAGGTTTAAAATAGGGGAAAGGTAAAATACACTAAATATGCATAATAAGAGATAGTTATGATATGCACACAAGATGAAATATGTGCAGTCATTAAAAATCATGCTTAGGGTTCCCCAAGATGAAACTGCAGAGGGAGAAAGCTAACACAGCAAAAGAAGGACAATCGTGGCCCCAGGGGAGGGTGCACAGCATTCACTTGCGATTCTCGCGCTTTTACGAAGGAAAGACACTTCTCAAAATGTGAATTCATTTAAAAAATCAAAAGTTATGTTTAAAATGTTTTCATTCCCTAGGACAACATTTATAATATTAAGTTAAAAAGGTGGCAATAGCCCGGCCGGGTGTGGCTCAGCGGTTGAGCATCGACCTAGGATCCAGGCGATCGGGGTTCGATTCCCAGTCAGGGCACATGCCCGGGTTGTGGGCTTGATCCCCAGTCGGGGGGGGTGCAGGAGGCAGCCAATCAATGACTCTCTTATCACTGATGTTTCAATTCTCTCTCTCTTTCTCCCTTCCTCTCTGTGAAATCAATAAAGATATTTTAAAAAGGGGGGCAATAGAAAATTATTTTAACATCTCAATTCTTTAATTGGGAGAAAAGTTCATTAGAAGTTGTTTCTCTCTGGCTAGTGGGAATATATATATAATATGCCATATTTCTAACTATTTTCATTATACTCCATTGTATTTTGCATATGTTTGTGAATGACTACTTTTATGGTAAATAGACAGAACTTTTCCTCAGGTTTATGGCAGGTGCACCCTTGTAGATAGTACTTTTATTGCTTTATTGTTTTGATCCCTTTAAAGGAATGTATTTATGAAAACGTATCTATAAATGTATGTTAGCATTTTTTCTCTTTTTAACTCAAATGAAGTAGAACTTAAAAATTAAATTGTATTCCGACTTCTGAAGATGTGGTTTTAATAATCGCTATGACAATAAAACAACCAATATTTCTAAAATTACATTTAAGAACTGGCACATTCCTACTGAGACAACTGGCTAGCGATGGGGTCCCAGAGGAGACGAGAGCAACATGCAGTTGCCACATAGCTGAAGGGGCAGGTCAGCCACTTTGACACCACTATCAGTGCCGGCAGTGTGCCTGCTGTTAAAGGCACTGACGGTGGACGGAGTGTCCCCCACATGCCCCAACAGGAGCGTTTACCTGATGCTCATCCCAGGGAACACTCACAACCCCTGAGACAGGACTCATCTTTGTTTCCCAAGTGACCAGGAAGGAAAGCCAGGGCTGCTGGGTCTGAAAGTCAGCCAGGGCCCCAAGTGACCAGACAGTAGAGGTTCTAGGTTCATGGACCACTTGGGCTCTGTTGAAACTCCTCAATCTGGAGTTGTGGTGCCATAGCGGCCACCGACAGCAAGCACATGAGCTTGGCTGTGTCCCAATAAAACTTTATTTACAAAGGCGGGTGGCAGGTTGGGTTTGGCCCTCTGGCCTTGGTTTGCCAACTTCTGCTCTAAGTTATATTCAAAATGGTCTCTACACAGTATCAGGTCCCCCATTCAGCAAACATCTAATCAATACCTACCACGTGCCAAACAGCGACCTAGGCCCTGGGCACAGAATCAGAGCCCGACCCTCTGAACTTACCTCTGTGGAGGGAAGACAGAGAAATAAACAAATAAGCAGTTACCAATAGACTTAATACAACGCCAGGGAATGATGAATGCTCTCGGCTGCCATAAATTAAACAAGACAGGTTTATAAATGACATCACTCTCCATGGCAAAGCACCGTAACTGAGGTTTAATTGTTCATCAGTGTGAAGGGCGCCAAGCCCAGGAATATTCCAGCAGAGTGAAACATTTCCACAAATGCATGAGCGCACAGCACCTGTAAACGTCTGGTCCTTCCTCCCTGCCCTCTGTGCTCGCCATCTTCTATCCCAGTTACCTTACTTGACGTCCAGAAACAATAAACTGTCGACAGCTCAGGAAGTTCAAATTAGTAGACTTGAGTCCAATTGGTTATTGGGCTTGGATCAGACCAACCCAGTTTGTAAACCTGTTACGAGTCGCCTTGGCAGGTGTTGCTAAGTGGTCAGAGCATCAGTCCGCACACCAAAGGGTAGCAGGTTCGATTCCTGGCCAAGGGCAGGTACCTGGGTTTCAGGTCCAATCCCTGGCCCTGGTCAGGGCACGTGCAGGAGGCAACCGATCGATGTCTCTCTCTCACATTGATTTTTTTCCCTCTCTTCCTTCCACTCTCTCTGAAAAGCAATAGAAAAAATATCCTTGGGTGAGAGTTAAAAAAAATAATAAGCCGCGTGGGTACCCACGCACCTTCCAGCCGCAGCTCCCCTGCACTCTCCTCAGCCAAGCAGGGCAGGGACAGAGCATCAGAACAAGGAGCACGTGCTGGCCCTGCACGACTTACCGTCGCCCACGTCAAATTCCTTGAAGGCCAGCTCGGAACCCGAGTCATCGAGAAGGATTTCGCCATTCAGCGTGAACATCATGGTGTGTTCGGTCATGTCCACCATGCACCCCACGACGTCGCCAGCTTGCCACGAGCGCCCATAGTGCTCATTGCCCTGGTGCCACCGCTGCGCCTGGGGACAGGAGTCATTTGTCACAGAGAAAGCCAAGGGAACCGCACCCCACTGCTGCTGCAGGACTCACGGCAGCCCCGCCCCCCAGGAGGAAGACTCCAGCCAGCACATCTGTCCACGGGGCCCTGAGAGACGGGTGCTGGAAAATCCTAAGTCCCTAAAACCAACACCATGTGTACTGAGTCGAGAAAAGCCCAGATGCTATTTCATCATTTTGAGAGTCTATCATTTAAAAAATCTACTCCATGTACTTTCTATAAAAATAAAAACTCTATGTCTTTAAATATTTATTTTCCTTCCTACAACGAATGAGGACATGGGTGGTTTCCTCTACTCCCCAAAGCACAAAGAATTATGAGCAGAGACTCGAGTGGGCATTTATCATTGAATGACATTCTAATTTTCATCTGTTTCAAAATAAGATTCCATTCCTTGAAACCAACGGCACCGACGCTTAACAAAATAGAAGCCTGAAAGCAGTCAATACGCAGGGTGGGCACGAGTAGGTTTCAGTGAGTATGCAAAACAGAGTTCATTCTTGCATTGTTACGTATTCATTATTGTATTACTTTCCATACAAACTGTAAACCCACTTTTTCCCCACCCTGTACAATAAAACCAAAATAAAAAGCTTCAAATCAAACTTCAAAATGTTTGCTGAAATAAAAAGCTAAAGATTGCACACAGCTGCCAATACTGTTTGATATACACAGGTGATAAATGTGACTTTTGAACCTATGGTACATCCTACTCATCTGCAGGTATAAAGTAGTCACGCTCATTAATGTGCCAGGTAAATCTTTTCACTTTCCCCTTACGTGTCACCATCACTGTGACCTAATATGTAATGAGATACAGTAACCAACACAAAACAATAATATGATTCTTCTCAAGTATTATACTTAGTAGTCTTTAGAAATTTATTTAACAAAGTTAGGTATGAAAAGGTGTAATGTTTTCCCATCTGAAGTGAGAACGGGTTCAGGAAGTGTGGTCAGCTGCCCTAGAGACAGGCTGGTTTCCAGCCTAGAGCGGCTTCCCGTCCACGCACCCCTGGGGCCCCAGCGTCCAGGCTCTGCACAACTGCTTCTTATTCTAATCTTATTTTCGATTAAATTTTCCCCTCCCAAAACAAGGAATAAATCCACTGAAGAAAACCAGAGAATACAAATAAAAGAATAAAATGTCTATAACTTTATCAACCAAAAATGACTATTATTCTATTGTGGCTATGTTCATATATATGCATTTTTATTTACTTATTTATTTTTTAACATATCTTTATTGATTTCAGAGAGAAGGGAGAGGGAGAGAGAGTTGAAACATCAATGATGAGAGAGTGATTGATCAGCTGCCTCCTGCACGCCCTCGACTGGGGATGGAGCCCGTAACCGGGGCATGTGTCCTGATGGGGAATCGAACCACCATCTCCTGGATCCTAGGTCCATGCTCAACCGCTGAGCCATGTCCGGCCAGGCTGCATTTTTATTTTTAACATTTAAGTAACTTATACAAATAAAATAATATTTAAACATTTACATGATATATAAGTAAATAATAAAATAAGCCACAGCCAAAGAAATGCAAATTACTAACAATGTTAAAAATCAAAACTTTTGTGATTATAAAGCACACTGCCCTGGGCATTCTTATAGGTATAAATGTGTCTGCTTATCATTAATTACTGCTGAGGACCAGTTTCTCCCATGGAGTTGCTGTGTCAAAGTATATGCATTTTTAATTAGTATATGCATTTTTAACACTTTTGCTAGATGTGCATACTTTATCCTCTTGATGATTTTACTACATTTGTGAGAGAAAATACTTTGAAACTAAAAGCTTTCTTAGGAAGAATTTTTCCACGTGTGCTCTGGAAAGAGCTGCTGCCATTATATTCCAGAGGAAAGCCACTCCCAGCAGTGAGCACACCCCCGCTTCCAGTGTCTGCCTCCTGGCAGCGCCCACTCACCTTGAAGCCATCAAAAGCAAAGGCCTGTTCATCAGAGCCCAGCTCCTGATCAGGCTGACAGCCTGGCCTGCTCCAGCCAACTCTCATGTCCCCAGCAGTGACAGCCTCGAATTCAAAGTACCACCTTCCTGCCTTCACAGCATAGGTCTTCTCGGCCCGGAAGATTCGGAACCGTTCCCCGGTGCTGCTGCACACCTCAGCTCGGGCAGCTGTGAATTAAGGAGATTCTGGTGATCATCACAAGGAACACTGGAAGGGGAGGACGGACATCACATAACTTTGTAATAACCAAGGACAAAAAGTAGAGATAGCATAGAGACTGGTAGGAAGTGCGGAGGCGCGAGAGGGCTGGCCGGGCTCCCACAGGCAGCAGCTGAAGGTCTAGAGGGATATCTCAGCTGTGGGGGTTCCCACTGAAAACTCTGGGGTCTAAACTCCAAGCTGAACTCCACAGCCCAGAGCACCAGAACTGAGAAAGGTGCCCAGATAACATCTGGCCCTGAAAAGCAGCAGGGCTTCTGTCTGCCAGGGAGAGACAGCTGGAAATGCGGGCAACCTCTTAAAGGCCAACACACAAACCTTTATGTGCAGCCACTCACCTTGGGCTCCAGCAGAGAGAGGGCGAGTGGACTGGAGTTGTGTGGGGAGAGTCTAGGGTTGTGGGCTCTGGAGACAGAGCTCAGAGGGCAACCCTCTGGATTCCTGTGCCGAGTCATTCCCCCATACGGCAGAGGACTTCTTTCACAGGCAGACATTTACTGGCCAGGCAACTTTTGCCTGGGGGGAAGCAATTGCCCCACCTGCTGGAAAACCTCTCGCCCCACCCTGTGGGGTTTTCATCCTGCTGTGGTTTACAGCCTGAGGCTCATTAAGAGTCTAGACTAACAATCAGCCTGCAGGCAAAGGTGTATCACTAGGTGCTTTGAGTCTTTGGCAGATCTGCTTCTGGACCCACGGCTTGGAAAAGCAGACCTTAGTGCGCCTCTTGATCCTGTCCAAACGCACCCAGCCCGGACAGAGGGAGCCACAAGCTGTGGATTGTTGATCATTCCAAAGAGGGTACTCGAGGCCCGTCACAAACAGCATCTGACATTGGACTGCACTTGAGACCCTCCAAAAAGACTGGGAGTCTACCTAATACAAAGAAAAAAACCCAACTAGGCAACCAAAATTGGGAAACAAAAAAAACAAGCCCCAAATGAAAGAGAAGTCTCCAGAAGAAGCTAAATGAAATGAAGTAAAGAAAATGGACTAGGAGGTCGTAGCACATAATAGGAGCTCATTTAATAAAAGGATCAATTATTGTTATTTGAGGATGTTTGTAGTGATTATAGGGCACACAGCAGAACTGTACCGCTGATAAACCTTTCAATAGCTGGGTTAAGTTTCTGAATAAGCAACACTGTTTTTCCAACCTTTTCTCCACAACACACACAGGTGCACACACCTGACCACCCAGCCTGCTCCAAGCTGCTCTCATTCTGCGGCACTGACAGCCTCAAACTCAAAATGCCACCTTATGTGTGCTCATGTTCACACACACACGTTCACGCCATGCAACACTCAACATCGCACTGAAAAGCAAGTGCATTCACACAGGTTAAGAACAGCACATTTATAATACTATGTGGCATATACACCATGGGCACACTCTCTGAAGATTAAACGTTTGCTTCTGGTACATTCAAGGTGGGGGTGGACAGGGGCCTGAACGAGACAGAAACATCTTACCACGAAGGATAAACGTGCTCATCTCTGTTACTTAGGGACTACATGATTTATGATAAGGCAGCAAACTACTTTTTGAAGAAAAAATACCAGATATTATGATACTTAAAGGCAGTTACTGCTGCACAGAAAATAGTTGTAAACACTGCAATACTCAAAAAAAGGAAAGGAAATTCTCAGTTACTATTTCCTGGAGAAACAGCACGGTGACCTGCTGTAACCTTCCCTACAGTGATGAAGAGACAGCGGGACCTCAGGACTGCGCAAACCCTAGAGATTGCTTTTCAGAAAAGAAAAGAGCTTGTGTGTAGTTACCCTTATTTTAATTATGTCAACATTTGCAAATAAAATCACACATTATATTTTAGTATGAACTAATAGATAAAACACCCAATTTTCTACATATGGATATTCAAGTTTTTTTATTCTAAACTACTAAAAAACTCACAGATTTCTTTTCCCCTTTCCTGTTTCCAGGGCATCTTTCCTGTTTCCAGGACATCGACTCTACTAACATGCACAGTACAATCAGGGAATGCAAACAAACTTTAATACTGGCATAAATCTTATATGTTGGAAGGCAAATTTGGTATAAAAACATAACACTTTCCTTACAATCCCACTGTAAATTTATCTTGGTATTAAGATTTACCACTAGCCTGGACAGTGTGGCTCAGTGGTTGAGCATTGACCTATGAACCAGGAGATCACAGTTCGGTTCCAAGTCAGGGCACATGCCAGGGTTGTGGGCTGGATCCCCAATAGGGGGCGTGCAGGAGGCAGCCAGTTAATGACACTCTCTCATCATTGATGTTTCTATCTCTCCCTCTCCCTTCCTCTCTCTGAAACCAATAAAAACATACTAAAAAAAAAAAGATTTACCACTAATGCTCTCCACTAATATGGTTGATAAGAATGGGGGCTTATGTGGGAAATGTGTGGCAATAAGAGGTAACAATGACTTTCTTAGTCCTGGTGTTTTTCCTGGGCTCGAGCTGCTGCCCTGTCTTTACACTCACCAATGAGGCTCAATCCCGACTTCAAATGAATGTGTCTTCACAAACACTATCAGAGCCGCCCCCCCCAATGCCTATGTATCTCACAGCTCATATTCTGTATTTCTTATGTTTAGGGGAGGCTACATCCATGGTTTAAGACACAACAGCTCAGCATTCTGTCTCTTGATAAAACAGTAATTCTGAATGAAAATCTAGATCCAGGTAAGTTACAAAGAAAAGATACAGGCAATCTGTAACATGTTTTTGCATTCCTGTAGCTATGAGCAGCTGGCCACAAGGGGTGCTCCATAAACCACCCGCCCAACTGAATCCAGGAACAAACTCTCTGGGAGCCCTGGACACATAGCTGATGGCTGCACTACTGTCCCCAAATGTGCAATTCCTGGCTTTGCTTGATTTTAAACACACTACATTCGTATATGTTTGGTAGGCAATTATAGCTCATGTTTGTTACATAAATTATTTTTACATTGTTATAATGAATATAATCATAGACATTAAAAAATGAAGTCGGCCCGTACATTCCTAATGCACTTTATCAAGGCTGTTGCTAGTCAAAGAAGAAGAAATTCAGGAAGTATGCCTTTAAAAAGCCCCTCAAGATTAAGGGCAAGGTCTGAATGATGCTGTGCTCCCAGTACCCCCAGAAGCTGGCAGAGAGGGGGCACAAACAACTGTCAAAAGGGGCTTAAGCATCTACGCACACTACGCTGCAAATCGTACGTTTAAAAGACACTGGCCAATAGAGGGCAGGCAAGATCTAATTATGCATTAAAATCATAAATTATAATACGCTATGAAGGAAGGGAGGCCACTCTTTAAAATTTCACACATATCTAGAATCCTTTTGATGTATTTACATAAATTAAAGTTATTAACATTAACCAATCATCCTTTTACCCTCCTTGTATTATTTCTAATTAAGCAATTCAAACCCTAATAAAACCTTAGAGTGAAAAAATTACTTTTTCAAATGTTTTACAATATTTAGAACCACACTTCAAAGAGAGAACATCCCAAATACCGAGTCACATTCAGTCTGGGACATGTACGCAGTCTGCTAAGAAATAAATTATAGTCTTGGTTAATTATGGAGGATTAGATCCAGTCGTATCAAAATTTTTATGCTCATGTGTCTTTTGTAATGTGGGCAAGAGCAGTAAAACCGATTATAAACTAATAGTTTTAGTCTTATCTTAGTGGTCACCAGACTAATTTTATTTTATTCTAAAAAATCTCTCACATCCACCTTTTCATTTCATCATCATTGTGAAAATCACAACTTCCCCAAACCAAGTTTTCTTGTTTTGTTTTCACTTCCCTTTGTATGAAATACCCTTTTCTACTGCTTCACCTTCAGTCTGTGCGTCTTTCCATCCAAGCGAATCTCTCGCAGGCAGCACATGTAAGGTCTTGTTTTCCTCTTAGGTCAGCTGCCCTGTGTCTTTTTTCTTTTTTTTAATTTTTATTTTTGTTTAAAATATTACAGATGTCCCTTTTTCTCCCCAATGACCCATTCCACCCCGTCCCACCCCCCTCCCCGGGCCCTCTCCCTACCATTGTCCATGTCCTTGGGTTGTGCGTATATACATATAAATTTGCCCTGTGTCTTTTGATTGGAGTGTTTAACCCATTTACATTTAAAGTAATTGCTGACATATGTAAGTTGTTACTGCCATTTTGTTATCACATTTTTATCTTTTTCTTCTTCCTCTTAAAAAAGCCTAACATTTCTTGTGCCAGTGGTCTGGGGGTGATGAACCCCATTAGCTCTTTCTGGTCCTCATTTTTGGGTGTTTCTCCCTGTCGCTCTGACTGGTGCTTTCTGCTGCTGTATGTTTTAAATCGTCGATTCCATCCTCAGCTTCGCTGAATCTACTGCCGATTCCTCCCAGCATACTCTTCATTTCAGTTAGCGTATCCTCAGTTCTGGCTGTTCTTCTTAATGTTTTCTGTTTCCACTTTACGTTTCCTGTGTGTTAAGTTCTCCCTGAGCTCGCCTACTCGTCCCCTAAGTTCCTCAAGCATCCTGATCAGCAGTGTGTTGAGCTCGGCCTCTAGTAAGGTCGTCTCCGTTTTGCTTGGTTCCTTTTCTGGAGTTTTGTTGTGTCCTTTCACTCGGGACATGTTTCTTTGTCTCCTCATTTTGGCAGCCTCCCTGTTTGTTTCTACGTACCAGGTACAGCTGCTGTGTTTCCCAGTCTTGGTAGAGTGGCCTAATGCAGTGCGTGTCCCATGGGGCCCAGTGACACAGCCTCCCCGGTCACCTGAGCAGGGTGCTCCAGGTGTGCCCCTCCTGTGGGTTGTGTGTGGCCTCCTGTTGTGGTTGAGCCTTGATTGGCTTTGGCATGTCAATGGAGGGGACTTACCCCAGGCCAATCGGCTGTGAGGACTGGCCACGAGCAATGTGGAGGGTCCGCTGTGCAGGGGCCGAGCCCATGAAGCAGAATTCACTTCAGCAGGATCAAGTTCCAGACGGGTCCGCCCCTTGAGAGTGTTGCTCCTGGAAGTGGTGGAGTGGTGCTTCAATATGATCAGAAGCTGTCCGCTGGTTGCACTTTCTCTGGGGCCTCCCAGGAGGTGTGGGCCAAGTTCAGATGCTGCTTGTGCCCTGGCTGGGGCCACCTAACATGAGCCACAAAGCGATCTGTAGACGGCTTCCTCTAGTGCTGGGCTTGGGGATGCTTGGTAAGAGGTACAGGGCACGCTGAGGCCAGATGCTGCTTGAGGGGTTTGTGTACCTTTGAGGGATTTTAGGAAAGTCCACAGCGTGAGCCAAGACTGGCCATTCATAGGGGAAAGCCACTGGAAACAGCTTGGGTGGGCCTGCAAACTGAGTGGGGGCGGGGTCTCAGGGAATCACCAGGACCGGGCTGTTACAGCCAGGCTGATGGAGACTCAGGTACAGCGCCCACCTGTGCCTGTAAGGGGAGGGCTCAGCAAAGGAACAATGGCTCTGCCAGCACTTCTGCCTGGGAGAAATCTGTCATTCCAGACCTTGCTGGACAATTCAGTTCCTCCTCATATATTCCTGGCACCTTTCTAGCAGCTTCCCTGGCACTGGAGCTCAGAGGGAGTGAGTTCGAGTTTGTACACCAGCCCTTTAAGAGGAGGCCCTGGGACTCCAGCAGCCTCCGCCTCCCTCACCCACCATCCCCACTGGTTTTCACAGCCAGAAGTTACCGGGACTCCTCTTCCTGGCACCGGAACCTCAGGCTGGGGGCCTGGTGTGGGGCTGGGGCCCCTCGCTCCTCGGGGGGACTCTGCATCCAACACATTCCTCCCGATTCTGAACTGCCGCACGTGGGTGTGGGACCAGCTCGTTCCACACCTCTGCCCCCCTACCCCTCTCCACGGGGCTTCTTTACATACAGGACTTCTGCTCAGGTAGTCTCCAGGGTTGTCTGTAGATTCGTTGTTATTTGATGTGGTGGTGGGAGGAGGTGAGCACAGCATCATCTACTCTCCATCCTGACTGGGAGCCCCGGGTCTCCTCTCCTTTATTTCCAACCTCTCCCTTTCTCTTGGTTCTTTTCTGTAGCATATAAAATGTCCAAATTTCTCCCAGTATAAGAATGGCATCATGAGCCCCCCTTCTCTACAGCAGGAGCCTTGGCTTTGTGCTCACACACGGGGTTGAGCCCCGGGAGCTCCGCCTCGCGGCCTCACGCGCATCTCAAATGCGGCGCGTTCACATCAGCTCAGAATCTCCCCACCCCCTCATCTGCTGCAGTTCCTGTTCCCCGTGCACGTGGATGTGCCTGACATCTACCAAACCGGAAGCCACCCCTGCCGCCCTGTCCTGAACGCCAGCCGACCCTGTCCTGTTCTGTCACAGAATCACCTAAGATGGGTCTCAGCCTTCCTCACCGACACCTCCTTCAGAGCCACCCAACTGCTGTCCTCGCCTCTAGGCCCATTCGCATTCAGTCCATTCTCCAAAAATCCACTAGAGTAACTTCTGTTTAACAGGAAAGTCTTTTCTTCCATCTCTGCCTCCTTTACTTCATTTCTGGCCCCTTCTCGGACTCCACTCCACAAGCAGCCACACAGGGCTCTCTGAAGTCCCCACGTGCACCCGCCCTTGCGTCTACAACATCCCTCCGCCTGCAAGACATGAACCTGGTGGATTCCTACTCATCCTTCTGAATTTTACCCCAGTGTTACCTGCTCTGATAGTTATAAAACATGTCTACAAATATTTATCACACCTCCCTTCAAAGCGTGGACTTGCCCTGGCTGGTTTGGCTCAGTGGTTAGAGCATCAGCCCACTGACTGAAGGGTCCCGGGTTCGATTCCAGCCAAGGGCATGTACCTTGGTTGCAGACTCGATCCCCAGCCCTGGTTGGGGTGCATGCGTGAGGCAATGAATCGATGTGTCTCTTTCACATCGATGTTTCTATCTCTCTCCCTCCCTTCCACTCTCTCTGTAAAGCAATAGAAAAAATATCCTCCAGTGAGGATTTAAAAAAAAGGTGTGGGCATGAGAGTGGGCTGAAGTTCGTGACTCGCTTTGAACACAGAACATGGTAGAAGGGAGTGGGGCAGGCAAGGGGGCCTCACACACTGTCTCAGGTTATCACCTGGGCAAGGCCAGCTGCCAGGGGAAGCACTCAGCATCCCTCGGAGGAGGGGGACATGGCGAGGAACTGAGGCCTCCTGCCACAGCTGGGACACTGAGTCCTTTTGGCAACAATTCCACAAGGAAATTCCAGCCCCCTTGAGTCTTCCGATGACAGCAGCCCTGACCAACCTAACAGGAACCTGAAGAGAGACCGTGATCCAGAACCTGACGACTCTGCAAACTTAAACCCCAGACACTGAGATAACAGATGCTCACTGTTTTCAGCCATTAAGTTTTATGGGGGAATTTGTTACACAGCAACAGGTAACTAACAGGACCCCTCTACAAAGGCATCTCTGACCCTCCAAGGTGAGTTAGGCCTCTGCACCTGACACTGAGCAGTAATGCCTGCGCCCCACACAGCGGTGAGGACCGTCTACCTCCCCACCCACCCTGACAGCTACCTGTGGGCAAACAGTGTTTCATTCATTTCTGAATCCCCAGAACTAGACACAAAAGATGCTCACTAACTATGAACTGAAATAAAAAGAAAACAAGGAAAATTTGAAATATAAAAGCAGCATAAAACCAAAAACTAAATTTAGTAAATATCAGCTCCTTCTCTCTTCTTGAAGAAGTAGGTGACTACACACTGTCCCACAGGTGTGCTAAGAAGATGAAATTAAGGTGACAAATAGTATAAAATGTCACACGTCAAAAGAATAATCTTATCCAGCATCATCTTGGAATAAAGTCGCCCTAAACGTGAACATAACAGATGTAAATGACAGTTTATTTTCTCAGCTGAAAAGGCCTTTAAAATACACTCAGTACTGACTATTTTTTTCTAGAATATACTACACTTTTTTTTTATACAGGGTAAAATGTACTCCCCTTCTTGGATACTGACTATTTTTTAAATGCATTTCTTTTGTTTGAGTTGGTCTTGCAAATAGAGCACGGAATATAAAGCAATGGCACACACTGAAGTGTCACTGTCCAGGCCAGCCGCTGTGGGTCGGCCTCTGGCACCTTTCCCGAGGATCACTGCTACCATCGTCTGCCTCTGCACACTCAGTGCCTGGGCACGTGCAGGGACTCAGATGTCCTTTTTATAACTCAAATAGGCCATGCTCTCCACACAGTTCAGAGAGTCACTAGTTTACCTAAAAAAGATACATTTGAGGCTGTTTCCTATCAGCACCTCGGTAACAGCTGCATAGTCAATGGTAAGAATGCACCATAATATTTCTAAGCAGCTCCCATCCCAAAGCTTTACCTAGTCTCTGGCTTTTTGTTGTGTGTGTGTGTGTATGCAAGACAGAGAGAGAGACGTGCTGGCAGCTGAAACACAGAGGCATACAGGTCAGCTCTCTCGTGTGATTCTGCTGGGCTGTGTCTCTGCTGCTCTGTTTTGTTTTGTTTTATCCTGATCACCAAATGCATCTCCCCACTTCTCATCCCTGCCCTTTTCACTCTAATGTGTGTGGTGTTTTCCTTGGATATGTATTTTTATAAGCTGTAAAATATTATTTAGTGTGTATGTATTTAGGAATGATATTAACGGTATTATGTTATTGCTCAATTCCAAGCCTCATGGTCACTCTTTCTGAATTGCTGCGTTTTTTAAGTACTTTATCATTTTTTCTAATTTATTTTCAAGAAATAGACATACACGATGCCCCCAGCTTTCCTGATCACAGACAATGCTGTAATGAACACGTTTGCATACACCCTGGACTGAGCTACACACCTGTTTCCACAGCCAAGTGCAACATTGCTGGGCCAGACTCATGGGCACTACGTATTACAAACTTCCCGCTCATCAGCCTTGCCAGGTTATAAATCTCTGCCCAAAGCACCCGGGTTCCTGTTTTATCACATCCTTGTCAGCATCTGGTATCATACAGTTCTCTAATCATTTTAATTTGTTGACTATAACGTGGTAATTATTTTACTTTGTATTTCTCTGATGATTAGGGATATCTGAAGTATTTTCATATGTTTTCAACCTATGAAGCTTTCCTTCCTGTTCATATGTATTGCCTATTTGTTTTATTAATTGAAATATAATTGGCAATTAACATTATATTAGTGTACAATGTAATGATCTGATATTTGTATATACTGCAAAATGATCACTATAATAAGTCTAGTTAACATCCATCACCACACAGTTGCAATTTGTTTTTCTTGTGATGAGAACTTTTAAGATCTATTCTCTTAGCCACTTTCAAATATAGAGTATTATTAACTACAGTCACTGTGATGTGCATTACATTAATGTCTCTCTCTCCCTCTCCCTTCCTCTCTCTCTCTCTCTCTAAAAATCAATAAAAACATATCCTCAGGTGAGGATTTAAAAATAAGTCCATTTATTCAACACATATTTATTGAGTGCCTACTCTAATGTGTTTTCCTTAAAGAAAAATATTGCACTAATTAATACTGCCTGCATGAGTGAGTATTAATAATGAAGGTTTCTAAAACTAGCTCCCACTACAATTTACTCCCATAAATATCTAAACCAGCTCTTCTGAGGAACCACTCTGGAGCAGGGGTGGGGTGATGTCAGAATCAGGCGGGTAAGTGGGCACCTTCTACTCCTGGGGAAGGTGCCCATTTCTTCCTGAGAACCTCGGTGGTCACGGCCACTCTACTTGAGAAGGTTCTCACCCTTCAGGGTCCTTCCGGAGGAAAGTGCTCTAAACTGCACTCTGCATAGAAATCACAGCCTAAAGCCCCTGTCTGTGCTTCCCCTTCACTCGCTTATTTGGCCTTAAAAACTTCTCCTGATTTTGCAAGCAGGGGAGCAAGGGAGTCTGAGTACCATGGTCCTGGTCCGGCGCCTCCAGGCTGTAGCCGTAGCCCAGCAGCGTGCGCACAGCCTCTCGGAGGCTGTCCTTGTTGGACTTCTTGGTTCGGTCGTCGAGAAGGGTGTACGGAACCAGGCGAGGGTTTCTCCTGTTCTTCACATCCTACGGGAAGGAAAAGGTGCGTCATCAAAGTAACGCCAAGGACTTTTGGAAGTGTGACAGTCCATCCCACAAAATCAAAACAGAGCAAGATGCAAAGCCCCTGAGGGTAAAAGCCGCCCTTCCCAGTCCCTTTGTCCTCTGGTGACAGAAGCTACCTAACACCACCAACACCAAAGACTGAATCAAACGAATGGCCGCATCAATTTAAAGGCAGCCTTCTCCTGGCAAAGGGAAGGTAAAAATAACCAGAGCAGTAACAAAGGAAGCCCACCACCGGCACAGCTACAGCAGTGGGCTGACTCGGAGAACGTGTAATTTCCCACACAGTTGACTGGCAAGTCTTGGTTTCGAGACAAGTCAAATTAGCACTGGTCAGTGGCTGAGTCACGAGACCATGCTGCTGCCCCTTCTCAAGAGCAAACCCAGATGTTACAGAAGGCCATCCTACGACCGCAAATAGCTTTAAAATAGGTATGAAGTTTAATCTACCAACCAGTGAAATCAGGTAATTCCGGAGTGCAGACTTAACTACAAACTATTATAAAAGAGGCTCCAAGTACAAAATGTGGTTAAAATTGCATTAACAAAGCAGGAAGACTGGCTCTCATACTGTCTTGGGGAAAGGATGCTTAACTTTAGAGTAAGAACAAACCTTACAGTCATGGGGGGTGGAGAGGCACCTGGGCTGCAGGTCCTCAGGGCACAGCCACCCAGGGACCCACTTCCCTCTGCTCACTCACAGAGACCATGCTGCCCCCTCTGTTAGACCTCATGCAGCCCCAGGGGCACACTCTACTCCATTTACAGGGTGTAAAGAGCAGTGGGAGGCCGGGACACATGCAACCCCTCCTGCCAAACAAGCCACATGGCCAGGTGGGCGGGAGCAAGGAAAGCTGCTCCTCCTCTCTGCTCCCTCCTCTTGAGACCTGCTCTGAACACCTCATCTAATGCAGGAGCACCTGTCACATCTGGAGGCAGGATCAGAGGGCTCCCTTTTGGGGGCACCATTCCAAAGCTGCTTGAGATAAACCAGCTGCGTGAACAGTGCTTCTAACTTCCAGACAGCACCCAGCACCCTCCCTCTCAACATGGTTCCCCCCAAGCATGGTTTCCCACATGGAAGCTGAAGAGTCTGAGGAATCACCCTCTGGGAGAGGGTGCTGGGAGCCTGAGTGATAACAGCAGCTCTGGGGCTCGGGCTCCTGCCTGCTCCTGGTTGAAATCAAGGTGCTAGAGGCAGAGGAGGGAACAGGTCCACTGCTCTCGGAGTTACAGTCTGACCCAGAGCACAGCAAGGAGCAGGTGTGGGAAGCAAAGACAACACTCAGAGGGTCCAGCCAGGGTGTGCTGTGTCCCGGGGAGCCAGGCGAGCCTGCTGGGCAGTGGGGAGGGAGCTGGGGGAGAAAGGGTGCAATGAGGGCCTCTCACAGCCTGTCACCCTGTGAGGCGGGGGGACCCCCATAGGAAGGAGCACCCCAGGACAAGATAGCCACAGGAAACCCTGGCTTTTCTGAAGAGCCATGGGGTAGACAAGGTCAGTAGAGAACCAACTAGAGCCTCCCCTCTGCACACAAGGCTCAGGACACCACCCCCCCCGGCAGCAACCCCCACTCTGTCTCACACACACACACACACCAATTAGTGCTGACATTCTCATCAGGTACAGCCAGTTTAATTCAACGTAAGAACATCCTCTCATTTTATGAGGTAGAGCAAGGCTACTCAGCTATTCTGTAGCCCCCAAATGACAAAGTCCATGGCCTGGAAGGATCAGAAATCCATTTCTCAAAGCAGCGTTAGGCTTCCTCTTGCCCTATAGTCTGAGTGTATAAGTGGCAATCCACTTTATTCCGGAGACACCGAGCCAAGGCCAATGCCACAAGCTGGCTAGAGGCCCTGCAGGACGCGGAGGCCAGGAGTCGGCTCTGGAGGCCCCAGCGGCTCCCCACGAGCTCTGCGCCCGAGTGTGCAGCGCTGGGTGAGCTGCTCTCTGGGGCTCCCTGCTGTGCCAACCAGGAGTAAAACTCACTCATGCTTCCTGAGACTGCGTGGCCTACAGAGGAAAACGCCTGCAGAAGTCCAGGCACCGCCACCAGTACCTACTACTAACAGTATTTGTTAGGTGCCTGGCACTGTTGTGAGTTAAACGATGGACCTACGAGGGAAACAGTGTCACAGAGAACTTAAGCAGCCTGCCCAACAAGGTCACATGGTCACTGAAGCAAGGCTGAGACCTGCTCTTAACCTGCTCTGTGCCGCCTCCATGTGCACTCAGGGCTGAGAGCTCCCCCCAAGGCCTCACAGACCTGTGACCTAACCCAGAAACCTCTGAAACTCCTTTTACTAAGCTTGACAAACACTCATTTGGTGGCAAAGAATGATCTGAATGGATTCAAGGCTGCTGACAGTCTTTTTTATGGCTCCTGGTATTATCCTACCTGCCACACCCAACAGGTGAGCCTCTGGGCTGCTGCCTGCGGAGGGTGCCAGGCAGGATTCAACACACCCTCATGTCACTCCTCTGAGAAGAGACAGGAACATCCTCACATCACCCTCACATCATGCTCTGGAAACTAGGGCACCTCTGGTTCTGAAATTCACCTGGCCAGGGGGCTCTGAATAAGGAATCCTATACCTCTTCCATTATTATTTTATCTCGGTCTCTCATATTTCAAAAATTTCTCCTAAAAATGCAGTCTGAGAGAGAAAACACCACAAAGCCACATTATACATCACTGTTCTGATAATCAGGCTAACACACAGGCTCGGTCACCCACTGGCCTCGGGCCCGGCACTGACCAGCTGCTCAAGTGCATTGGGCATCAAGGTATTTACATGACATGAGGTTTCAAAACATCATCACTTCGTCTCTCCTGCTACACACTATGCTACTTACCCCTCAGGAAACCGTAGCCTGCAGCGCCAATACGCCCTCGACCCCCCATACCTGCTGGATACCGTAGGTCCAGCCCTGCCGGATCCGGTCCCGGGCCCACACGTTGTGAGCATTTTCTGCCAACTTGTCTACCATCGCTTCCTGAGAGGGCGTGAGTTTGATAAAGCTCAGGTCCATCGGGGCCGGCTTGTATCCACTTGTCAGCTGGTAACTACGGAGCAAAGCAAAACATACATGTAAATCCTGTAAGTCTTTGCATGGCCCCACCTATGTCCAAATGTTCCATGAACTGCAGTGGTCACCACTGGTCAGCAAGCCTGGCCCTGCCCACTCAGGCTATGGCTCTTAGGAAGAAAGACCGCACCAGCTTTATGCTTTTGATTTTTCACCAGTAAAACAGAAATGGGACAGCTCACTTCTCTCCCAAAGTTGAGAAGGAATTATCATTGTTTGTGTTCCTAATAGTGGGGGCTATAGTACAAATCAAATTACTGGTTATCGAGTGGAAGATCTGATGGATTTCTCAACTAAAGTTCTCATTCTCAACTTTTAAAAGTTATATTAATGTAATATTACTTAATAAAGCCGTGTATCCTTTCAGATACCAGCTGTTAATTATTCTATAGGAAAATACGAACACATTTACAGATTATTTCCCTATTGTCATTCCTAGGTACATAATTTAGGAAGCCCTAGATGACAGAGACCAGGAAACCATAACCATCCAAAACATCATGAAGGCTGGGTCTGTTAGGGACTCTCACCGGAGACTTTCTACTCTGAGCTGGAGAGAGAAGGTTCTCAATGACTATGAGTTTTAATCTTTTATAAGAAATATGAAATTGAAAATGTAAAATCTTCAACACACAAACTGTTTGGGCACTAGCACTGCGCTGCTCCACGCAGACACACAGTTGTCTCCTTTGTTTAACCACTGAGGCTGGTACACAGCCGATTTTACATGGCCTCTCTTTCTCAGTCACCTGCATTCCCTTAATCACCACGCCTGAGGTCAGGCCCAGTGTGACCCAGGTTTCTAAGTGCCTCGGTACTCTAACAGCGCCCAGCAAGCAGCAGCCTTCGGGCTACGTTTTTTGAAGGAATTAACTTCATTTACCAAGTAAGATAAGCATACAAGCCTGTTCATCTCAAAGATTATTTTTTTGCACAAAGGAAAATTCACCAGATAATTATGTTAAGTTAAAAAAACAAATTATCAGAACACGAGAAATCATCCTTTAAGGAAAATTAAGTCACCTTTTCTCCTCGAGTTGCTCTGGGCTCCTGTGGCACCAGGGTCAGGAAAGCGCCCTACAGCAGGAGGCCTGACTGCTTTTCCAGCTGCCCCAGAACTAGAACAGTGCCTGACCCATGGCAGCTGTCAGTAAAAACACCACGATACATCGATGTACAGCACACTAAATAACTTTAGGGCTGGATAAAGCTGACTTTACCTTAGCTACTCCTATTTCATTATAGGACTTCTCATGTTTTATAAATCATTTATAGACAAAAATTTTAGAAAGAGTTTGTTTTAAGTAGGTTAGACTGGTCTGGGGCTATTTACTGCTTATATCGTACAGTTTACATTCACAAGCTAGATTCACAGACAGGGATTTTTGTTCTGCTTTAAATCAGAACTCTGCGTGTTGAGAAAAATAACAGTATTTTTCCTTGTTTTTCTTTAGTAAGGAAGCCACAAGGGATTTTTAACCACTCCTAAAAATCATTTTATTTTATTAAAACATTCTGATGTTTAACTAAATTGGCAAACTGCAAGCACAGCCTGCATACAAGTTCTCACTCAGTAACACTTTCTCAAGACAGAGCTCCCAGAGCATTTCAAATGCAGAGCTGGATATTTTATTTTTAAAAATAACTATTCTTGATACATACAAAAGAACATGCTTTAAAGCATTATAATAAAATGAACTCCGTTAATCCACCACCAAGGTAAGAATTAGAAGATTACTACCACCAGTGTATCTATCCCCCCATCTCATACCCCTGTGGTGTGTTTCTATCCATTCCTGACATTATCTTTTAGGTTCATCTATGTTGTCATTTATAATAATAATTCATTTTATTATTATATCCAACTTAATTCACCTTCCTACTGAATAACATCCCTCTAACTCCCTCTGAGCTCTCCCTTATTTCTATGCTATTACAGTAATACTGCTGGAACAACGGCGTTCAGGTTTGCTGGTGTGGACTCTCTAGGGCACATCTCCAGGAGTGAAACTGCTGGGTCACAAATACTGCTGGTGCAAATACTTAATTTCACACAATGAGACCAAACTGCTTTAAAAATGGTTGTAAACTCACTCCATGCTTTTAGGCTTATGGTGATCTGTATCTATATCAATACTTTTTAATATAAAATTCCTTAATTTTTGTCAATAGAGTAAGAATAAAATCCTATTTCGTGGCAAATTTAGATATAATATAGACTGTCAGCAGGTATGAGTAGTTTTCATTTAACGACTTCACCTTTTCCATTTCCCCACCTTTTCTCAAAGAACGAACAATTCTGAGCAACACAAAGAAAAAGTGTAGTAAAAAAAATAATGAATTAACAGAGCCCTTAATTCCTCAATGACACTAACTTATTGCAAACCCTGTGCTTACTCTATCTACCATCTATCTATCTATCTATCTATCTATCTATCTATCTATCTATCTATCTATCTATCTATCATCTATCTATCTATTATCTATCATCTATCTATCTTAGATTTAGAGGTCAGAATTGAGATGGCTGCCATAAGGACATATATTAAACTATTTCAACAGAAAAAAAGAAACCAGACTTTTTCTGACAAAGGATCTGCTTGGGATGACTGTTTTGACAGTAAAAACTGGCTTTGCCCTGGCCAGTCTGGCTCAGTGGTTAGAGCGTCGGCTATGGACTAAAGGGTCCCAGGCTCTATTCCAGCCAAGGGGACGTACCTCGGTTGCAGGTTCAGTTCCCAGCCCCAGTCGGGGCTCAGGCGGGAGGCAACCAATAGATGGGTCTCTCTCACATGGATGTTTCTCTCCTCTCTCTCTCTTCCCCTCCCTTCCACTCTCTCTGAAAAGCAATGGAAAAAATATCCTCGGGTGCAGATTAAAAAAACAAAAAACAAACAAACAAAAAACTGGCTTTACTAATTAGGTTTTATGGCAGGTAAATTCCATAAATTGAGTGAGCTAAATTCTGACCCAAGAATGTTGGTTTTGATTGTTTTAAAGAATTTATTGTTTAGAGCAGTTCCAGGTTGAGAGTAAAATTGAGAGCAAGGTACAGAGATATCTCATGCACCCCCTGCCCCCACTTATACACAGCCCTCCCCATTACCAGCATTCCCACCAGAGTGGCGTATCTGTTACAACTCATGAGCCTACATTGACATATGTCATCCAAAGCCCATAGTTGAGTATAGGATCCAGTCTTAGTGTTGTACATTCCATGGGTTTGGACAAATGTTATAATGACATAAATCCACCATTAATGGCCCTAAAAATCACCTGTTCTCCACCAATTCATCCCTCTTCCCCTAAACCCTGGCGACCAAAGCCCTTTTTACTGTCTCCATAGTTTTGCCTTTTCCAGAATTCCATATAGTTGGATTCATACAGTAGGTAGCCTTTCAGACTGACATTTCTGCCCCAAGCTTTTGATGGGACACACACACAGAGCACATGATAAAAACAATTGATCAAACGCAGTATACCTGCAAAGGTAATTTGAATCCACCGTTTTGTTTTCTTACCCTGTGCACATCATGTTAAATAAGGTATCTTTACGTCAAAAAGTAACAGCTATAACTACTAGGTTTTTGGGTCTTTCTAGCCTTAACAATGTCTTTATGATTTACTTTCCAAAACACTGAGAGAAAGTGACTTGAATGAGAGGATAATGAATTGTTTTTCAGGTAAGGCAGTTCCTGATGTTTTGCTTTTATAATAACTAAACAAGGACACGGCTGAGTTGTCACGTGACAGATTGTTACAGGTGACTTTTGATGATGAATCACTATAAAATTTTGGTTCACTGAACTGAATGATTTTTCTTAGCAACAAAATTATTTATGTGAACAAAGAATGCAACTTACCTTGCAACTTATCTCTATCAATAAATAATATTTATCATGGATATATGATATAACTGAAAAAAGAGCAGCTGCATCCACTTCTTTTATAAGCCATTTCCAGTAATATCTTACTTTTTATATTGATTTTAGCAAAAATTATGCTGCTTTGAACATTTGTATACCAGAAATTATTATAATGATTCTGAAAAAAATCAATAAAAAAATTCAATGACTGTATCACAGAAAACAAAAAAATTTTAAAAATTAAATAAAAATTCAATTAAGATTTATATTTTATTACAAAGAGGTAAGATAGAATAATTGATCAAATATATATTTTAATCACGTTATATTCCATAGGGTAAATTAATTGGAAATAAAATTCAAAGAGAAAAATAAAATGGTGTAAAATTCTCTATTATTATAAAGTTTACATGTAGTTTTTAATTAGATGATATTACATACCTAATCACTGTATACCTGCTTTTATTTGATACACTAAAAATTGACATAAAAGTGTCATTTCAAAATATAAATATATGAAATATGCTATAAAATAGCCTCTTATAGAGCTATTTAAACTTAATAACTTTTGGAACTTTAAAATGTGATATATTTTTTACAGTGTGTTTAGTGGAGCACCTGAGTAGAAATGTTTGCTGAACTAGAGGACGTGCGTGAATCTGCATTTGTAAAGCAAACACAGTTTCCACTTTGATTTCATGTTTACGGGGTAACGGGTCCTGGGGTGAGTGACGGAGGCTATGGGGTGGCCTCTTTGGTTCTGTCTCCATGATGTTATTTCACACATTTCCAGGTCTGCTGCTTACAATGCAGGGACCTCAGAACGGCAGCCTGAATATTTAAGTTAAAATAAAGAAAAAGCAGTAACATGAAACCGCTGTCATTTATTGCGTCCCTACTCATTCAGCACCTATTCCTGCTCTAGGAAGCAGGTCCCGAGACTTGCTAGCAGATGAGGGCGGAGGTGTAGAGATGTTAGACAGCCTCACAGACGGGGCCTGCTACACAGCGGGCAAAACCAACGCTGCGGCACCCACAGCCTCAGCTTTATCTTAAAACAGCATAACTGTCCCTAAAATATATGTTCTTCATCAAACCAAATGAAATTATATTTTAGTGGAAACCATACTGAATCAACTGGCAATAGGGGCACGTGTGTGTTCACCACAAACACACGCAGGGAAAAGAACACGTTTTATAACGCACTCCCAGATATTTTCTGAGCTTCGTTTCCTGTCTGTCCACGTGACAGACCCTTGTCACACCACAGACTTGAT
The DNA here is from genome assembly GCF_054644295.1 of Miniopterus natalensis. NCBI lineage: Eukaryota > Metazoa > Chordata > Mammalia > Chiroptera > Miniopteridae > Miniopterus > Miniopterus natalensis. The sequence continues at coordinate 3,817,285 of NC_142101.1, forward strand.
GTCTCGCTTTGTGTACACGGCACGTTTATATCCTGAGTCTGAACATTGCAGCCAGTGGGAGCAGCAGGCCCAGGGCTCCCCGTGAGCTGTGGGGTGCTCTGAGGCAGTGAGCGGACCCCTGAATATTGTGAGACGCTCCACTTACTTCTTGGGTAGCTTCATCTTCTTCACCTTCTCCTCAGCATGGTCGTCTAATATGCCCACGTGACATCCTAACGCCAACAACGTCCTGGAAAGCAAAGCCAGAGCTAAGCACAGTTCCCCCCAAGTCCCAGTGACCCAGCCCGTCAGGAGGTGGAAACAGGGTAACAGTCCACAGGGTAGCAGAGCAAAAGTCTTTCATGGTTTTTAAAGAACACCTAGTTACTGACAAATTATCTACTTTGAGTAGAGTAAGAGTAGACATTGAAAAGGCACAAAAAAGAATGTACTGAAAAGTCCCCCTCGGTTTCACCCCAGCCCCCTTTCTCCCCCTAAAAGCACCCACTGCTCCCGATTCTCCTACGTCCTGCCAGAGCGTGTGCATATCACTAGGCAGATGTGTGTGTGAGCACACGCGCGTGTGTGCATGCGGTATACACAAGAGACAGTTCTCTGCAATTTGTTATTTTGACTTTACAATATCACTTTGAAATCCTGTCCTTTCATATAAAGCTGGTTTATTTTCCAACAGCTTTGAAGGGTTGCACTAGCTGCACGTGTCCCAACGCTTTTACCCAGAGCTCTGCTTGCAGCCTTTGCTGACTACAAACAGTGCTGCCAAGAGCAGCCCTGTGCCTGTAACACACGCACTGTGCCCTCGTCTATAGGATCAATCCCTAGATGGGCCAAGATTGGAAAATGCCGATAGAGATGGTGACCATTTCAATCCCACCAGCGAAGTATGACGCTGCCTCCCCCACTTTCCAAAACAGTCATCAAGCTGGGTGACCTCTGTTAGCCAGAGGCTGAAGGAGGCGCCTCACTGCAGTTTTAATTTGCACTTTTCTTACTATACGTCCATTTCAGCTCCTATTTCATACGCTTCAGAGACACTTGTGCTTCGTCTTTGCTGTGAGAGTATTTTTTGTTCACTTCTCTATGGGATTTGTTGTCACTGCTGCACTCTAGGTGCCTTTCAAACATCTGAGGCATGAGTCGCAAATATTTTTCTCCAGTTTGCTGCTTGTCTGTTTACAATTTTAGGGGGAACAACAGAAGCTTAGGCCTGGTAGCTCCTTACTCTTAACAAAACTGACACATGAGCAGGACAACAGTGCTGTTTCCTACGTAACATAAGCCTGTATTAGGAAAAGTGACCTATCCGAACAAATCCAGTTCTGTAGGCCATGAGGACGGACAGGAACAGGAGAAATGTTATAGTCTTCCCCAAATATGTTCTGAGCTTTTCTATACTAATATTTAAAATTATTTCCCTTTCTTTACTGCATGCGACCTCTTTCTCTCATCTTTGATGCTAGTGGGAAACTTCATGAGAGCAGACGACATATACCCACAGTGGTTTTTCTCAAAGTGTTCCTCAGACAAATGGTCCCCAGGGCATCTCTGAACAAGAGGATGCTTCAGTTAAATAAGTTTGGAAATGAATGGATTCCACCCCCTCTGAGAGAGTCACAGAACCAAAAGTCCATCAGAAAAATAAAACCTTTTTAATTATTTTAACTCAGCATCTCTTGAATAAATGAGATTAGTGCTTCTCAAACTATCTGTAATGAAGGACTAGTTTTATTTTAATTTCCAGTCCATCGTGGTCTCTGATAAAACACCGCAAAATTGTTAAAGAAAATTAAACTTTCAAAATGAATAAGCCTTCATTTTGAAATGCAAACCTACATTTTATAAATTATTAGATTCAACATAAAGTTGCTCCCTTAAATTGGTATAAATATTTCTAAACACTGTTTTAACATCTTTACTTATGTTATCTCAAATCAGTAACAATCTGTGACTGGCCTGGTCCCTGGCCAGCAGCAGTTTATGGGGTCACAGACCTCACACTTTAGGAAACGCTTAGAGCATAAGGACACATAATAAGGTCCAAGTCTATTCCCATCAATGCTGATCCAATCCTCCTGCACACAAAGAACAGTCCCAGCCAGAATTAATGCCGCAGCTGAACCCTCTCAGGTGGAGGGCGTGGAAGAAGTTGGGAAACTCACTTCAGGGTCTCAAGCGACATCTGCAAATTGTAGTTGCGCTCCTGCTCTGGCAGCTTGGAGAACTCCACCAGGCACGGGTGCTGCCTCTTGTTGTCGTCTCGGACCTAAAGCAGGAAGGAAATCAGCCTGAACAGCCTCCCAGGCCAGTCCCCGTCACGCCACGGGAGTCCAGGGGAAAGCAGGATGGACGCCCAGATCCTTACCAACTCTAGTGACCATTTACTTTTAATGTGTAATAATGTTTAACTGTTTAGAGCCAAACGGGTTAGAGACTCGCTTATCAACCTGCCTGATACAAAGCCTTGGAGGTGGCCCCAGCTCTTCGTGTCACCTGCAGACATTCCTTCCCGCTGTCAGGAGTCAGTCCACCACCGTACAACATCGATTAGCATAATGCAGGGTTTTTCATACTAACACTTGAAAGTGTATATTAGGAACCAGACTAAACGAAATTCAAGATTGTAGGGATGAATTAGTGAGAAAGCTGGCCTGGATCACTGCACTAGTAATCAAATATGTACATTTTTAGAGACCTAAGTTACACAGGCCTGGCTCCAGTGGCAGCTCCTGGATGCCAGACGTGCTGTCAGGGGACACACTGCTCCTGGGAACACTCACCAGGCACTACAGATACCACTCAAAAGCATGCGAGCACGGCCAGCTTGTTAGTCTTCAGGAGTCACCAAGTTAAAGATAAGATTCATTCTTTTGTTTCTGGTGACCATTACAAATGACCGTCTGTCTCTCCATCCCCAGGGCCAGGCACTCCCACCTGTCACCTGGGCGATGTTCACCTCACCCTGAGCCTCTGCCCCCTCCAGGCTCACTGTCCCCACACCCACAGCTGAGTTCCTTCCAATGCACAGATGAAGCATGCCCCCCTCCACTTTTCAATGCTCTTTCCCCTCCACAGGATAAACCCTGTCCTGCCATAAGCCCTCTGTCTACCTGGCCAGACTTCCCACCTGTGATGCTCTGCGCATAAGCACCTTCTTTGCCTCCAGCAATGCCAAACTACTGAGAGTCATTGCAGTGCCCTAAGCTCCACAGGTCACATAGCAGGTCCTGGCCCAGAACACTCACCTGCCCCCTGACTGTGAGTCCACTGGTGACTGGTCCTTCCAGCCTCATAGCAAAGACTTACCTCCTCCTGGGAGCCTTCTCTGATTTCCCAGGAGAGACCTAAGTATTCCCTCTCCACTCTGTCAGGGCTGCCGTTAAAGGACTCAGCTTGTGACTGCATGTCCATCACTCAACTAAAGTGTAAGCTCCCAAAAGGCAAACTGTCTACAAGACGAGGTCAGGCAAACAGTAGGCATATAATAAATGTGAAAGGGACAGATGGATGCCTGACACGCCTGTCTGGTGCCTTCCATATGCTAGAGCTCTTGCTACACTCCTGTGGAGCAGGTCCCAGACTCTCAAAAACAAAACAGACACAAAATCCCAACTTACTCAGCTCACTGGGAGGCTTAAATCACTCCAAAGTAAAACACACTTGAGTACTTCTTTTAAAATATCAAACAATTTTTCGTATTAGCCTAAAAACTGGGCATACCTAAGCTTAGAGCAACAGAAGCCCCAAGGGCAGGGCTCCCACCCCTTCTCTGGAAGGAGTTTTTGGGAAGCCTGTGAGGACGCAGGGCAGTTGTCAGATGTGGAAGGAGGTGGGATCTCTCCACAGGTGAACCTGAGAGGCTCCTAACCATAGGGTCTTCCAACCTGAGCTGGGCCTGTCCAGAAGGCCTACAGGACAATGCTGCATTTACTGGCCATCTGAGTACCTGCAGCAGGACAGCAGGGACCTAGTGTTCAGCCTCAGCCAGAGGCACAGGGACCAACCAAGGCTGTTCTGATCAGCCTCAGGCCAGGGAAGGGATGGGGGACAAGGTGGGAGGGACAAGGGGACCGGGTGGGAAGGAAGCTCTGATCCTGTGTCCCTCCCAGGATCAGAGACGCAGCTACAGCAGGAGGCACGAGCTGACCTGAACTTCCCTGGAAGAAGAGACCCTAATGGGAGCTTATGCTCCCCTTGTTTTCAAAGAAAAAGCACAAGTCAAGTTCAGTGCACAAGGTGGGGGAGGAGGCCTCCTGCAGAGACCATCTTCATGGCATAAGCTCAAGAGACCTTCCCATTGCTAGGAGGCTTTCTGAAAAGGGTTTTTATTTGTTTGCAGGGAATCGTAAGTCTTCCCGACGTGCAATCTTCTCTCCCTCATTGTGAAATGTAGGGTAAACTCTGTCTGCAATTCCTCTGGCAGTTAACCGTGTACCGTTATAGTATCTCTCCTTTACTGACTTTAACTGAAGGGTAAGCCTTTCATTTAGCATGCATACATTTCCCCAATTTTTAAAAGTCCATGAATGTAGCAGAAAACTAGGCACTTAAGTATCTGCTGAGTTGACAATCGTCTAACCATTACTGACTTAATAGAAGGACCCCAGTTTCTGATCATGTCTCAGTAGGTCTTACAGAGAAACCAGTTCTAAACAGAAGCTGGAGGACCTGGACCCAGTCCTGGCCTGGCCCCTGCCAGCTCTAACTGCTGCCGGGCATCCAGCTCTGTGATAATTCTTAGCTGTGGGCACCAAACACGGCTGGGCGCTGCTGTGAAAACCTAACCTCATGCCTGCAAGTGAGAGCATGCAAGACAAGGCAGAGCTTGGACTCCACACATAAAGCCTACCAAGGAGAGTGGAGTCTCCTATACTAATGTCTCCCTGGCACTAATAATAAATGGTCTTTACTCAGCACTCAGTGCAACAAACTGACTGAATGAATGCCCTCATTTCTACATTCAGTCAGATATAAGAACATGTCACAGCCCTCGGACACACAGACAATGATGTCACAGAAATGAATGCACTGCCATGTCCTACGAAAAACAGGTCCAGATGCCCTGGGATTAAACAGGAAACTGGCTGTTTTTATTTCATCTAAATTTCATTGACACACTCCAAACTGCATTCCTTAAAATTAATCATTTGCAAACACAAGGAGTCACTCTTTCACAGCCTGTCTCCTACTTGTGAAATCAGCGGTGCCCCCTGGCTAAAGATGTGCTCACTCCATACCATGGGGACCGAGAAGTATCCTCGAGGGGAACGTGAACTGACTTTCTTTCCACGGGCAGTTTTCACTTCCAACGTCTGAGTTTCTTCTAAGAACCTTAGAAAGCAATGCCCACTGTCTGCCTGTGTTAACCTCGACTTAAAATGTAACTTCTGCTTAGAGATGGATAACTGTTCAATGGTCAAGCAACTGAGCCATCCTCCCATGAACCTGCCAATCATGGTGTTCCTTCCCACTAAGGAAAACTGCACCAAACTGACTTGTAGGAAGAAAATCAGTCCAATTCATTCCCATCACCACACAGCAAGATGAGCGAGAAAAAGCTGTGTTTTCAGAAAGTTGCACTAACCGCATCGGAAAATAAATTTAAAACTATGTACCGGGCCATACTGCCAGCCAAGTTCGATTTTATTCATAACCCAGAGCTCATGGATGTTCTCTGCGAGCTTTTCTCTTATCCTGTCCAGGTGGGGCGGCAGCACGATCTAAAATTGGAGAAAACGAAAAGCAAACACACATCAGAAAAAATACAACGAACAGCACTAACTGTCCTCACTGCAACTGGACTAAATAAAACTGTCTCACAAACCACTAAGATGTAACAAGAGGTCCTAAGCCATCTATTATAACCTAGTTATAAAAATATGATGTCATCTACACATTCTTTAGGTAAATTTTGGGATTTTTGGGGGAGGTGGCAACTTGGGTTCCAATTTATGAACCAAAGTAGGAATAAAGAGTTTGGTGGGGACAACCGCCATTAAGACAGACGCCTTCCTGGGTGGTGGGGCGCCCACCAGGGCATGTGCTATTGAAGAGAGAATCCCGCGGTCCCTACCCAGCCTGGCCCCCTCGCACACCAGATGAAGGCATTTGGCCCTGGCTCCGAGCCGGTGAGTATCTGAGGCAGCGATCTAGTTTTCTCTCACCTCTGCTATTGTTAGTGGTTTCCAAACAGAACCACAAGGGGGAAAATCTTACATATTCCGATGATAAAGAGGAAATTCAATGACTTATACAAAGGACACCAAATGATTTTCAAGGTGAGGTGCTGTGTCGCCCAAAACTAGTCCCTCAACAAGCAGAGCGGCGACTGCCCACAGCGTGTGCAGAGGGGAAGGTTCCGCAGGGAGCCACCTCCTCTCCCCAAGCAGGTCTCTCCCCAGGTCTCAGGAATCCTCACTGGGTTACCCTCACACCCAGCTGTCCTTCCAGGTCCACGTCCACCCTTCTGCAGGGGTTCACTATAAATGTTGGTGGCCCTGCAGCAACACCACGCAAACTGAATTTTAGCCGTGAACAAAGCTTGTGAGTTGTTTTACTGCGTAAAGTAAAAAGCCAGCATGGAGAGACAAAGACTATGGCTCGGATATAAACACGTGGTCCTAGAAAGCTGGGCCTCTGAGGCCTGGTGTGAATTCTGCTTCCAACTTTACATGTAATGTCTTTGATCTTCAAGAACTAAGTTAACTGAATATCCAGCCAACCCCCTGAAGTTACTTCTCCATCGCAATAGAGCAAGATTTAATTCACTGTCAGTGTCAGGATTTTTTCACATCTATAAAACAGAAAGGCAAGAGTAATGGCTAACATTTCTCAGGTACTGTGCTAACGTGTTACTTGCTAACTTCATTAAACATACTCTCAGCACCCCAGTGGCAAGATGAGTGAGTCCCTCAAGGCCCCAGGGTAGCATCTGACCCCAAGCATTTTAAGTCTAGAGCCCATGATCTCAATCTCTACCCAAGATAAAGGTCAGTTAAGTCACTTCAAAACAGTAAGACTATCTAGATGGGAGAAGTAAAACTGCCGTCTGCCCATGTGAGAAGTGCTCTCTAAAGTCGGTGTCCGCTACCTGAGGCTGGAACTAGTTCTGTCACAGGAGCAGTGCAAGCTTAGGACCACCCATGACAATGAAACAGAGTGGCACAGAAAGCGGGTAAGCTGACATGGAAAAGGTAAGCACTATCTTAGGAAACTTGTTTCAATCATGCATATAAACCATGTTACTGAATAGCTGCATCCCCACGGGCTGCAGTCCAGAGCCTGACGCCCTGTGTATCACAATGACCGCAGTGCAGAGGTGCCACTGGCTGCTCCGGGTACCTGGGTGGTGTCCACGGGGACCGGCGTGAAGGCAGCCTGCGTCAGGGGCACCGTGGGGCCCAGGAGGTCCCGGGTGTACGTCCTTTCTTGTTTGTACTCTCGGCTGTGTTCCACTTTCAACTTTTCTTTTGGCAGCACAGCTTCAAAGCAAGGAGCATAGCCCAAGGGAGGAAGGAATTTAAACTCTCCATGTCTCCCCCCAAGCAGGAAGCGCACCCTGAAAAGGACAAGTCAGGTCAGTTATAACTCTGGGTGCACAGAAGATTCCTGATCAACACAACACAAGCAGTAACTTATCAGTAAAAATTAACTTTATCAGAAGCCACATTTTTTCTAAGTACCATGGTGATGTTGGCACCTTACGGTCTAAGAGCTTCTAATCACAAAAGTGACATGACCAAGAGACAAAACCTGAGTGAAGTGTTAGTGGGACAGCAACAGTGTATCCCTCACTGGAGAAACAGCAGAAGCACAGGCTTCCTATTCCCGGGTGAGAAAACACCTGTCCCCAGAACTGGGCATTTAACGTCTCAGGTGCCCTGCAGATAATCATGCGAGAAAGAGCAGACATGGTCTGAACATCTATGCCCTTCACATCCAGGGCTGCAGGGGGTCACCGCCCAGTGTCCCATTTCCCAGTGAAATTTAGAGGGACTCAAATGACACTTCCATTTGCTGAAGAAAAAAGGCAGCCTATTTTTTATCTTCATCCAACAAAACCTTACTAAAATCTTTTCTATGTCATACTTATTTAAAGTAATTTCATCTGAGTCCCACCAAAACCCTTTTTGAAACATAGCTAAACACTACTGATTTCTTGGGCTATCAGCTTACAAAAATAAATTCAAATTTTCAACTTCTTTGTAATTCTTTTTCTAATTTGTGTTTTAGTTCCAGGCCAAGAAATAAAGTAAAATAAATTAAAAGCAAAAAGCGAGGGAAGCAAAAGCTTTAAAACATTCCAGGAGCTTATATAAAGCAATATAATTTGTATAAACACACGAAAAAGGTCATTGGCACATGGATAGCTGATCTTTCACGCTCGCTCTGTCCCCTCAATACGGTGCTTCTGTAACTAGGAATTAGTCCTCTGAGTAGAATTGCAACGAAAAGAATGACCAGAATAGGTGGAGGGTCAGTTGTGGTAAGTGGCCGCTCCTGTTACGTAGATACAGATAAGTATTAGTAGATGACTCAGGACTCCCTTGCCACAGCAGACCATTGCCTACAAAAGTTCCCTTTGCAGAACTCAAAAGAATTATCATTTAATTTCTCTATCGCTCTGGTAGTAGCAAAAAGCAAAGGGTTAGAGAAAACCACTGAGTCAGCTGATCACAGGCAGGTGCTTTACAGGTGTAAGCAGTTGAGGTTAACACTGAGGGGAGCCATCCTGATCAAAAATCGCAGATTTAGTTTCTGTAGAAATGACAGGTTTTGGAGTCTGGTGTGGAAATATGACAAAAAGATAAAGAAAGTCAATGAAACTAAATAGAAGGAAATATGGGGTATTTTTTCATACAATGTTGTTCACTTCCCTTATTAAGTAAAAAAATGAACTTAAGTGGACTTGAAATATTTCAGGACACGGGTTTGGGAGAGTTAGCGGATGGACATGTGGCCGAAGCCCCCAGCCCCCCGAGATTCCCCTCTGGGATGAATCTTGCCCCTTCCTGTAAGAACAGGCGGATGCCCTGGGGACAGAAAGCCCGGAGTGACAGAGGACAAGGAAGCAGGTGATGGCCGAGCAGTGTCCTGTGGAAGTATACGCATGAAGGGCACAGACCCAGAATGCAGACATACTCACTTTATTCCCGCAGAGAAACTGACAACGGGAAAGAAGAGGCCGTCGATGTTGAAATTCTCGAACATCCCCTGGACAGGCTGTCCGTTAATTCGGAAAGAGATGCTTGGGGCGCTCAGATCTAAACAGCAGCTGATGACGTCCTCAGTCCTCAGCAGGTGCTGGTTTGGGGAGCTGACGGTGCTGGCGATGCACCCTGTGGGGCAGGCAGGTGGGAAGCGTGTTTATCTCAGAGAATCCCGGGCAGCGACGTGCCCGTGCAGTGCGCAGCCCTGGAACAGAGCGGAGCTGGAGTGCACGTAGCATTATGTCAAATCCTTTGTCGAAGGAGGCGGCTTCTTCTCAGAAGCCATGCTCTGCCATAAAACGGCCTCTATATAATCAATAGCTAAACTTTTAAATGGCGCCAACCAAAATACACCTTTTCAGAAATTAGAGAAAAGAGTATTATTTACATATGTATATATGACTCATTTTAAAAATATACTCAGCCAGCAGAGCTGAGAGCTGGTGGCTGGAGAAACGAACTGTACACTTCTTTTTAAACAGCCCACATTTTTGAAACAACATTTAGTTTCATGTGACAATAAGCTGCTTTGTCACAATACAGGTTACAAATCACAGGCCCCTGAGGTTAAATTATCTGCCAGGAGATGAACTCAGCCTTTTTTCTCCCATCATTTCCCAGGGCCTGTGGTTCTTTTCATATGGGAAGCGAAGGCTTCAACATACCAATTAAAGTAGGTAGGAAACAAATACGTTTTTTGCAGATGATTCATGAATCAAAATGCCACTTTTAAAATATATAAGTCCCCCTTTATCTAAAATTTTGCTTTCCATGGTTTCATTTAAAACCAGTTAACCAGGGTCTGAAAATAATAAATGGAGAATTCCAGAAAGAAACAATTGTAAGTTTTAAACTGTGAGCTACTCTGAGTACCTTGATAAAATATAATATATATAGGGGTTCGGTACTATCCGCGGTTTCAGGCATCCACTGGGGCCGTGAAACACAGCCCTGGTGGATAAGTGGGGATGCCTGTACGTTGTTCATAAGCAATACAGTCCTTTGAAATGTACTGTAAGCGTAAGTTTTCTTTTTCCCCTAGTGAAAGTTTGCTCTTAACACTCTCATTCATCACTTTAGTGCTAAAGTCCTGAGTAATAAATGTACTCAGTAGAAGCTGCACCAAGTTCAGCAGGGGCAAAGGTTTCCTTCCACAATGGTGCAAGGGCAAATGGCCAGCACTCACCTGCCCAGAGGTGCAGACCATCGAATCCGTAAGAAAAGAGGTCGTCTCCAACGCCGTTCCCGCCCCACTCCTCGCCCCCACCAGGGTAGGGCGAGTACCCTTCCGTGGACGCCCAGCCCACGCGCAGGTGAGTCGCCTCCGCGGTCACGAAGGGCTCGGCGTGGTCCACCATCAGTTCGTAGTACCACTTCTTATACTGGGCAGACCCTTCACTGACGCCCAGGAAAATATTGGGTCTCATGCTTTAAAGAGAGAGAAATGCGCATGAGAAAGCCGGAACGAACTTTCCACTGTTTAAATTGACATCTCACTATTCTGAGCGTTAGTCCTGCTCTTCCAAGATATAAATACATGTTTCCTTAAGTCTTAACATCACTAAGACAATCACGAGGCAGCACACAGCAACAGCAGCCCCATAGCTACCACTCAGAGAGGGGCGTTTGCTTCCCGAAGCCCTGGCAGGGTCACTCCAGGGGCTAAAACTATTTCTTCTCAATTGCTCTCCAGCATATTTCATTTCATTAACCATGTTTAACATGAGATACTCAGTAGTAGACCTTCAGATCAGTGGAGCTGTTATTAATCCAGGACATGGAGAGGTCTTTAATTTATCTTTATTGTTGAAAGTATTAGAGATGTCCCCTATTTTCCCCCTGGAGACACCTTCCTAAGCTAAGCTGTGTCAAGGGGGGTGAGGCTGGCGCAGGCGGTGTTGTTAGTGAAGGAACAAGGTGACTGACCGGCTTTGCTGTTCTCTAGGCCTCACTGCGAACAGAGGAACAGCTAGTTAGTTGTACTTAACAGCATTTCATACAGGGACCTGTGCCCTATGTGAACACCAGGGATCAGGGGAGGTCTCAGGAAACCCCCCTCATTAACGTAGGTCTGTTCTACAGAGAGCCAGGAAGGCTGTCTTAAATCAGTCCTGTTTAAAAACACAACATAAAAATAAACACCAAATCCCCATATTTCTGCTTAGAACTGAAATGATATTTCCTGGACAGCTGCAGATAACATCTTCTTAACCATTAGCTGTATTTTTATCATCATTACTGTTATTATTCTGCATAAGGACGGCAGCCTGGCAAGCTCAGTCTCTGGACTGAGTCCTGAGGCCACGGCCAGTTCCCATGTTTTAATCTATGAAATGTGATACCAGCACCTAGAATGCAGACAGGAAGGAGCCCAGGTGAAAGGGCTCAACACAGCGGCTGGCGCCCAGGACCCAACGTTTGATACCTCAGAAGGTAGATCTACCTGCAAATGTGGTTTTATTGGTGATTTGTGGAATTTACTTTATTTGGGACACTCTAATTCAATATTTTGATTATACATGGTGAGCACTTCAAAGTCAGAACTGAAAGGCAGTGTTTTCTATTATATCTGAAGGTGGGGACAGGATTCTATCCAGCTGTTTCCTGCATGGCTGTCAGCCTGCTCCCGAGTCAGCGAAAACCCAGTGACACAACCGGACGGAAAGCTCCGGTGCACTCCCTGTGATAATGCGGATTTCGCTTGGATCATCCATTCTTGCTATATCATGATTGGTAGAAAAAATCTTATTCTATCAACTAGGGAAATAAATTTTAACAACCCTAGTAAAGACCACTACCTGCAGTCTCTGCCAGAGAGCCAGCGTGTGACTCCCCTGGCTAGGCCTCCAGTGTGGTGACACAGTGACCACCCGGAGTCTTGGCCACCTAGCCAGCATCTGGTGACACTGTACCTGAACCCACCTGCTGACGTGGTTCACCAGGCGCGTCTGCAGGAGCAAGTCCCTTCCTGGCAGAAGGTTGTCACAGATGAGATGCTGGTTGGAACGGACTGCCACCCCGTGACAGACGCAGAGAGAACACAGGACGTCCAGGACCTGGGCAGGGAAGTCGCAGTCAGCTGGCTCCAGTCCCTTTCAGACCCAAGTGCCAGCAGCATGTGGCACAGACACACACATGTCCGTGCAACATGGTACTGTGGCCACTCATTTAACTGTCCTCCAGAGAGACTGAGGACGCTGGTCCTCCCACTGACGCCGGGAATGAACACTGAGGTATTACCTGATTATCATGAAACATCAGACACACCTTTCAGAAGTTACCTTATTTTAAAACTATACTTAAATTCCCCCAGAATTCACCGCGGCAGTGCAGCGCCACGCACCTTGTGGTTCCGCCCGTGCTTGTCGAGAAGGGAAATGATGGACCTGACGTGCCCTTCTTTGATGATGTTTAGAGCTTCTGGGCTTTCCACCAGCACACAGTGCAGAACCTCAAGAATACCTGGTAGGAGAGAGAGAGAAAACACACAACTGGCTTCTCTGCACCGACCAGCATCTTCCCTTTTCTCTCTCCGTTCTTTCTGTTTGACGTACAGGGTGGGAGAAGCAGGCTTACGGCAGGGGGCGGTGAGAGCATATCCCTGCATTACTGTTTATCAACTACTGTATCATTTCCCATGTGAATGACTGTAACCCCCCTTTTGCCCTCCCTATAACTGTGTGCTCAGTGGGCCACCAGGCACTCTGACAGGGGACAGGTGGTATTGGGAGGGGAGCTGGTAACCAGAGACACTAAAATCGCAGTCTCGTGAGGAAACATCAGCCCAGCGAGGAAAAGGCAAAGCAGGGCTCAGGGCAGGAAGAGGGGAGTCCTGCGGGACTGAGCACCCAGGTGGTCAGGACATGCTCACGACCCTTTTCCGGAAAAGAAAGGATGGTACAGGGAGAGTGGGGTCTTGAAAGGAGGGCATACCTGCTGTTCTCTGTATCTACGAGTTGGATGGTATTTTGGTTATTTTTTTTAGATTCCACATATATGCGGGATGGCATCTTGACCTTGGAATCATGCTGACTACAGTTAATAATACTCTATTATATATTTGAAAGTTTCTAAGAGAGTAGATCTTAAAATTTCTCATCACGAGAGAACAAATTTGTAACCATGTGGTGACCATTTCACAACAGATACAAGTAGCAAGTCATTATGCTGCACACCTGATATGAACTATAATGTCCTGTCAACTGTATCTCAATTCTAAAAAGAAATGAGAATGGGAACATAAAGATAAAAAGGTAATTCATATAATTAAAAGATTATTTTGCTTCAATTTATGCAATTAAGTTCTTAAACCTAAAAAGAAGAAACATTTTTAGAAAGAACCATAACAAAACAGGACACAACACCTGTTTCCATTTATTCTGCATTAGTACTACAGGAGGGCAGCTAATGAGCCACACAAACAGTGGAGGAGCAGGAGGCTCGCTGCGGGCTGCGGCGAGGCCACCGCTGGTGCTGGGGCGTTCGGGCCGGCCCAGGAATCAGCTGGAAGTCTCCACAACACCAAACAGAATTAATGTGCCTGCCAGAGGCAGGAGTGTCAGGTTCACTGCCTGTGACTATCTTACTATGACACAGACTGTTTATTTATTAAATCCCTTTAAAATAAAATCCTATGCTATACGATTTAGAAAACTAACTTCTAACCCTTTCAAAATAATCATTTGACACAGTTAAAAATGGGAATTGCAGACCAACCCTCTTGTTGGTACAGAGGAGAACTTGATTTGGGGGTGAGGGGAACCTGGCTCTGGGGGGCTGCAGGACTCACTTTCTGCAAATGCAAATGAACAAGATAGAGTGGGTAAAATATCTAGCCTACCAGAAGGAAAACATTTATATCACACTGAACCTCGGAGTGTTTTCACGTCTTAAGGACGTAAACTCTAAGACTCTTATCACATACAAGGAAATAACTGGGAAACATACCAGAAGAGGCTTCCAGCCGCTCCAGTCGGCTGACCAGCCAGTCAAGGGAGCCAGAAAACTGGGCGCAGTTTTTACGATTTCCTCTAATTAGAGCGGCTGTGAAAGAAGAGGCACAATTCACATTTATGTGATTTTCTAGTTCCAAATGTGTATGCTAATAGCAGCACTAAAGTGTTGGCTCAAGAACAAAATACCTGTGCTTTAGATCTAAAACAATACAAATACACACACAATGGAGATGCTGCAAAAAGAATGCAGAGGTACGGGCAGGGAAGGCGTCCTCACTGCTCATTTGAAGGGATGATTCTGAGGCAGTAACACTCACATTGGGAGCTGAAAATGAAGAATTATGGAGAAACCAGTGTCCTGGGAGTTCCCTCACTTGGGATCTAATACTCATTGCTTTTAATTAGCCATGAGACTAAATTATTGAGTTTCTCTAGAGCTCAGTTTTCTCAGCCACATAATGAGGAAGTTAAGAGCACATTAGTTTTCCTGAAAATGTAGCAGCCAATGTGCAGACCCCTAGGAACTGCAGCGGGCGTGCAGAGACGGGGCTCACCGTGCAGGGATCGGGTGGGAGGCCCCTGGGCAATGAGTCTGAAAACCTTTCTCTTGTGTCTCTCCTTCCCTTTCGGAGGTTCACATGCAGTTCAGGGGCTCCGAGAACTCCTGCAGCCAAGCCACCTATTCTAACTTTGCTTAACCTCGTGGTCTCTGTACTCCTTGACAAAGAACCCACCTTCCGTGAAATTGCTGTGACCTTTCTGATCTCTTTCAGCCCAATCTGTATACTCAGTGGAAAACTTTCAATGTTTCAAAATCATTCAATCCTTTCCAAATAACTCTGGCAAATATTTCATGTAAATTATACTCTTACACCCATATGATCTCTCAGAAATAGTGTCAATTTCCAATGGGTGGTGAGTCTTAAAAAAATAATAATGGAAAAATAAACCCTTTTAATAAATCACGGGGCATTTAAGAGAGAAGAGCACAGTGAGCCACAGAGAAAACTTCATTAAACACTGCAAACAGAAACGGCATAGGCATGTTCCCTGGCAACTATGTAATGAAACTAGAAATTAGCAGGAAAGGCAGAAACAAATATAAAACCAAAGCACTTAAAATTTAAACTCTCTCCTAAATAATTTTTGAGTCAACAGGGAATACTGCAAACACAGGATGTCTAATAAATACTGAAAATAGGAATGCTACCTAAAACACCAGTGATGGATAGTCAAACTGTACTCAGGGAAAAATGAACTAAATGCTTCCACTGCTAAACAACAGGATGAGAAATGTTAACCAAACATTCCTTTCAAAATCCAGTTCTAGAAAGTCTCCCATCTCGAACAATTCAGTTCTCGCCCAAGTTGTGCAGGGGAAAAGATGTCTCTGTTTTCTAACAGAGCGTCAGTCCTCCACCTGACAACCCTTTCCAGCTGATACATCAGCATCACAAAAAGCATCTCTCAGGCCACACACAAAGGAGCGAGGAGGAGTCAGTTCAGCGCTAAACCTCTCCTTGTTAACATCTCAGGAAACTGCGCTGTGAATACCGTCGTGTGTTTTTGCTTTTGTTGCTGGTGAAATGGATGGTCAGCACAATTTAAAAAGTTAAGGAGACATCACGTGTGCTGATGTTGCTAAGGGTGTGAGGTGCTCAGGAAACAATGAACACAGGCAACTGAGGAGGTGGAAACATTGTTGCTGATTTGGATAAAGGAAAAGCAGTTAGCCAGGGGCAGCATTTCAGAGGCAGTGACACATGAAAAAGCCAAGATGCTGCATCCTGGCTTCTGAAAGACACCCTGGAACAAGTGCTGAAAGTCATTCATATAAGGCCAGTGGGGGGAGGGGAGGAGGCGATAAGTTTAATAAATGTTTGTTTACAGATTAAACAATACCTTACAGATGTACTGGTATAAGAAAGGTCAAAACGGAATCATTTAGGGATCTGAAACAGATTAATTCAATTTACATTATTTCTAATGGGATAAAATGGTTCAGTTTTTGAACAAATCATCTCAGGCAGCTTTAACAAACTGAGTTTGAGAACTGAGATTCCACTATATAGGAAAAAGAACATCAAGTAAATAAATAAAAAATAAAAATAAATAGCAATAAAAGTAGAAATTAATGCATTAGAAACAGAAGTGATCTATGTAAACAAGAATGGGACTGATCCATAGAGTCAAGTACGTTTAAATATATAAGCTAAATACCAGCTACTTTAATCAGAATAAAAGAGAAAATGGACAAAGTTAAAAAGAAAAATAAATTAGAAGTACAGCCGCTGTATATATCTCTGCGCTGGAATTTTTGAACACTTAGAAAAATGGTCTTCATATATTTTTTTTCACCAAAACTGATCAAAAGGAGAAAATTTAAAAATAATAATAAACCATGAATAATACTGAAAAGTATGTCAAACACTGAGCCCCTTTTTTCTATGTCTAAGAAATAGGTAATTTCTGCCCTGGCCAGAGTGGCTCAGTTGGCTGAGCTTCATCTCACGCACTGGTCGTGGGTTCCATTCCCAGGGTTAGGGCTCGATCCCAGTAGGGGGCGTGCAGCCGACGGCTGACCAATGCTTCACTCTCATATTGATGTTTCTCTCTCTCTCCCTCTTCTTTCCTCTCTTTCTAAAAACCAATTTTAAAAAATCTTTAAAAAAAAAGAAATGGTTAATTTCTGAACTGAACCCTCCAAAGTTAAAAAACTAAGGAGACCCCTACACTCTCTTTACCACATAGCCTGGCTGTGATATCAACGCCTAACAACTGGTGCATATAAGAAAAGCAGAGGGAACTCTTCCAACTGTAAATCCAAAAGCCTTTTTACAAGAATGGGACTTACAAATGCCTTTTGGAAGTACGTTAGCAACATTAAGTCAAGTGAGGGCTCATTCCTCCAATGAGACAGAAATGTATTAGGAAATGTGTTAAAATCTCCATAAACTCTAAAATGTATATATTCCCAACCAAAAAAAAAAAAAATTAACTCAGTAAAACAGAATTCCTACTGAAATTATGAATGCGTGTGTTCAGGCACAGGGTGCTTCAGTGAATTATTATAATTTATTTAGCCAGTTAATTAAGAAGAAATCACTTAAGTGAGTTTCTAAAGTAACAGGAATGCAAAGAACTACAAGGAAGCTCGTGACTGTTTATAACAGCGCAACACGGGCAGCCGGAGTGTGGACAGGCGATAAGGGCACATCCCTGCAGCCGGGTGGTCACGTCCATCAAAGCTGACAGAGGGACCCGGCTCCCGCCGAGAGCTGCCCAGTGTAGACGGCAGTGCCCGCAGGCTCTGAACGAATGCCGCTAGACTATTCCACTCTGGGGACACAGTGTAAGTATACACATAGCACAGAGAAACTGCTTTTCAGAATATTTCTCAGAGCGTGCCAGCTGCCTTTTGAGGAAATAGATCCTGTTGCGTGCCTGGGGTAGAAAGGAGACCTTGAGGACTGTCTTGGGGCGGCGGGGGGTGCTCTCCCTTTGTCTAAAGGGGAATTTCCTTATTCCAAAACAGGAGGGAAGATGAACAGGTAGGAGGGAAAGGGGTCATAAATCCTGTTAAAAATCACAGCTGCTCAGCAGCAGCAGCAGCAGTTTGCATGAGGGACCTGTGAGGAGGTGAGGGTCTGCCGCCGAGATGTTCTGTGACCTAGAGAAACACAGGTGACAATGAAGAAGTTGTGAGGTGTGACCAGATAACCCCTAGAATAGACAGACACCAAAGGGAAGCCCTGAGCCTAAGTCCACAACCTTGGCGTTTGGGGGAGGGCCACAGCCCAGGTCTCCACGGCACAGCTTTCAACGGGCATGCACGCCCGATGCCCCGTCCACCTGTGCAATGGTGTGCAAGGTGTGTCATATGTGTACAATGTTGTATAGGCATTCAAAGAAACATTTTTTAAAGATGACACACTAAAATGGGTTGTTAAGTTTAAAAGTAGTTTCCACATTTCTATTATCTAATTTTTTATAATGAAGATGTATTAATTTTAAAATCAAATAACATAATAAAGTTATGTTAAAAAAAAGTAGAAACAAGAGCAGCTGCTATCAGAGGTCTCAGAGCTGCTCTCACCTCTAGGAACAATAAGAGCTTCCTATGGTGCTTCAAGGTACAGAGACAGACAGTCCTTTCCTTAAGGCAGGACAAGCTTGCTAAACCTCAAAATACTCTTCCACTGCTTGCTAATTGGCCTTAGATGGCCAAGACCTGTCACCTTCCACGCATCCCAGGAAATACCGATGTCAATGCAGAGCTGAGTGGCCGCCCCTGGTCACATGCCCACAGGCAGGTCAGCTCTCACCACTGCCTGGCCCCCAGGGTGACAGCCCCACAGCCCGGGGCTTCCCAGAGCCGGGGCCTGCAGCCACCTGACGAAGTGAGAGCTGCGGGGTTTTCTCTCTTCCCTGCTCACCCTGATCAGGTAAAAAAGACAACAGTGTGTCCCTGTCACAGAGGAGACGACTTAAAGCCAGGCAGCTTTGATTCCACAGTCTGTGCTCAGGTCCAGGGCTAAGCTGCCCCCACATCTGACTTCAAATAGTCAGATGGTTCTTACGTCAACATAAGATTTTATTCTATTCACTTATGTTTTCTAATCTCCTCCTGCTTGAATCTCTTATCTAGCAGAGATAAGAAGGGCGGGGGGCGGGGGGGTGTATAAGCAGATAAAGTGGGTATCTCACAGAATCGGTTATAAAATAAATTTCCATTAAAAACATATTAGTGTCTTTGTTATTTCATAGACATAGACTGTTACTAAGGTGGAAAAATGGGTCTTGTTTATAAAATGCCCTTCCAGGATTTCCTGGAGAGCAAGATAGAAAATACCTATATACATGAACGCACGCAGAGCAATACCTGGTACGAGCCTGTCTAAAGCCAATGTCCTTCCTTTTCACTGTGTCCTCACGAGTCTAGGAAGACCTGCCCTCCAAAGACCCGGGGAAATGAGCTGCCCCACAAAATCCTTAACTGCTCTACCCTTGGTCAGTCTTCAAGCACAGAAACTTCTGGCATGCTAAAGAAACAGCAGTCTCCCTCTGTTTCATACTTTGAATCCTCAAAACGAGTATTACAAAGACAGTTCACCAAAAAGCCATTTCTCAGACATCTTTAGAAAAGCAGCCTGGAGGCAGCTCCTGCAGATGAACCACGTGGCTGCAGGAATAGAGGCAGGAGATGACCACAGCCATCCCAGCCCTCCCACCTCCCACCCCGGAGTCAGGGACACCCTCCAGCCCTCCAGGGGGCAGGCTCACGTCTCATAAATCAAAATCATCAATTCTGTCACTCTCTACCTAAAATATATATTAAATATATTCATGTCCAATTTTAAATTGTTATAGATTATCATTCCCAACCCCTCCCTTTCCTCCATGCTAAAAAAAAAAAAAGAAATCTTGTTTCATATGTAACCCAAGAGAGAATCCACTGTCTCCTGACTTGGAAGACTCGGGAGGTGGCTTTCCAAATTTGCAGTCAATGATATTTGAAGCAAACTTCCTGAGGGTAAAGGACAGTGTGACATGAATGCCCTGCTGAACTCGTCACTGCTGCAGCGCTGAGAGGTACACACTTGAGTAGATGCGCTGCCCATCTCTGGTCATGCTGACTTCAATAGGCAGATGGCTCTTACGTCAACATAAGATTTTATTTATGTTTTCTAATAATGAAATCAGTTTTCATTAAAATAAAAACAGAAAATCAAGAGTAGTCAAAGGAACGTTTAAACAACAAAATCTCTCATCCTTCTACTCACCAGGAGCCACCACCATAAAAACTGCCCTGCGCATGTGAAGTCTCCTCATGTGCATGGAGTAGACATAGTCTAGATTTTCACTGAGCTGAAATGAACACACTAGCTCTTCCTTTCATCAACTGTATCACTGCACATTTATGTTAACGGCTTTTCTCAAGGATAGACGTAGTACATGTAAATAGATTAAGATGGCACAGAAAGCAGACCTCCCTCCCCAAGAAGCAGCCACCTAGAAGTTTTCTGTGCATCTTCCAGAAATTCCCAATGAATATACAAGAATGTACCTTTCTCTATATCTTTAGTTGTATGCAATTGGACTCTTACCAGGCATACAGTGAGCAGCTTGCCTTTTTTCACTGAATAACAAATCCTAGATTGTCATTCTAAAAAATCAGCAATCTAGCCTATTTCATACAATTTTCCAAATGATACCTTTTATCGCAATTTTCAGTGATAACCCCGTATTACACCACACAGATGGACTATTACTTATGCAACCGATCCCCTGATAGAGAAATGGTTTTCAATTTTGTTACTTATAAACAATTCTGCAGTGAACATCTTCTCACTTGTACAAATACATCTCTAGAATATATTCCTTAAAGTGGCATTTCTCAGAGTAAAAGGATATATGCATTTAAAGGTTCATGCATAACATCAACAGAGGATTGTTCCATTTTTAATATCAACAATTCACACTCCCACCAAGAGCATATTACCCAACATTTTCCTCAGTGATGGAGTATTAGCAACTTTTTATCTGTGCCAATACAATAGGTAAACTAGGATCCTTATTTATTATTTTAATTTGCATTTCTTTATCATGTTGAGAATCTTTTATTTTATTTATTGTTCTGTGAACTACTTGTCTCCATGTGTTGTCCATTTTTCTATTAGATATTTCCTTTTCTTATGGATTTAGAAAAACTCTATATATTACAAAACCTGGGCCTTTGTCTTTCATATAGATTGCATATTTTACCAAATTCCTATCTTTTTTATTTTGTAATGATAGGACCATAACTGTTCACTTTCTGTGGTCAAATTTATCACTTTTATTAATCCCTTAGTACTGTGACTTCACAATAGCCTGTATGGAGATGGCGAGGCAGTACAGTGAGTGCGTGCGGACACCCCGGCAGGCTGTTTCATGACGTCTCTCTCTCACTCAACCGCAGCTGTGAGGGCAGGGCTGTGTCCCGGTCACTGCGGCCCCTCCTGCCCAGACCCGGGCACCTCCCACAGCGGGCATCCAATCCCTCTCTGAGGACTGGATCAGACGAAGCTCCTTTCAAACCTGGACTCACTGGCCTCCAAGCCCATGTCCTCCCAACCCAACCCAGTCTCCGTGACGTGGACGCTCCTTAGGAGGCCAAGCAGCGAATGAAGAGGCAGGACACTCGGGAAAATCAAACAAGAGGGAAGGAAACCTCCCGAAGAGAAGCATATGATATATATGTGGGGGGTTAACATCCCTCTCGGGAGGAGCAGTGTAAGAATATAAATGTTAACAGTGAGTGTGGGTGAGTGTGTGTGTGCGCGTGGGTGAGTGTGTGAAGTATGTCTCTTATTTCATAAAACAGTTTAAAACTGTTTAAAACTGTTTTATGAAATGCTGTTACCCTCCTTAAATATGTGTTTTAAGGATTCTAATTATGTTGATTTGAAGTAATAGCTCCTCAAGTCCTCTCTTAACCAAATGGGATATAAATAATCAAGAAAATAGGCTCATATAGTTAAGAAATTACTTTGTATGCATGTGTATTTTAACGTAAGCCATACAGATGTGAGTCTAGGTGCCTGGAAGCAGGGCAGTACTGGATGGGAGGAAGGGACTGGAGGAGGCGACACTGAGGCCGGGAGGTAGTGAGCCAGGTCACAGGTGAAAAGGAAGGGACAGGCCGGCACGGGCTGTGGCGTCTAAAACACAGGAACAAGAAGGGCATGTGCCCAATATTGGAGCTCATGAAAACTCGTGAGGGAGGGAGTGTGGGCCCCAGTGCCTGAAATGAAGGTCAGTGGACAGGACACAGACCAGCCAGAAATCCAACAGAGCCCGCCCACCAGCAAGGGCTCAGTGCTGTCTCTCAGGTATTTACTGAGCACTGGCATTTCCTCCGACTTGCAGACAAAATAGCACAAATCTAACCACCTGTCTAAGGGGAACTGTGACCGGCAAGGAGCAGGGTCACTTCCTCAGAGGCTGCTGCCTGGGAACTGAGGGTGAAACTTGTTTTTCAAGAACAGGACGTAACTGTGGAGAAGGAACAGGCCCAAGTGGTGAGGTGAAGGGCTCGAGGTCCCCTCAGTGGGAGCCTCTACAGCGCATGTATTTATTGTACGAGTGAACGTGAAGTGGAACCTGCCCTATTGCCTCCTTCTCTAACTCGCACCTCTGTCTGGCAGCCAGGCAGTCCCGGCTGTGGGCCCCATTCCCGAGTGGGTCAAAGCCAGGACCAGACATAGCCGGGCTGTGAAATTCCCGGCCTCCTGCCAGAACGAGTGGTCAGGGGCCCCACGGTCCAGGCTGATGAGATGGAGCGGCATGCTCCTTGTCGGGAGGATTTCCAGGGGCAGCCCTGTCACTTCTCCATGTCCCAGAGGACACCTCGGGTGCCGAGAGCTGACCGCGGCGACCCAGGCTGTCCAGGGAGCCAGCGCTGGAAGCAGCGGCCCTCTGAGGGCGGGGCAGACAGAAGCTGACCCGGATGCTGCGGTGGGCCCTGCCTCCCACCCACGGCAGGCCCCCTTCCTTCTTGCGAGTGCGCCGCTGCCCTCTGTGGTTGGAGGCAGTCTGAGCCCAGGCATCGTAGGAGATCAGTCATTGCACCTCCCACCACAGCTTTTCTCTCGCCCTTTGAAGAGGTAAATCACTTAGAAATCCTATTCTGGACATGTTCCAGTTAACAATCAAACCACATATGAAAAGAGCTGATATGGAATATAAATAAATGTGTGTTACGTATACATACCCACAACAACGTTCACTCAGTGCGTAACCATCCTACCCTCAGACACACGGCCATGAGGCACCTCGTTCCCTGAGCATCTAGTTTGTTCAGGACACTGGGGTCCTGACAGCGTAGGCAGTGGTCACCTGTCCTCCTCACACTGTCCTGCAAGAACAGGGGCCCAAGGACCTGACACGAAAAATGTTGATGTCCTAGCTCCTCTCATTGCTGTGAGAAGTAAACTGCCCCCTTTATCCTAATTTCAGGCTAATTCACTGGCTCACTAAAGGGTGAAATCTCAGATCTTTCGTGGTTCTCGACAGGAGATGGCAGAGGCTGCAGAAACCCTCTGGACCAAAGGTGATGCAGCCCTGTGTTTGCACAGAGCCAACAGGGACGCAGTGTAAACCACGCCTGTGTCCCTTAGTTAGTCAGGCATCCCTGGAGCTTCAAGGCGGATCCCAGAAAGGAGGGAGGAGGCTGGGGAGACCCCAGGCTGGGGGTGGGGAGAGTCATGGGGGCTCTGTGGTCATTTAAAATAGACGCGAGTGGTTGCCTTGGAAACTCAGCCATCCTTACCCAGCAGCTCGTACAGAGAATTCAGGATCGACTTCCAGGACTCCCCGGCCTCTCTACCAGCCACATCCGCAAAGTGGGCAGCACTGCTGTACACGTGCAGCCGGTCCACACACTGGAGTACCAGGCTGATCATCCCCTGCGGGGACAAACACATCAGAAACGTCAGAAACGGTGGGCCTGCTCACATGGAGTGCGGGGTTGTTTTGAAACCGAAAAGCCTGCTCAAAGTGAGTGTCAATCGTTAAGGAAACTGAGACCATTCATCCAAAGGACAAGCGGTAACACAGAATAGTAGCCCGCTGCTCTGACCCAAAGCACATGATGTCAGAGTTCCCCCAGGACAGCTTTTCCCAGGAAGACAGTAGAGAAGAAAGGGGCTGGCAGCTCACCTCCTCCTGGAAGAGGTTCTGCCGGCTCTTCAGGGCCCGCAGCCGGTTCTGCTTGTCCTCGTGCTCCAGGTGCTCGGCTGGCGGGTGCAGGTAGCCTATCAGGTCCTGCAGGCTCAGGCTGACCGACTCGATGGGCAGGTCCACTGGGGGCGCCTTCGCTTTCCTGCCCAGAGCGTCCAGGCCCCTAAAACAAACAGCAACCATGTCTCTAATTGTTGACACAATTTTATGCAGGATTTTAGTTTATAGATGATTATAGCTTTACTCTCCCTCTGGACACCGCTGCAAAAGGAGCATGTAAGAAAGATTCTAGACTTCCACAAGCAATAAGTAACATACTCAAATGAGGACCTGTATGTTCTTTCCTGTGTACATAATGTTATATTAAAAACACCACATCGAGAAATTCATCAAGAGAAAAACCTGAAGGGCATAGAGGACCAATGCCTTAAAAACCAATAGTATAAACATTTAGAGACCGCCCAGCTGGGCGTGGCTCAGCGGTTGAGCATCAACCTAGGATCCAGGCAATCGGGGTTCGATTCCCAGTCAGGGCACATGCCCGGGTTGTGGGCTCGATCAATGACTCTCTCATCACTGATGTTTCTCTCTCTCTCCCTCTCCTTTCCTTTCTCTGAAATCAATAAAAGATATATTTAAAAAAAAAAAAAATTTAGAGACCAACCGATTTTCACTATAAAGCGCTACACAGTCTAAGGTTTAAGGTGCAGCTCCCCACATGACATTTCTGTTCTCTTTTGTTTGGTTCTGGGAGAAGGAACTGCTATTGCCATGAGATCACCGACACTCTCTGCCATTCTGTTTAACTTCTGCCTGTTTAAAAATACATTCTAATGATGAGAACTCATGAAATTCACTTACTAATCAGGAAACAATATACCAAATGCTTTCCTATTACCTGAAATAAATGTATTTAAAATTAAATTAAGAAATGACATCATGTTGCTTTTCTAGCCTTTGAAGAAAAATGTATTACTGGCATGTAAATGTGATTTGTTGAGCTTTCTGAGATTCTGAGTTTTAAAACAGAGAGCTTTGAATGTTTC
The DNA here is from genome assembly GCF_054644295.1 of Miniopterus natalensis. NCBI lineage: Eukaryota > Metazoa > Chordata > Mammalia > Chiroptera > Miniopteridae > Miniopterus > Miniopterus natalensis. The sequence continues at coordinate 3,842,215 of NC_142101.1, forward strand.
TGCAAAGAACTTTACTCATGTGGTGTTTGTAAATCAAAATTATTTCAAAATAAAAAGTTTATTTAAAAATACTCAACAGACACCAAAAAGAATGAGAGAATGTCTATATTATAGTTGATATAGTAATATTTATATTTGTACTTCCTTTCCTGCTCTCTTCATCAACAAAAATATATGACAATATTTTATTCCAAGGAAATATCTCTAGCTAATTATCTGACTATTAAAAATTACATTTTAAAAAACAATAAAAGCCTTATAAATGAGAATTAGCTTATTTTCAAACTTTATTATACTAAAAATTATTTAAAATGTATCCTTTACAAAATGTTACTAATAATTTTAGAATATTTGACTTCAGCCTCATAAATAGTAGAAACAGCAAAACTGCATGATTATTCTAAAGATTTTGCCTGAAATTCCAAATCGCTTATATCAATGGAATTCTTCTTACCCAGAGTTATTGTGTCTTTAAGTTTTTCTAATGCCCCAAAAGCAACAGAAATGACTTTGCAGAAGAAATTCTCTCTCCCCTTTTAAAATGAAAATGCACATACAATGAAAATATTTCTCTTCTATACATTTTATCCCATTAACTCGTAGATATATTTGAATCATAAATCTATTTATTTATAACATAGTCAAACTCACTCTCATCACACTAACTGGAATGAACTCACAAGACTCTGACACAGTATCTACGTTTGCAACCTGAGGAGGAGCCGCAGTAAGTGTCAGCTCTAGGCCAAGAATCACACCTGTGATTGGAAACAGAACCACCCATCACTTTCTGGGAAAAGCCCCTTACCAGACAAATGCCATCTAAGAATCCAAAACTGCTCACTAGGCTGAGTTTTAGGGCCTATAACCAAAACTTGATTTATTGAATATAAAAAATACTTTTAAAAATTGTTTAAAAACTATTTTAAAAACTTTATAATATTCTTTTTCAAACCAATAAATTAGGAAAATATTTGCAGTTTATATATGATGACAGGAAATTAAAATCTCTAACACAAGGTCATAGTAGCCTAATAAAATATTAACAAATAATAGGGTAAGTCACAAAAGAAAAAATAAATGAAGAAATCTGGTCAGCAAATATGACATATACCCATTTCCACAATTCTCAAATACATGCATACTTTAAAAACAGTTATAGATATAAATATGTATCTGTGCACACAAACACACATACACAAACACTTTTCCCATCAAACTGGCACAGTTTAAAGAGACGTATGATACTCACCACAGGCCGGAGTCTATGTTGGTATAATGTTCCCAGAAACACTGTCCACAAGCTTGATTTAGTTTTTGGATATGCAATTTTCCATTATTAGGTGGGTAAACTCAGTCATTACAAGTTCACTTTATTTTTTAATACAGTTCAATAATTATAAAGGAAGTGTAAAAGGGAATTAAGTAGGTCCAGCATAGGGTATGTTATGTTGTAGAATAATCCTGCCCTACAGCTACTGATAAAGTGACACACACAATTTCCAAAAGCACATTTCTTTTTTAAAGTTCATTTAAAAGAAAGCATAAAACCATCTAACCGGCACCTTCTTCGAATGTGTCTGCTGACCTTCCAAACTGCATGATATCTACCACCCTAGCATACTTTAGAATTATTTCTTTGTAAATCCAATCAGGTAAGATGTCAAACAGCCACCACAGCAAACGAAAATGCACCTTATAAATCTATTGAAAAGGAAGACTGTGCTGCGGATGACCCCCGCCGTCCGGGACTCCTCGTGCTGCGATCTGGATAAGTTTATGCCGTCATCCATGTGGCCTTCGTGATGCATAATGGCCTGTAAAGAAGCAGATGCAAAGGCATCACTCCCAGCATCTCTTTCCAAATGGGGTTAAGAAGGTGCACAATTAAAAATGTGACAACAATAAACAGAATCAAGGCTGGTGGAGGGCACTGCAAGTTGTTGTTACCTTGTACTATAAGGTTAAATAATATGCATAGGTCCCTGGACTACCTATTCAATGTATCCATTCAGTTACTGTCTTAAAGAATGAATCTGTTATTGTACTGAGTTGAGCAAAACACACACTGGAGTGTTTGCACCTCTTCCTGTTCAGGGACTGACCCAGGTCTAAACCAACTGCTGAGGCAGCCAAGGAAGCCGCTCAGTCCCTGCAGGCGCACAGCACGCCGAGCAGACTGGTTCGTGAACAGCGCTGGGCAATGTTTCTAAGGCGGCTAAGTTCTTTAAAATTGCACGTTTATTTCATTACTTCCTCTGTTAGGCGTTTTGATTTTAAGCTTACTATGAAGGTATGACCTGAGGAGACAGAAGGGCAAAATTCTTACGTGAAGAGCTGAACAGTTTTCACAAAACGAACACACTATGTGAGCCCTCGGAGCCAGGAGGGGACGTCCCAGCGCCTCAGGCCTCCCAAGCTCCCCTCCGGCCCGTCCTGCGGTGGGCCCACCGCCTGCCTCTGAACAGCAAAGATCACCTGTGCGCTGTCTATAAAGGGGCCATGCAGTGGGCAGCCACTGGTGCCAGCCCCCTTCACTCAACACTTAGAGAAAGACACTCTCGTCACCTATCAGGCGACCCGAGTGAGACGGCAAGAACTAAGGTCGTTCCCATCTAGACAGTGACGTGAGGTGGAGCACCTGCCCCGTCAACGACAGAGGCGTCCGGTGCAGAGGCATGAGGGGCTTCCACGCCCCACTGACCGAAACAGTGACTAACTGTAGGAACGACTCCTGGATATAAGACTAAAAGAAAAGCAACGTAAAAGGGGGATTAATGAAGTTAAAAAGAGGATTTACCAAGCTAGACGTCAAGTAAGATATTGGAAAAGATTTTTAAAGCTCCAAATTTGATACCTTAAGAAGATTAAAAAAAGAAAAACCTCTCACAAACCAGGCTAGAAAATAATATAGAAAGAAAGCAAAAACAGAGAGAATGATATATAAAATGCAAAAGACATTAAATCTGTAAGATTATAAAGATAGCACTGTGTGGACGACCTTGGCAAAAATAATACAATAAAAATACAAAGCAAACGTCACTGAGCATCCCACAGAAAGTAGGTGGCTTCCTAACAAATTAAGGCTCATCGATAGAATGTCCCCAACTAAGCAGAAAATTTGTTGAGATCAGTTTATTTAAAAGAGGTTGCAAAGAATATTGAAGATCTGATATTTAAAGACCTTAGGACTCGATGGTCTGACAAGGGAGATCCAATACACCATCAAAGAACCAAGATTTAATGCAGGTTAGTGTTCCCCAGAAGTCAGCAAGCGACCTCTACTCCCTGCTTTTGAAAAGCCTGTGAACTGAGAGTAGTTTTTACATTTTTAAATGGTTGAAAAAGACCAAAAAAATGTCATGACACATGAAAATTATATGAAATTCAAATTTCAGTATCAATAAATAAAGATTCATTTCACCAATAAGTATATGTAATAATTCTAAATAAAATATGAACAGAATCTAGTAAGATTTCAAAAGAATAATTAACTATGGCCAGATAGGGTTTAGCCTATGAATTTAAAGATTCCTCAATTTCATGATGTCTACTGACTTATCAATACATTAAAGAACACTAAAACATTTTAATCTCCCTTTATTTGATAAAATATAGCACTACTGCCTAATTTTTAAAAATGTAAGTAAAACAGGAATAGCAAGCCACTAGTTAAATATATACGCTTCCTCAACTGTCCACAGGATGCAAGAAGGTATGAAACAGGGTGAAAATCCACCAGGACACACGCCGATGAACAGCCAGAACAGAGGAGAGGCTGGGACAAAACGGGGTCTGTGGAGACAATGAAACACAACAGGGAAACCCAGCTTTTAAAGGCACTGAGCAAGCTTAACACTCCAGAGGAAACAAAGCGAGGATTTTGGCAGACACCTGAGAAGCAAAATTCAGAGACAGGCAGGAAAGATAAGAATTCTTTCAGGTGGGTGAGGGACCCAGAGAAGAGGAACCAGCCGGGTTCCTGGGAAGGAAACTAACAACCGGAAGAAAACAGAAAGCAATGTGGCCGAACAAGTCTCCTCTATTTTAAAAAGACCAAGTGTGCTAATTAAAACCCTTGGTGACATATGCATTTTCTAATTCAGAGTTTTTAGATTTTTTCAAAGGTATAGAAGTTACATATTCCTAACACCCCAGCACAGTCTGCGCATCACTGTGCAAACAAACATTTGTATTTTTCAGCAAAACACGAATATTCACATAAAGTGGGACAAATAAAAGCTATGAAAATGGTTCAGATATTTTTTAACTAACCAAGTTTTTATTCATCTGAAACAACAGAAAAAACAGTTTCAAACAGGTAAAGACAGGGGAAGGGAGCAGCAGCACGCTTTTCCTGAAAAGGAAACGACTTGAAGACCTAGATACCTGGGAAGTCCAGGTGCATCGCAACCGCGCTGAAGTCTCCCCACAGAGACTTGGTTCTGCAGACGGCTCTGGCGTGTTGATGAGCCACCGGACAGGCTTAAAGAGATCATCTCTTCTCTGGCCTAGAGTCTGTTTTGCATGTGCCTTCACGAACTTAAACAACACTGTTCAGCTTCCGAGCACCTGTGGGAAACTTCTCTAACAGGCAAGCTCCACGCGGCCCAGGACAGAGCATACAGGTCCCATTTTGACTTTAATCCATGGTTAGGGACGAAGGCGTGGAGAAATGATTAAGAATCCCGGCACCCTGCCGTGGACTGGAGATGGGGGGCCACAGCGAGACGAGGAAAGGGATCTGGAAGGAGACTGGTCACGAGGCTGTGTGAGTCCTGCACACGGGACAGGTGTAAAGGTGGGCAGAGGAACTGACACGAGGTTCACTTGGAAGGTGTGTATACGTATACATACAATATCCACACACTCATACACATGTATATGTGCACTGAACAGAGAGAGAAGAAAGCAGGGACGCAGGGAAAGAAAGAAGCTACTGCAAACTATTAATAATTGTTGAATCTAATTCACGGATACAGGGATTCCCACTGATGAGTCTTCCAATTTTTTTGTATGTTTGAAATTTTTCAAAATGCAGTACTTACACAAATGGTAAACATTTGTTAAATCTGATAGAAGATCCATGGCCAAGCATCATCATCAAAATAAAACTTTGCTTTCAAGCCCAATCAGACTTTCCTGCCACAATCTGGGCATTAGCTCTTCGCCTTCCAGAAGCTCACACAGCACTCGTGGTCCCAAACTCTGCGACACTACACAGCCGGAGCCCAGGCTAACAGGTGCAGGTGGGATCTCAGCAATGCAACTGTAACTACACTTGAATATACTTGTTTTTCAAGTATTCAAGTGGACTGTGCATCCACTCTGGTCCAGTGCTGTGCCAGATGCTGGCAATACAGAAATAAAACCTGTGGGTCATGTCCCCAGCATCTAGCAAGAGAGACAGGTAGTAAGTCTCGATCATACGCCTTAGTCCTGCTTTTCCCTTTTTGTCTCCCCCCCCCCCCACCCCATCAACTAACTGAACTTCGCCTAACTCCTGGCTCTCTCACTTCTGAAGACCTTAAAAAGCAGCTTCAGAGGAAACAAGATGGTGGCGTAGGTAACCGCAGTCCCCGCCACCTCCCGCAACCGCACCAAAATTACAACTAAAATACAGAACCACCATCACTCAGAGCCTCCTGAAATCTGGCTGCACAGAAGCCCCACAACCAGGGAACTGAAGGAGAAAGCGGTAGGAGGGGCGGAGACGCAGGCGGATTGGGGCGGCCCACCCCCGGTGCCACGGGGTAAACCTGGGAGGGAATCTTGGCGTTGGGGGTTTCCCGGAAGAGTGAGGGGTCCCAGCCGCACAGCAGGCCCCCAGCCCAGGGCTCCAGGGCTGGGAAGAGACGTCCCCACAACTTCGGGCTATGGAACCAGCGGGGACTGTCCCTGAGGGTCGTGGAGGCTGTGGAGCCCCAGCAGCTCCTCTCAAAGGGCCCGGCTCGGACTCACTCGGATGCGCTCCCTCTGAGCCCAGCGCCGGGCAGCAGCCTGAAAGGACCTGGGACACTTGCTTGGGAGGAACTAACCTGCCTGAAGTCGGGGCGAGAGCTGGAGGGGCAGCTTCCTCCCAGGCAGAAGAGCCGGCAGAGGCCACTGCTCCTATGGCGGGTCCTCCTCACACAGCCTGCAGGCGCCATGTTTGAATCGCCAGCACCTGACTCACACCCTTGGCCCCGCCCCATGATTCCTGAAGGCCCCGCCCCTCCCCACCTGCAGCTCATCCGGGCCATTTCCAGGGGCTTTTCTGTGCAAGTGGCCTCTGGAGCCTCATGCTTAGGACTTTCCTAAAATCTCTCAAACAACCAGCAGCGTGCCCTATATGGCTTAATAAGCGGCCCCAGGCCTGGAACTAGCAGCAGCTGCATTGGCTCATAGCTTGGCCTCTCCTGGGCACCTCCAAGCCCAGCACAAGGAGCAGCCAACTATGGTTTGCTGTGTAGCTCATGCTGGGTGGCCCTGGAAGAGGCACTGACAGAGGCTGACTTTGCACCTCCCGGGAGGCCCGAGACAGTGCACCTGCTGGTCAGACTCAACCACACTGGATTACAACCCTACCACATCCACGAGTGACACACTCAAGGGGTACACTTGGTGAACACCAAAGCTCCACTGAAGTAAATCCTGCTCCATAGGGGTGTCTCCAGCACAGCATCTCTCTGGCTGTAGTTGCAGCTGGTCCTCACAGCTGATTGGCCTGAGGGTCAATTCCTCCCAGTGATGCCAACAGCAACCAAGGCTCAACTACAACAGGACAGTGCACACAGCCCACACAGGGGAGCACCTAGAAGGCCCAGCTCAAGTGACTGGGGAGGTTGAGCCACTGGACCCTACAGGACACCTACTACACAAAGCCACTCTACAAATTCCAGGAGACATAGCAGCTCTACCTAATACACAGAAACAAACACCTGGAAGCAGCCAAAATGTGGAGGCAAAGAAACATGTCACAAAGGAATGAACAGAAGAAATCTCTAGAAGAGGAACTAAATGAAATAGATCCAAGCAAGCTAACAGATACAGAGTTCAGAATTTTGTTTATAAGGATGCTCAACCGTATTATTACTAAAACTGAGAAAACAGATGACATAATAAAGTACCAATTTGAAGTGAAGGCTACATGAACTGAAATGAAGAATAATTTACAGGGAATCAACAGTAGAGTAGAGAACGCTGAGAATCAAATCAGAAATTTAGAACATGAGGAAACAAAAAACACTCAACCAGAAGAGCAAAAAGAAAAACGAATACAGAAATATGAAGATAGTATAAGGAGCCTCTGGGACAACTTCAAGAGGCCCCAACATTCGCATTATTGGGGTACCAGAAGGGAAGAAAGAGACCAAGTACTTGAAAACCTATTTGAAAAAATAATTACAGGAAACTTCACCTACCTCGGGAAGGAAATAGATTTACAAGTTCAGAAAGCACAGAGGGTCCCAAACAAGAAGAACTCAAAGAGGCTCACAGCAAGAAACATTATAATTAAAATGCCAAAGGTTAAAGACAAAGAGAGAATCTTAAAAGCAGCAAGAGAAAAGCAGTTAGTTACCTACAAGGGAACACCCACATGACTGTCAGCTGATTTCTTAACAGAAACCTTGCAGGCCAGAAGGGAGTGGCAAGAAACATTCAAAGTGATGAAAAACATGGAACTACAACCAAGATTGCTCTACCCAGCTAAGCTATCATTTAGAACTGAAGGTTAGATAAAGAGCTTCACAGGTAAGAAAAAGCTAAAGGAGTTCATCACCACCAGACCAGCACTACAGGAAATGTTGAAGGGTCTTCTTTAAGAAGAAGCTCATGGACAAAAGAATATGACGAACTAAATAGATCCACAGACACTGACACATGCATCAGACGGTCATATTTCAGAGGGAAGAGGGAAAGGGGGTGGAGTGTAGGAAGAGATTAACCAAAGAAGTTATATGCGTATATGTATAACCCATGGACACAGTCAATAATGGGGTAAAGGCCTGGGGAAGGGGTTGGAGTGAAGTGGAGGGGGTCAACTGGGGGGGGAAAAATGGGACACCAGTAATACTGTCAACAATAAAGATAAATTTAAAAAAGAAAAAAGCAGCTTCAACCCTGGCAGGTGTGGCTCAGTGGTTAGAGTGTTGGCCTGCACACCAAAGGGTTGAGGGTCTGATTCCCAGTCAAGAGCATGTACCTGGGTTGCAGGTTTGCTCCCCAGCCCTGGTCAGGGCTCGAGTAGGAAGCAACCACTTGGTATGTCTCTCTCGCACTGATGTTTCTCTCTCTCCCTCCCTCCCCCCTTCATCCCTTCCACTCTATCTAAAATCAATGGAAAAATATCCTTGGGTGAAGATTAACAACAACAACAAAAAAAGCAGCTTCAACTCTTTGGATCTCAACATGCAACAACAGGACAAAAGTCAGAGACAATTTGCTGAGTGGAAGCAGCAAGGTACCAAAGGGAGTGTGTGCATGGTTTCATCTGTGTGAAAATCTACATCAGGTAAGACTAACCTCTGGTGTAGAGATCATGCAGGCAGGTGCCCTGTGCAGGAAGGGGCAAGGATAACCCGGGAAGGCATGGTGGGCACCTTCCTGAACACTATGGAACTGTTCCTTAATGTGATGGGTGTGGGTCATACAAATGTATCCACTTGCCCCAACTGTACAGTTGTATTTTGCATTTCAGTGTATATAAATTTTACCTCTGAAATTTTACAAGTAATGGTAATAATCCAGTGGGGCTGGGTCTACAGGAAAGTTGTCCCAGGATCTTATCCGATGCTCTGAGGATGCACTTACGCCCAGCCAGTGTATTTCTTCACTTAGTACTTAAATTAGTGACGGCACACCCAGCCATGCACACCTTACGAAACCAGAGTCTGTCAGGGCAGGGTGTGTCCCTCAGCACACCAACACTGGCCATCAGCGGGTGGCTGAGGGCTCACCGCCTCGCCCTGCTTTGCGTCCGTGTATTTTCCCATGAGACCACAGCTGAAAGGCATCTCCCTAGCATCTCACCTTACGCTGGACGGCTCCCATCCTCACGGACTTCACGTCCACGGCCTGGTACGTCAGCCACAGGCCCGTGTTCACGTGCTGTATGTAGCAGACCGAGTCTCCGTACTTTATCTCGGAGGTTCCCATGCCATCCACTTCTTTTCTCACCCCTGCATCCAGTTTTTCCTAAGGAGAGAGGAAAGGAGATAAGCAAGTTTTTAAAATATGACTTTATCCTGAAAGAACTTTTCCTTGTTATAAGTATGTTTCTTGAAAAATCCAGCCCTCTGAAGTCCCCTGAAATGATAATGCTCAAATATTTTATTCCAGCAGTTCAACTTCTACTGAAGATTCAAGTAGAAAACTGTAAAAATAAGTAACATATTCTCCAATTATTCACATTCGTAGAAAATTATTTTAGCCATAACTTAAAATTTTATATTGCTCAATGGCAAACTCCAGACCAGAGGTCTTAAAATTAATAGTACAGGCTTCATGTTCTTTCCAGATTATTTTTTTTCTTTATTGGTACCTAAGAGCATAGGTCTATGGGGCAGGAAATCCATTTTTCAGTCCAGTCTCTGCCACTTACTGCCTCTGTGACCCTAGGAAAAGTTAAAGGTTTTTAAGCCTATTTTCTCATCTGTAAGTAAAGCTACAAAAGTATCACCCCCATAGTATCAGAAAAAATGAGATAGGCACCGTGTCTGGGATAAAATAAACATTAAATTTTAATGATTCTGACCATGAAAATGATGATGATAATGGTGATTATGTTAACAAGGACTTCAATGATGATTTCTCTAGAACTACTTGAAACTACTGCAGCTCAGTTTCCAATAATGCAATTTCCAACTTGAACCACAAGTTGGGCTAAAGTCCCTCTGCCCTGAAGATGCAACCGATGCCCTGATGCCAGCTAACGCTCCTTCCAAATCCCTGTATTTTACTGCTTCCTCCTTCGACCTGCTCCCTTTCAATCCCCCTACCCCACCCCCGCTTAATCCTGATCTATTCCTAACCCTAATCCACTCACTATGTCCTGAAGTTCCGTACAGGCCTTAAAATAATAGAAAAAGTATAACCTTCTTTCAGTTGCGATGCCTCATTTAGTGGGTTCTTATTCTCCTTGGTCTAACTTTCCTTGTTAAATTTACTAAGTTTCTTCTATGCCTTTGGTTATTTGACTGTTGTTTGAAATTAGTAATAGTTACATAATGTTTCTGAAGATTAGGTTGGAGTAAAATTCATGTCCATCACACAAAAAGGAAAATTCAATAAAAAATTATATCATTTAAACACTCTATTAATAACACAAAAATGATAACCTTCCATCAACAACTAAAATTAAAATGAGTTGAAATTCTTTATTTTTTTTTAAATATGTCTACTGATTTCAGAAAGGGAAAGGGAGAGGAAGAGAGAGAGAAACACCAATGATGAGAGTCATTGATCGGCTGCCTCCTGCACACTCCCTGCTGGGGATCGAGCCCCCAACCCAGGCATGTGCCCTGACCAGGGATCCAACCTCAGTCTCCTAGATCCTAGTCAACGCTCATCCACTGAGCCACGCTGGCCAGGCAGAGCTGAAATTCTTAAGGTCAAGGCCATATAAGAAAATGAATAAAATTATAAATTGATTTAAATAATCTGAAACACTATTCTAAGTATCTGCAATAAAACAGATAATAAAACATTCCAATTGTCATTCTACCAAACAAGATAAGCTACTAATGTTCTTATGCCAACCCTATCGATAGGAAAATTAAATCCTGGGGGAAAATACAACCATGTCATTATCTCCTCGGAATAAAACAATGAGTCCCTAAGATTCTTTTTTTTCTCTTATCCAAGGAGATCCGTGTGTAGTCTACCTAGACTGTGGACTGTGTTTGGGGGGCCACAGTTACTAATGTAAAGTTAGGCTTTGTCTGCTTTTTACCGAAGTGGTTCCCATCACTCGGGATTAGAAGTTCTAACTGTGCAACTTCCTGATGGCTGATTCTCAGGTCTGGAAAGAACTGCTAAAATGACATTGGGGGGAAAAGTATGGTTATTTGCTGTTTGAAAGAACAAAGAACTTCTTTTCTTCTTCTTGTCTTTTTTTCTGGCTCAGGCTTAGGAGAAATTCAGGTGAAAATAATCTAGATCCTTTGAACAAGCACAGAAATGAGTATGACATGAACCAAAAATGGGACGGCTGGCAGAAGCGTCTACAGAAGTAGCCTTTACTAGAAACGAAGTGTCCAGAGGAGGCGGGCAACTATCTCACTAAGACTCTGTGTTAGCTGTACTATATCTAAATTAGGGCCTTTAGTTTCAGCATCACATTTCCAATTTTACTTTCCTTTCGAATTATTCTGGCTTTGGGAAATGATGGAATAGTTTAGTTGGACTAATCTCCCATATATAATTATAAAATTTCAAAAAAATACTTTTTAAAATCTATTTGAAGGCCCTTGAGAGGGACCAAAAGCAGGGACAAATTGAAGAGTAGACTTCTCTCTAAAGACAAACAGCACCCAGGTGATTCACAAAAAGCTGCCCTTTGCCTCGGGCCAGCCCTGCCTGATCTGCTGCCTCCCAGACCCGAGGTACCAGAGGACACGCTTCAGGCTCACGGCAGCCTGGAAATTAGATCAGCTAAATCAGAGAAGTATCCACAAAACCTGCTTATAAAATCCACCCAAATTCTGGTTGACCCCTAAAGGGAGGACGAGTATAATGGCAGGAGATGGAAGATGAAATAACTAAGCAGAAATGTAACAACTGCCCGCTGCAAAAGAGAGGAAAGCGGAGTTTCAGTCCAGCCAGCTTGACTGCCTCCAAACCCAATCACCCTTCAGAAATCAACCTGAACAAAAGGCAGTCTCTACAACATGTCCTGTCTAACATCCAATGTACTTTCAAAAATAAGTAGAGGTGAAGAGACAATAAAATTGATCTATACTAAATTTTTAAATAATGACCTGTACTAAAAAAATAATAATAGAAATTGATGCAAAGATGGCCCTTACAATCAGTAGGCGAGGACTTTAAAATAACTATTATAGATATAAAACAGGTATAAGAGCATAAAGAAAAATATATACATAATAAAACAGATGAGGAATCACAGTTGAGAAATATAAATTATAAAAAGTAAAATGTAATAATAAAAAACATCAATTGAAATATAATATTAATTGAATCATCTTAATACAGATTGCAGTTATACATTGAGCCCATAAAGTTGAAAGTAGATAGAAGTTTTCCAATCTCAAAATCAGATTGCTATTAAAAGCACTCTGATATAAGTAGTTTGCCATTAAATAGAAATGAAACTTCTTTCAAAAAACTATGTAAAAAAATTTAATTCCTATATCTCCTGCATTTAATCAAGGAAATGTTGCAACCCTCATTATTATCGTAGAATTCATTAACATCTACAAAACTTTAACATTGATAGTCTAACTATCCATCCTATAAGAATGAGATCTTGAGAACCACAAAAATACTCAAAGAGAAAACTTTGATACAGTCTACGGTGGTTGAAAAAACTTCTATTTTCACTGTAAGAATTTTGTTTGGATACGTATTTTCTCTTTTGATTCATGTATCCTCATAGCATGTCGTAATTCAACCATCAGAGAAATGCTGGCACGTTGTTGAAACTGTTCTTCAAATGCCTTTTTGTCTACCCAATACTACTTAGTTTTTCAAGGACAGGAATCACAGGCTGTCTCTTCAGCCCAGTGGCCCATATTCCCAGGACCTGAAAATACTAAATTCTCAATGAAGATTTGCTAAGTGAATAAATGAGTGTTTGAGAAGAAAAAACATCGTATATTCCTCCTAATTTCCCAGAGAAAATATGTTTATAAACTAGTGTTCATCCTAGCATTCAAATGAATGTGAAGATGGCTCCAGAAGAAAGATGAGTCTGCAACCTACTAAGTATATTCTGTCACCGGCTACGCCACACTGATGCATTATAAAGCCCGAATCATTTCTGAACTACTGTCCTTATTAAGTGATGTAAGATTTTACATATCCCGAACTAGACTCATTAGTAAATTTAAACTAGTCCTGTAGGATTATGCTCTTATTCTACAGACCAGGTAGTTCAAAGAGATTCTTCTGGCATTAGCTGAAATCATCCTTAAATCTACTCAAATTATTCTGCCAAGTGGCTGAAAAGGATGAAACAAAAGGCCTTTCCCCCTCTTCTTCTTAATTGCTGGAGTGTTTGTTTTTGTAAGGGCCAGTTCTCCTTAAGACAAATAATAGTTAAAGTTAGAGAAGTTAAAGGTCAAAAACATTTTACTTGCTTCTTTTTGGTGCTACATTGCAGCACAGAAAGTTGGCCACGGGGAAATGTGAGTCTAAAAATGCTACAGGGCAAGGCAACCTTAGCCCATCCAGGGCAGAGGGGAAAATGTGTAAAAAGCTCCTTATCCCTGGTGCGCAGAAATCTTCTGAGAAGGCTCTGGTGGGTGGGTCTGTGGAGATAAAGGATGTAAAATGTTCTTGTGCCAGGGGGTTCCTTGCAGCAGTGAAACAATCACTGAGCCTTCGAGAAGCCCCCCAGTATCCTCTACAGTGCTCTCCACGTGCGGGCTGGGCCGATGAGTCCGAAGGGACACCACTCCCGTGATCAGGTTCCCTCCCGAGGCAGAGGAGAAGGAATCTCTCGGATGTAATTAAGGTCCCTAATCAACTGACTCAGAGCAAATCAGCCGGGAGAGCAATACTTGCTCAGTGAGCTGTTTGGAGGGGGCTGAGGCTTTCCCTGAGCTCAGGGACCACAGACAGCTGGTGCCCACGGCACCCCGGCCTGCTCATGGCCTTCCTTTCCATGTGCCTTGCGCTATGGCCAACTTCACCAGCCCTCGGGAGCTCACAAAGCAAATCCACTTAACAAACTGCTTATCTCTTAATATCTCGCACTGGCTCTGTTTCTCTGGCTGAACTCTGAGGCTTCAGTGAGCTCACTCTTGTTTATTGCAGTTAAAAAGGACCACCATAGAGCCTATCACTGAATCTCCATCTCTTCTTGAAGCCACAGTTGGCCTTATTTCCTAAATGCTATCAGCACCCCTTGAAAAGAGTTACTGCAAAAATCTCTTTTGGATTTAATCCTGACTAAATAAAAATTCATCTACAATGATAATTTTGTATAATTATTTTGGTAAAAAATACATGTTCTTCATTTTGCTTTTATTTTTTAGATATTTAATCAATCACTAAACTATAATAGGTGCTCATCTGCTCACAGGTAAGCAACACATTGTTCTTAAAGGAGATAATACATATAAGGTAGTTAGTACATTTGGCCCATAAATTAACCGTTACTCTTATTTTCATTGTGTGAGTGATTTTTAAAGCATCTAAAATATTTTTTAACCAGGAATAAAAATCTCAAACAAAAATAACACACTAAAAACTATGTCCTAAAAATAACTGTGCTCTTCCTATTTTCTCATTTGCTCAACAATCCTGTGACTCACTGGCAGTCTAACTTGAGGCTGGTATTTTATCATTTCAGTAGCAGTGGGTTTCTATTGGTGGTACACGGAGAGGGAAACTGGAGGAAATTACCCAGAGAGTAATATTTTAGTGGCATTTTAAGCTTAAAAATTATATCTTGGGCCCAGCCAGTGTAGCTCAGCGGTTGACCATTGACCTATGATCAAGGTTCGATTCCTGGTCAGGGGTTGCAGGCTCGATCCCCAGCAGGGGGTGTGCAGGAGGCAGCCAATCAGTGACTCTCTCTCATCATTGATGTTTCTCTCTCTCCCACTCCCTTCATCTCTCTGAAATCGATAAAAACATATTTTTTAAAAATTACATCTTGGGGGAAGTAGAATACATATGTAATTGGCAAGATCTACCTCATGGTTAAAACTGACATTTCAACACACTTAAATAAAAGTGATGGTTCCAGGAGCAGAAAAAGTGAAAAATGGGCCAAAGAAAGCCCACAGGAAGCAAGCTGAATTCTCCATCACAGAAAAGGCTCTCCTGAAGAGAGGACCAGCATGATCACTGCAGTACACATGGGCACCAAACCAAACACTGTGTACCTTAAACTTCCACAGCGCTGCACGGCATTATATCTCGACAGAGCTGGGAAAACAAGAGGACAACACAGGTCATATTACAGCCTGGGGTTGCGGGCTCGATCCCCAGTTGGGGGCATGCAGGAGGCAGCCGATCAATGACTCCCTCTCATCATTGATGTTTCTCTCTCTCTCCCCCTCTCCCTTCCTCTCCCTGGAGTCAATAGGAATATATTTTGAAAAAAAAATGAAAAAAACAAAAAGCCACATCATATTACAAACCAGTTCCTACTTCAGTCTGTTTATTCTGAACACATGTAGGTACCAACCACTGCTGATTCGTCTGCCAAATGCTGAATTTGCGATTGGTTATTGTGAGTTCACGTCACTGTCAAAGACATCCCAATGGCCACAAAAGGGTTGTCTTTGGGGTGAAAACCACCAAAAACACAAAAAAAGAAGTCATGTTCTACTTTTGATTATCAGAATGGGAGTCTGAGTCACCAGCTCCAGACAATCATCCTAGAAGCCAGGCATTGCTGTGAGCAAAAGCCACTTTTAACATTCTGAAGTCATTGTACCGACTTAGGCCTGATCAGAAGAACAGAGGGAGCCCAAACAGGCCGTCAGGGAGTTTCAAGGAACTCGGTAGAGGGCATCAGACAAACACCACACTCCCCCTTTCATCCCACAGAAGAGGGGTCAGGAGAACCAGGATTCTCTACACCATTCAAAGTAAGGAACTTCTCTCCACTCCTAGCCGAATATATTTATGCTTAGTTTTAGAAAAAAATCTACTGGTAAGTTCGAGAGTCCACGAGCTGGGCCACGCTATTGCTACCCACCCTAATTGGGCCCATATTAGAGTTAGGAGCTCCTATAAAATACATATGAGAAAACATATATAAGATATATATATATTTAAGATCCATGAAGTATTTTAAATAATCCGAGTACATTCTAAAGCACACTGTGGGAATCACCTGCAGAGGAGAAGTCCGAATCTTTGGGAGCAGAGTATCAAGTGTGGCAACATCTTGTTCACATTCACCTGCTTGTAAAAGCCACATGCATTCAGCAACTGAGAAGGGATTTCAGGAACTGCTTACCGCAGTGGTAGTGTCATTCAGCTCATCCTACAAACATTGTAATATGCCTGCAAAATGGGTCTGTTTCCTCTACTAGGAAATTAACTTAAAATAAGATACGATTGCTTTTTATCAGTCAAAATTAGCAAAGAAGTGTAAAAATTATCTGTGGATGAAGCTGCACAGAAATGTAAACTTTCACACACTGCTGGGCAGATGGAAACCAGCCCAGAATGTGAAGGTGCCTCGTCTGGTGGGTCTGATGCCTGGACCAGCACCAGCGCAGCAGGTGGCAGGTGCCAGACTGTGTGCGTGCAGACAGACGCCACCCCCGACAGCCTGCAGAATCAAGCCTTCCAAAGCCTCACATTCTCTACCCAAACTGTTCAACTTTCAAAAAGGAAGCATCAGCAATAGGCAGAAATATGTGGAGACTAAAATGTTCGATTTACAAGGCAAAACTGAAAACTCACTAAACATTTAAACAGATGTGGCTAAATAATTCATGACAAATTACATAATAGATGTTGAATTACTGCCAAAATTCTATTAAACATCGAGTATAATAGTATATCAAATAAAAATTACATACAACATAGTATATAATTCATCCTATTTTATTTTGTATCAAAATGTGTATATATTTGTTAAAAACTAAAATACCCACACAATGGAGTTGTTTCTAAATGATGATTGTACACTATTTTAATTTCCCCTTACCACATTTTTGTATTCCTTTTAAAAAATGTTCTATAATGACTATGCATTAAATATGTAATAAATAAATAATTTTAGAAAGAAATAATAAAAAGATTTACTGTCCGTATCTCCTGGAAAAAACTGTAATTACCTAGCTGGCTATTAATTTAAAATTAGAATCTCCTGTGATTTTAAAAGTAAGATGTTTTCCTGGCTGTCAGCCTCACCTTCCCTCCTCTCAACCACGTTACCACATGCAGCTATCGCTGTGAGCTGAACGGTGGAGTACGCTGGGCAGCGAGTTAGTAACGGCCTGCACACGACACTGGCTCCCAGCATGAGCTCCAGGCAGGAGACCAGACTCAGAGAAACTGAGAGTCACTAAAAGGTAACGCTGGGATCCCGTCTGCCCTTTTCATCTAAGCTATGACATTACAGAATGGTCAAAATCCAGACACAGCCAAAATTCTCCAAGTGCCTATTAGGAGAGAGACTTGGAGAAAAAATGTTTCAAAGGCTATTGTTTTGGGAAAGAACTTTTATTAAGAGTTTTTGGAAATATTCACAGCTTTTAAAAATGTACACAAAACTCATGTCAAGAACGTCAGTGCAATGGGTGTTTTATCCTTAACTGATTTTTCGTTACAAAGAAATATGGCTATTGTGACAGGTAAAATAATCTGGATATTGATATTTTTTAAAGTGAAACAAAATTTTCCCTGCACTCATATTCCCACACACCTTCTATTTTGATCTTTCTGAAGTATCCAAAGTTAAAAGTTGGAGCAGATTATATAGTCATGGTCAAACACACACAGAGGTTTACTTAAGTTAACACAATAACATTTTGTAATTACATTATAACTTGTGTGTTTTTTCACTCAACAGTGTTCTGATAGAAATATTTCCAGGTCAATATATTTTGTAGCTAATACCACTTAGCTATCAATCACATTTGTCAAACACCTGACTCTCTGCCACGGCAAAAAACAAGAAAGTTTACTTGCTAAGGCTTTATTTTATCCTGTAAAATGGAGAAAAAAATTAGGTTGCTAGACCGATGGCTACATGTATGGCAGAAAGTATGAAAATCTGTTCACTACTTTTCTCTTTTGCATTCCTTACCCGCTGGAATAACCTAGCCCCAGCCACTTTCTGCCAGAAGCATCCATTTACCTCCTGGGCAATAAAGATTTCATAGAAAAAACGAAAATAGAAAGATGGTGTCATAATTCAGCTTCCTACAGCAAAAATGGGATTTTTTTGAGACCTTGGGAATATGATTGTTATAGAAAAGATGAAAAAGAAAGATGAATTCAATATTCCCGTTTCTACAGCAATAGTGGGGTTGGGGAGACCAGGCTAGACAACAGGGACAGGCTGTGGAGCCTGTGGAGGGTGGGTGGCCCTCAGCTGCGTGAGACCGGGTAAGGCGCAGGGCACAATTCTGCTGTGGCAGCCCTGGCCACCTGGGCTCAGTGAGGGACGAGCCAGCCCAGGGTCCAGGCCTGCAGCTGGGCATGGTCACTGAAATCTTCCATGGCCAGGTGGTTTGGGGCACGATAACTTCGTGTCCACTGGCTCTCCTGTGATCCCAGCTCAGCGACTGGGCAAGTAACTCACTTCTCCTGCCCTTGGTCTTCCCTTCTGTAAAACCAGGGCCCTGGTACTCAGTACAATCAGTTACGGAGAGCGCTCAGCTCTGCTAGCAGACCTATCTTGGATCACAGACCAACCTAGGATGACAGACCTACCTGGGATCACTGACCTACCTGGGATGACATTGCTCCTTTGGGACTGTGATGCTCAGTGGATAAGCTCCGAACCCCTCACCCCCTGCTTCGCCCTCAGCACCATGCATGCTCACTATGAGACCACCATGCCTTCAACCAGAGAGGAGCAATTTGGCCGCAGCACTGCCCATCTGAGGTGCACCCAAGCACCGCTGCAGAGCCGCTCCATGGTCCACATGGCAGATATTGCATGCAGAGCTGAGATTAGACAGCAGTGGGCCAGCTCTGTCTCACTGTCACCATAGAGAACAGAGACCTATGCTGGCTACTCTCCCAGAGATTTCGGGACTTGGAGTCAGAAGCATGTCCCACTACCTGTGTGCTCCGAAGCAGGGGCCCCGAGGGACACCCACAGGCCACTGTCTTTCCAGAGCTACTCTGGTTTCACCCAAACTTACCTTTACCTAAAACAGGGGAGTGAAGTTTAGCATCTCTGAGACCAAAGCTAACTGGTAATTCAATCCCATTCCAATCATTATGACCAATCTCACAATCTTCATTGAATTAAGGACAGAAATATACAAATATCACACAAAATGAATGCAATGCCTGCTTGGCATTTGTCAGCTGAACCCGTCAGCTGTTTCTGCGACACTGCAGTCAGACACTGCTGTCTTACTGGGGATGCTCAGGAACCCACTGCTCGGGGGAGGTGAGCTGGGACCCGCCCCAGAAACTGAGCAAAGCCCAGCACCCCTGCAGGAGTGACTGTGCACTTAGTGCTCACGCCACTCATCGTCCGGAGAGCCCGGGGACAGGAAAGCATGTAACATGCTCCCATCGCCTCTGACACGGAGGGGAGGGGGGTGGGTTCACTTACAGGAGACCCAACGTTGAGGTTTCCGGCTCACCTTGGACGACCGGAAGGTAAAGGCCGTTGACTTCACGTCGGCTTTCTCTTTGTCGGTGAGCAGGAGGTTCTTGTCTTCCAGGAGGCTCAGGTACTTCCCCGTGGTGACGTGGCGCAGCCGGAAGGGCTGCCCCCACCGAATGTGGCTCCCGCTCCACCTGCAAAAACAGGCAGACTTGACCCAAAGCAGCCACTCGGGAGAAGCAGCAGTTCAAGCGCGAGTGTCAGCCAGGATCTGGTGCTGCGCAGACAGTGGGTGCCTAAGGCCCAGGGCTTATGAGGCTGCAGGGGGTAACCTCAGCTCACAGACAAGAAGGAGATTCAGAGGGGAGGGAACATTCGCCAGTACACGGGTAATGGAGTGAAATTAACGCTAGGTCTCCTGACTCCCAGTGCGACAGTGCCACACTAGACACCGCCCCCCCCATGTTCCCAGCCCACCTCCACTCACCAGTCACAGATACAGAAACAACACTTAAATGATACTTTAGAATTTACCAGCTAAAAACTTTTGTTGGATTTGCACAGACTTGAAATCTAGTGGTAAAGTCAATGCCTAATTATGATTAACTGTAATTGTAATTCATATATATACAGGTTAGAGTATTTACATGAGAACAGAAACCTATTCCAATGCTTTAATACTGAAGAACTATTATCTCATTAAAAACCAAAGAACAACAACAAACAAACAAGAAAATGAAAATTATAAAAAGGTCCAAATGGGAAAAAAGGGAAATCAGTCAACAGGAAACATAAACTAAGGGGAAGATAAAAAGTTAGGATGATTAAAATCTGCTTGTAAAATAATGACTTTCAGAGAAGGATGGAAAGAAAAACCGAGCTATGGGCCATTCCCGCGCCATGGTGCCGTGTGAGCCACGAGCCCAGCGCGTCCGCACCTCACGCTCGCTGTGGAGCGGAGCAGAAGCAAGCGTCTCGTGTGCATGACCGCCAGTGACTGTCAGTGACCGTCAGTGACCGTGGCACTCTGCAAAGCAAGGACGGCCTCTTACCATTGATAAGAAGCATGCTGACAGACAAATAATTTCTAAAAAAACCACATACCCAAAAAATAAACGAGTGGAAAGGAATTCCCACGGGTATAAACCCTGAGGAGACAGGATGGCCAAGCTGGTGTCAGGCAATTAGAACTCAAGGCAAAGCAGAAGGGGAACACTCAGTACTTTACAAAGAGAGGAGATAAACTCTGAAAAGTGCGTACATAATTATCACTGTATCATAAATCAAACCGATAGGAAGCAGAGACATGGAGCCTTTCAATACTATTATCAGTTCACCAATTTGTTTTAAAACAGTCATTAAAAATAATTTTAGTCTACAAATTAAGCGTATTTTTGCTAATTTTTCTATTGCAGTAAATAGTAAGTCATTTTTATGCTATTTTCCTAAACTGTTTTTTTGCCTTGTGATGTTAGCATTGAAAGTTAACAGGACCACAATATCATAAGTTCATTTTTACATAAGTCTGTCTATAGAGACAATTACTTGGGACAAGTCCCCCAACTAAATTAATAACCATGTGCCAATAAACACTCATAATCACACCATATTATCTTAAAAGTGAATTAAAGTTTGTTCTACCAACAACAGCATGTTGCACCACTTCTAGTCTGATAATAAGCTTTAGTCCCTTCTTATAAAATTAAGTGTATTTTTTGCAAATACTATGAAAAACACTATTATTTTTAATATTCACTTTCATGATTTGAAGAAGCATTTGAATATATTTTTCCAGATAATGACTCATCTTGATCACCATAGCAAACAACCTCATTTTCAAAATAATCCAAAATTTTGACCAAACACGTGCTTTCCACCAGAGTTTTAGAGGGCATTTTGCAAAACATGCTCAACCCTATTTAATGGGGCCCCTTTCAGGTCACCAAGGGGATTCTGTAAGAATGGAAGGAATTTGGCCAGTTATTGGCAAATCATTGTAAAGTTTAAGCACATTTTCTTCAACTTATGGCTACTCATATGCCCATGGCCCAAAAGAAAAGAGGACAACCCCAGAGAATCAATGGGCAAGAAAACAATATTTAGTAAAACCTGAAAATTGTAGCAGTGCTGTAGTTATATAAAGCAATTTCCTAAGGTAACATAGAAAACGGTTCCCTGTGTATTACTTACAATTAATTCAAATTATCTCAAAAGAATGGGGAGCATGTGGTTACTCTTCATGATATATTAACCTCTGATTTTGTTTATTTGTAACGTAAGAAAGCAGAATTTGAAAAATACATAATGCATATTTTTAATTGCAACAATCATTCCCATTACAGAAATTAACATATGTCCTGCTTACAAAGTTCTTACATTGGGGTTAAATACTGGAATATGTTTCCTATTTCATCTAACTCCTAATAATAAAACTTATTAAAATGTTCATGATACTGAAAATTTTTTGACAACATTAAACTTATTTGTATAAGTTTGCAATATAAAACATATAACTACTGGGCTACATAAATTATAACAAAAATGTAGCTTGAAGCCTCACTGGAGAAAAAGCACCAACATGGACCATCCCAAATAGCAGAACATAAACAATGGCCTTTGGAAATAAACATCTGTAATAAACACAGCAGGACCTTTGACTAGAATTTCCTAAGTATAAAGAAAAATGAGCAATTATGTGGCCATTGCATATAATTAGAGGTGTAAATTAAATGCAGCCTAATTTGTATGTTTACAATAAAGCGATAGTAGTTCAAAGATTCAGCAGAACCTGAAAAATAATTCTTTAAAATAATGACCCTCATTACCTATGAGCCTCCTGCTTTCCTACTGTAAACAGGAAGGTCAAATGGTATAAATCAGGCTCACAGAGTGGAATAAAATAGTCTGTCTCTAACCTTTTAAATGATTGAAAACCACCGGCTCTGCCTTCTGCCACCACATCCCCTGCTGTCACCTGGTCCCCTGGGTTCTGGGAGGCAGTCAGCATAGACACAGCTCCGCTGACCGGGCCAGGCCCTTCCTACGCAGCAGCTGTCCCATTCAAAGTTCAAACCAGTACCTTGCTTTCTATTCCCACTCCAAACATCAGGCCACGACAAGAGAGAGAAAGATGTGCGGAACAATGGGATTTATGTAGTTGCAATTCATCAACAACATTGCTGACAATAAAAGTGAAGACTACCAGGTTTTTGGGAGTGCTTGGCCTTCCATTTTTTTAATCTAAAAATTGAGACAAATTTAGGGCCTCATTTGTTCACACACACACAAAAAATTCATTTATTCTAGCACAAGGCCGTGAAGCGCAGGTGTATCTATCTATAAACTTAAAAACACCTGCAACCTGTTCAGAAGACGACACACCTCCAAACTTCACTCGTGTTAACTTTTTTGTTTCTCTAGTGAGCTGTCATTTTCATACTATAGAAGGTAAAAGAAATACATCCAAATCCTTATAGCCCCTTTCCCTAAACTCTCTGAATAATTTATGAAGCACATAAAAACTATGAGCTTTCTTTCTTTTGCTTTGTAAGTCTGTCTTCTTTTTCCATCTCATTGAGATGTACTTCCAATAAAATTTTACCTTTAAGTTCAGTGTTTATCATGTTTTAATGTTTAGGTGCACTTGACCCAACTATTTATATAGAAGAAATGTAACATCAATAAATAAGTAATAGGGTTAATAAAGAAGAACTTTTTAAAGTTATTGACATATATCATAAAAATATAAAATAAACTTAATTTATATACATATTTTTATTGCATAGAAGTATGAGTGAGCAGGAAAAGTTTTTCAACCATAAAAGGCATGATTGGGATAAAATTCTGTCATGGGAGAGGCTGCCCTCAGGGGCTCTACTCACGCAACTCTCAGCGTCTCCAGCCTCCACAGGGACCTCGCGTGAACCGAAACGGCACCGCCCTCGTAATGAACAGTTCTGTTCAAAGAAAAGAGCCCGATTTTAACATGTTGCATTCTTGGACTCTACTTTTCAAGCTAAAGCTTCTGGATAAACAGTGAAACTCATACTTTTTGGAGGAGACAATAGAGCTGGAAATAAAAAAAAACAAAAACACTGACAGTGATGGCATAGTCTGCCCTAAATAAACATCCGATGTAAACATATCCCCTGGTCATTTTCTCCTCTAATCCCACTCATTTCCTCTCCACCTCCCCCTCCACTGTACCCCACCCGCAGGGAGTACACTCACCTTGCTCATTTAATTGGGGTCCGTAAAAGCACCCAGCTATAACTTTAGGTGTAGTTTAACACATTAGTATTTAAACACATGCATACTTGCAGTTCTAAATTTTGTTCTAGATACTTAGAACATTTTAAAGAAATATAAGAACACATTCTAATATTTTAGTATAACAATCTGAAAAAAATGATAAAAGATAGGAAAGTATAAATATCACCAAAAATACAAACAAGAGGTCTCACACACACAAGGAAAGAAACATTTACTTGAATGTACGTGACACATACTCAAATTCCAAAGCTCCTGTGACAACCCCTTGCTGGTGATGCTAAGTAACTATTCACATTATCCAAACTGGCCTCTGTGCCAAGCCCTGTGACATTCAAGGACACTGGAGCCGACGCAGCGCCCCTTCCTCCCGAGTCCCTGACGCCTCTGCTCCCCGGATCTTCATCTCCACAGGGCCCCGCGCTCCCGAGGCAGTAACCTGTCTGACCACACTCCTCTCAGGCCCCTTCCTTTCCCCGCATTAGCACCCCCTCTCAGGCCCTTTGATCCTGCTTCCAGGCTCCCTTCTCCACTGAAACAGGTTTCAAGCAGCCACTGAATGACCCTCATGTTCCCAAATCCAGTGGGCTGTTTGATTTTCTTCAACACTGCAGAAGCCCCTGCGGCCCTGACAGTTTTCTACCACCACCATCACCCGCCTTCCCGCCTTCCTTCTTACCAACTTAGATACTCCTCCTGCCTTGACTGTGGAGCTCTCCGGGTGTACACAAAAGCAGAGAGTATTATAATGACCCTGCACACCCAGCACACAGCTTCAACTATAACCTCTGGTTACCTTCCCCTCCACATACAACCCAGAAATATATACATAATTTGTTTTCATGAAATATCCATTCAGTGTTCAAGTTTCCCAATTATCTCAAAAATGTCTTGTTTTCTGTTGCTTCTTCAAATCAGACGCACACAAGAGATCCAAACCGGTGTCTGGAACATCTCCTCTTCTAGATCAGCATGCCCCTCCTCTCTTCCAATTTTCATTCTTGCCATTTATTTGCTGAAATAAAATCTGTATCATCTGCCCTGGAGCACTTTCCACATTCTGATTTTGCTGGCAACCTGCTCACAGTGTTTGCAACATGAGCCTCTAGAAGCTTGTTCAGGTTGACGTCTGATTGTTTTGGCAGGTCCAGAAACTGGAATTTTGTACTTCCTGTTACTTCCCATCAAGAGGTGACATGATTACTTGTCTAACTTTTCATGTCAGAATTGAACAGTAGGCTCAGAACCACCCTGATCTGCCCATTATAACCTAAGGGGTTTAGGTGCATCAATGACCAGTGTTCACAGCAGTGACTTTCAGTCGGTGTGAGGTCCAGGCCAAAGAGTGACACCAGGTTCCCAACCCAAAAACCCTGATATTTCCATTTCAGTCCAAAAGTGGACAATAACCAATGTCTCAGCACAAAGGCAGTCAGATAGGAGGTGTTCCCTCTGATTCATGGTAGAGTCAGTGGTTTCATTCCACTCAAGCCTTTAACTGATTAGGTGAGGCCCACCCCCACTAAGGAGGGCAATCTGCTTTACTCGGTCTATCAATTTCAATGTTAAATTTCTCCAAAACACCCTCACAAAAATACCCAAACCAATGTTTGAACAAGTATCTGGGTAATTAAGTTGACACATAAAATTAAACATTACAATAAGTAACTGATAGAAAATCCACTTACCTATTTTGAATCCTATTTCTAAATACAAAATTATATTCACACTGTGAACGATTCATTATTTTTCCTCCCAAGATAATTATAGATAAATTTGGAGTGTTTCAGAGCACTTAGCTCATCCAAGACAACCTCAGTTTAATAAATGAAGGATAAGCAACAGAACTGTTTTATACCTAAATTACAAAAAGAACAATTATGCCATTTTCAGTTTACTTTTGTTTCTTCCACATAAGGAAGTGTAAAGAAGTTAGTATATTATTTTAAAATGGAATAGATTGCAAGTGGATTACTGCAGTACCACTGGCAAAACTTTTCCCCAAGTTTACCATCTACCACAGACGTTCAAGCAACGAGGGATGTTGCTATTAGAGTTCTACTTTTTCACCCGTTCTAGTTTCATTTCTGCCCAGACAGATGCTGAACACCAAAATACAGCGCAACAGTAAGAAAAGGTAATTAGTCACATCCAATTTCGATAAAGAACCAATTTCAATAAAGAACCAATTTCACAGTTAAAAAAAAGAATAGCTTACCAGCCTCTGAGGATTGCCTTGTCCATTCAAATGCTTATGGCCTGTTTGCAAAGAATTCAGGAGGGACAATAGCCTATCAATGTATTTTCACTGCTGTAATGCAGGGAGGTAACATAATATCAGAATTATTCTTTATTCCTAACTTAATGTTTAATGAATGCATCATGGATGAGAGAATTCAACTCTCCTTTGAAAAATGTTTTTAAACTTAAAAATTGGTGGGTTTTTTTTAATCTTAACAAAATAGACTATAAAAGTCATAATTGGTACCCAAAGAACTATTATTTCTTTTTTTAATTTTTAATACTCACTCAAGGACATGTTTAGAAAGAAGAAGTGGGAGAGAGAGAGAAACGTCGATCAGTCGTGTTCTGCACGCTCCCGACTAGGGACCACACCAGCAACCTGGGAGTGTGCCCTGAGCAGAAATCAAACCTGCCCTCTCCCAGTGTAAGGGGTGATGCTCCAACCAACTGCGCCACATGGGCCGGGGCAAACTATCATTATTTTTTAACTCAAAAGAAATATTTGGCTTCAATGTATGAAGAAAGGTGATTACTCTTCTCCTCTTGTACACATCAGGTTATTAATAAAAATATCACTGAACCTTCATAAAATCCATCACAGCAGCAGGCTAAAGAAAAATAAAAGTATCACATCAGTAAATGCAGAAAGCATCTGACCAAAGCCAAAATCCACTCATGATAAACTCTCAGTAAACTGGGAATAGAGAGAAACTTCCTCAACTTGATAAAAGTGATCTACAAGAAACCTACAGTTAACAACACGTCATGGTGAAAAACCAGGTGCTTTCCCTGTGGATGGTCCCTTTCTGGTTGGCTGCTGCTTTAAGGCTGCGGTCTTGAGCCCCATCCTGCACGCTGTTCTTTGCTGGGTCCTGTGCCACCATTCCGATCACTTCCACTCTGTGACCCCCCAGGCGCTCTGTCCCCCCTCAATCCCTCAGCCAGTGCAATGCCCTAGAGAGAAGAGGCTTGGATCCTGCTGGGGGAACAGGGACTCCTCCCTGGGGGGTCACTTGAAGTCAAGATGCTTCCCATATGGAAGGATCCTAGCCAAGGATGTGGGACTCAGGCCTAAAAAGTCGTTTTCCACCTACTCAGGTTGCTATGCTGATTTAGTAAGATGGTTTTTCTTCCCCTCTCCAAATGACAAGCAGACAAGCTTTCAGGAGTCACCAAAATAATATAAATGGGGGACCTCAAACCCTCTTGAGCTAGCCAGAGCAGTCTTTGCCCAACGATCTTCCTCAAAGGGTAGAATGGGGCGTATGTTTTCTACAATTTAATTTTTTAAAGGACTGTGATTGGCCTCTCCCAGATTAACATCCACTTTTTCCTGAATGTGGTGTAGTGTTTTGAGCTCTTTTTAATATATCATTTTAAATATATCATTTTTATCATTAAAAATTTATGATTTTTAATATATCATTTACTTATTGATTTTAGAGAAAGAAGAGAAGGGAGAGAAACACTGATTTATTGTTCCAACTATTTATGCATCATTGGTGTTTGTTGTATGTTTCCTGACCAGGAATCGAACCCACAACCTTGGCATATCGGGACAATGTTCTAACCAACTGAGCCACCCGACCAGGGCAGTGTTGTGAGATCTTAATAGACTGTCATTTCCTTAAAGATGGGCTGGCTCTCAGTCATTTCTATAATCAGCATATGCCCAATGCCTACACCATACAAGCCCCTCAACAGGCATTCACGGAATTGAGCTGAAGTGATTGAAAAGTAGACCAGGACTAAAAGGCCATTCCAGAGTGAAAGTGTGGGAGCTTCAGTTTACACACGTCACAGGAGAATGTCTCTCCTCCACCGTCTTCTGTGGAAGTGCCTGTGAGGGGCTCTGCGGAGCAGCTGAGCACAGGCAGGTGCCAGGGCCATGAGTCTGATGGTAACAGGGCTCAGGAGGCTGGTGCCTGACAGGGTGCATTCCTCAGGGGCAGGGTTTGCAACAATACTTCTATTCAAGTTGCTGCACAAGGGAAACGGATATGTTTTGAGCTGACATATCTGTATAAAATGTAAATGAATCATCCTGGATTAAAAGCCTTAAAACCCTTCTACTCGCTATTAAGAGACTCAAGTAAATGGGACTAGACAGAAAAGTGGAAAACACATCCTGTTGCTTTCACTCTTACTCCACACAGAACACAATCCACCACCAGGCGTGTGAGATTCAAAGGAGGAAGCTCTTTCTTTCCCAAAAGACTTTGCTTTTATCTCCATGAAGTCAAATAACCTAAATGTGTCCAGACAAGTAACAACGGTCTGACATGTTCACGGCGCAAACATGGGAAATTCTTTTTCCTAAGGTTGACTTTAATCCGGTGTCTCTTTCGCTTCCCACACTTCAGCGCATCCACACCCTGGACTGTTATCCGTTTACCGAGATCCCTGTGACTATTTCAGTCCTCTGTCCTCAAAGACTGTTTCTGAAAGAGGAGCATTCTAGCTGCAGTCCAGCGGCAGCTTCCCTGACACTGGGCCCCGACCACGGTGGCGACTCCATGATGAGGGGCCGAACCAGGGCCAGGGTGCTCTGCTCTCAGCAGGAGTCAAGTTTGGGGGGAAGACTGAATCTCCCTCAAGGGAGAAGAGGCAACGAAGAGGAAACCGCTCCCCTTCATGTCCTACTCCCATGGAAACTGTTTAGCAAATCCATCCCATTCCCAGACCCAGGACAAGAAGGTACACACAGGACCTGGGGGGACCAAGGCGGTCGAGGGTGAGCCTTATGTGCTCACTTCATCCCTGACCCGGGGAGTAAACAGAGCCCCCAGACCAGCCCCCTCCCGGAGGGGCTGA
This sequence comes from Miniopterus natalensis, assembly GCF_054644295.1. Taxonomy (NCBI): domain Eukaryota; kingdom Metazoa; phylum Chordata; class Mammalia; order Chiroptera; family Miniopteridae; genus Miniopterus; species Miniopterus natalensis. The sequence continues at coordinate 3,870,968 of NC_142101.1, forward strand.
GCACAAGCTCCCCAAGAATGCCAGTCATCGCCTGCGCTCACACACAGCCATGCCTCTCTCCAGGCCAGGCGGAGACACACTGAATTCATTGTGCCAAAGCCATCTCAGGCCTTATCAATTATTTACAACTGAAGCTCATGAAATCATCATAATACGAAAAGGGGCTGGAGGAAAAACATTTCCCTGCATGCACAAGGCAAGGCTTCTGCCTGCTGAGTCACCCTCGGACCCAAACGCAGCGCTGACTTTCAGACGCTGCCAGGGACTGAACTGCCTGCGCTGGGAAGTAACAGGACAGCAAGTGCAGGCCAAGGGCACTGCCTGGGGGGTGGGAACAGAGCCCTGCCCCTGCCCACGGGCAAACAAGAACACGTTCCATTTCCCCCTCGCTTTCACGTCTCTCCGTCACCGCTGTACTCTACCAACATCGCCTGGGTCTGTGTGCGTTATAAATAAGCACTTAGGTTTGCTTTGTAACATGTCCCCTCCAGAATGTAAACTCCTTGAGGAAAGAGACTGTATCTTCATATCGACTTTTATAAGCCCAGCACCCAGAACATGCTGGTCAATCCATAATTTTTTATTGAATGAATAAAACTGCTTATGAGCAAAACCTGTTTAACATACAAATAATGCTTCTCAAAAAATGTTCCTCTAATACTGGTTTCCAAATCACAGGTCCTAAATAATAATTCTGAATAATATTTCCCCAATTTATCCATTTTAAAATTTATTAACTGAAAGCACGACATCCTTAATTCAAATGGTGCACATTTAATCCATAAATGTGTGCACATTTTATTACAGTCACATAAAAACGGATGAAGTAATAAGATACAATCCAAACAGAATCTAGAACAGGATATACTCCCCACATAAAACATTTCATGTTTGAAATAAAAATTGGTAATCAAATTCCAAGCCTTTATCTTTTTTCCCTTTCAATTACAGTTGACACACAGTATTATATGAGTTTCAGGCGTACAGCACAGTGATTAGACACTTCCATGACTTAGAAGTGGTCCCCGATTGTTCTAGCTCCCACAAGGCACCGTCCACAGTCATTACAGTACCACTGACGACATTCCTGATGCTGTGATTCGCACCCCCAGCACTATTTTGTAATTACCAATTTGTACTTTTAGCTCTTCACCTTTTCCACCCAGTCTGCCAAGCCCCCTCCACTCTGGCAACCGTCAGTTCAAACATTTATTTTTATTTTATTTATTTAACTTTATCTTTACTGTTGAAAGTATAACAGATATTCCCCCTTTTCCCCACTGACCCCTCCACCCTGCCCCCACCCACCCCCAGGCCTTCCCCACACTATGTCTCTGTCCATGGACTACGCATACGTGCATTTAAGTTATTTTTAAAGCAATAATTAAAACCCTATGTTGCATCTCACAAGCACCACAACCTGTTTCTCCCTGACTTGCTCTCTCTGTCCGACAAGTATAAGAGCTGAGGAGCTGCAATTCTACAGCTGATGCTCAACCACCGCTCCTTCCACCAGACTGCTCACGACTTTCACTGCTGTTGAGACAGGTTGTACGCCAGTAATTTTACAGCCACATGTCTTCCTGGAAAAATCTCAAGAAACCTAACATAAAACAATAGTGTTGCTGTAACTCAGGAGCATGTCTAAATTCAATCCATAAAAGGAATCCGAGCAGAAGTGAAGGGAAAATGCATTTAGTTTAACACCGGTCGGCGCTGTTATCCAATTCAATTCCGGTTAATTAAACGACATCTATGCTCTTCTTGTAAGTGTCTTAGCACTCAGGGGGATGCAGAGGTCACCGCACGCACATTCAGATCCACGTGAAGGGGAAGCTAAAGTTATGGAGCCCCTCGCCTCGCTGGAGGGCATTTTAGTCGCTGCAATTATAACTCTGGACATGCGGTAACTGTCCTTGGATGGACCTGGGCAGACTCACAAACTCACAAACATGAGTCAGGAACACAGACTCATGAAAGTGTCCCAAGTCCTCAGAGGTAGAGTGTCCCTGGGGCGCCTCCTTCACCACCCACCAGTCCTCACAACGCACCAGCTTTATCTTCAGTGTTTCGCCTCAACCACAGGACACCAGCAGTGAGGAAGCCAGGCCGCCGTGCAGCCACGAGGCACCAGGAAAGAACAACCTCCGTATTTCCCCAGAACTGCTCCAGCTCTCAAATCGCTGTCCAAGAGTCAACTTATTTTTACTTCTTTTTTAAATGAATCAAAATACATGTTTTAGGTTCTCATTATGTGTCCCCCCAACCCCCGACTCCTATCACTTCCAGAAGGCTGCCCTGGGCTGCGCGGTCCTGTTCTTCCCTGGTTCCCGCAGGCGCTGACCCCTCAGGGCGAGAACAGAGGGAGATGGGGAAATGTCTATGCAATGATATTAACGAGATCTGAAATAACATAGTGCTCTATAATGCAAAAATAAAGGAATTATTTTATCATTATATGCAAATAATTGGTGAATCTCACTGTGTAATCAAGACAACGTCCTTCGGGTCCTGCTGCCTGTTTCCGACTCATGTTCACCTTCAGGTCATGATCTGACATCCATTTATCTAGTTTCACCCGTGCAGACGTGCTGTGCAGAGGACACAGGGGGTGTGCTCTTACTGCCGTCACAGAAATTATCAACATCGAATCAGGATCGATGTCAGGAGCCAACTGCACCATGTGTGCCACGGGAAGGCTGGGCCAGACAACATTAAATATGTGTGAAGTGGCCCCTGCTTTTCTCTGCAGTAATAACCAGCAACCAGAAGAATTAAGGACATGTGCTCTGGAGCAGCGGGTCACACACACGTTCTCAAGGCCCAGGAGAAGCGGGGTGCTAGAGTCCTCACCAGCGAGCTCAGTCAGGGAATCTGGGATGCGACACCCAACATTATTTGAAAATGAAAACAGCCAACTATTAAAACAAAGCCATGCCCATCCATTCTTGGCTTCTGAACCTGAGCAGGGACGGGAGCCCTTGCTCACCACCCTCCATCCAACACACTCAAGTCAAGGAGCCGAGCGTTTGCCTGGATGCAGTTTAGCGTCTCCTCCTCCGGCGTCACCCGCACGCCCAGGGTCCCTCCAACGTCTCCACGCCTGACTGAACACTCTCTACGTCTAGATAGTAACAACAACAATAAAAGTGGGCTGACCTCCCCAGGTCCATCAGGGGCCCCACAGGCCTGTTCCCCCTCAATGTTCACACCCACCCGGGAGGCAGCAGCGGATCCGTATGCTTCTGCCCTTTACAGAGAAGAGCACTGTGTACAGAGATTGTCCCCTGCACACGCTATACCACTAGACGTGCAGAGCCCGACGCCTTCACTAGAAACCACTACGTGTCTGGAGACCACTGGTCAGTGTTTCACTTAACACCCCAGAGACTGGGAAAGGCCTCTCTTCACCAGAGTCCATAGGGACACATCACGCAGATAGCCTCTGCTCCCAGGACCACCTGCCCTGGTCACTCTGACCCTGCTGCCCTCTCGAAGCCAGCGCTCTCCAGGGTTCCACCCTCAGCCTCCTCTCTGCTTTGCCAGCCTAGGCTCTGTAGCCTGTTAAAAGCGATGCCAAGCCCGGCCGGGTGTGGCTCAGTGGTTGAGCGTCGACCTAGGATCCAGGCAATCGGGGTTCGATTCCTGGTCAGGGCACATGCCCGTGTTGCGGGCTCGATCAATGACTCTCTCATCATTGACGTTTCTATCTCTCTCTCTCCCTCTCCTTTCCTCTCTCTGAAATCAATAAAAAAAAAAAAAAAAGCAATGCCAAACTGATAAATCACCCCCAATCTCAGCTCCTCCCTCCACCTGGGAATAGCACCCCTCCCACTCTCCCTGCCCGCCTGAGATCAATAGCCAACTGGCTTTGTCAAAGTTAAAGACTCAAAAGTTCCGACTTCCTGCCCGATGCCCCACGGAACCTCTGCCCTCACCAACATCCGAAACGTCCTGGTGCCCCCTCCGTCCACCTCCTGAGTCCTCAGCACCATCTCTTCGCAGTGTCACAACCATACGACCGCCCTGGATCGGCACCTCCTCCCACAGTTCATACGTCCTTCATCCCTAAACCAGCCAAAGTCTGACCTCTCCGGTCTCTGCCCCCGGGGATCCCCTGCACGTGGCAGCTACTCTCCGGGTTGTTTCTCACATGAATGATGTCAACACCTCCTCCTGGTTGGATTCCCTGACCTGGACTCATCCACTTCTGACCTGAGCTCCTCCTGCCCATCAGGGCTGTTCCGTTTCACGGGATCTGACCACTTCACCCCAAACCCACTGCTTCCTGCTACCTGGGGGCAGCGCCGGGTGGGAAAGGGGCTGCCGCTACTCTCGTGCCCAGTTCCCACCTTCACTCCCATCCGGCCCGTCACTCAACAGCGGCTGTCCCCAGAACACGCTGCCACCCACTGAGTCTTAGGCTTATTCTTGGGCTTGGAATTAATTCTTCAAACCATCTGGCCTTTGAACTCCCTCTCGTCTCTTACACCAACCCCACGATGCCATCAGCATCCCCTTCCGAAGCTGCTGAAAGCAGCACTTTTAGTTTAGGGAGTTTTCCCAGGCCCCGCATCTCTTCACCCTGGCGACGGGTGAGAGGGCACCCAGACCTCAGAGAGACTGCTCCGCAGTTAAACAGCCAGTAAATGGTTATTAACTTGCTAAATGTTCCCCGTATCTTTCTTTAAATTACACAAAGAAAAATGTATTAAATAATAGTTACCTCCGTGTGTATGTTATTATGAGAAATGCCCCCCAAACTGAAATACATGTAATAAACCATCCGGACAACGCTGCTCTCAGCCATCTCTTATTTATGCTCTAAACTTATCACATCACCCGTGACTTCGGGAGGCAAGGTGGAGCATTCAAACCACACTAAGTATTTCTCTGCTTTTGTACCATTTGTGCACTTTCTCCAAAGATCCAGGCTACGCCAATCTTGGCCTAATGCCAGGTATTAGCATAAGAGAGGTATTATAATCACATAAAACATTAGGGAAAGCGGTCAGTTCTGTCATCTATGGCAGCAAATGGAAAGTAAAAAATAGCTCATAAACTTTTGTACAATTTGAGAAATCTGATTTTGAAACTGAACTTGAGACTAAATGTTCCAAAAAGAGAATTAATCAAAACTAATGAACATTTAATGAAGTTTTAAGTAGCTTTTTCAATGTGTTCACTCCTCCCACTCAGTTTATTTAATTTGATGCTTCTTACTGTGTTTTAGTTTTTCTCAGCAATTCTATTGATAGGTAATAAAAACATTAAGAAAAAAACTTCTAAAGAAGCCAACAGAGGGGCCTCTCCAGTGGACAGAGGAACATTAGAGGCCTACTTTCTATTACGCTAATGGACTGGACTGACATATCCTTAATTAAAAAATTACATCAGGGCAAGGAATGCAAGGCTCAGGCCCCAGGCTGGAGCACCCACCTCCGCTGCTCCTCCCCATGCTCTCCGGAGGGGACGGTGAGGCACTCGTCCATGTGTCCGTGCAGCAACCTCAGGACATCACCGCCGATCAGGTACCCTGTGGGGATTGAAATTCAGTCACATCTCAACTGTCATGGTCAGATGTTGGTAGCTGGACAGATCAACTGGTCCAATCTTCTATTTTCAGACAGAGAAACAGAAGTCTAGGGAGGCTTCAGTTCCTGGCCAAACCTCAGAGAGGGATGGTGCCACCTGCCCGCTCCCTCAGCCCCGGGCCCCACGCACAGTTAGTGACATTCCCACTGGAAACCACCACCCCAACCCATAAAATCCTCCTTAAACATACACGCATGGATAGGCCCAGCTCCAGCCACCCACCCTGGAAGAGGGGAAATCTTGATGCCAGTCTACCTGAGCAACACCCTGGGGCCAGAACACTGGGGAAAGTAACCCTAAAAAGCTGGCACATAAAACCACACTGACAAACTACAGCTGACAACAGTGTAAAAATAAGGGAAGGGAAGTCTTAACCCAGACTTTGCTTTTAAATAGAAATTTTGATTGAGTTGTGTCATGCGGCTACATTATAGAATAGTCTAGCACAAGCTCTCGTTAACAGAGCTCACATCACAATCCCGAAGACGACCGTCGCCCTGCGTGAGGACAAGCCCTCTACCTGGAGTGGAGTGCGTACCTTGGGCCGCTTCGCTTCCTGAGCTGATGGGGGCGACGCTCCAGAGAGTCTGCTGGAACGCGGCGTCCACGTGCAGGCTGCCACCGCCGCTGCCGTAGGACAGGTGCTGCGGGGGAGGCGCAGGGCGTCACTGCAGCTGCGGGGTCTCAGCGCACCTGCTTCCGCCCGCTCACCCCAGCACCAGGCCTGAGCTGCGCACACAGGGCACCCACCTCAACCCTGTCACTCCACATGCAGAAGCTGTAGAAAAGACTAGAGCTCCCACTGACTCTCGGCTCTTTCCACCTTCATTCTGAGTTAGGAACTTAAGCCACTAATTAGAAAACACACAAATGAATACACTAAAATAAATATATTCATTAAAATAGACTATTTGGTTTTAAGGCCCATGGATGAACAAAATTGTACAGCTAGCGGCACTGCCATTAAAATTATAACAAGTTTTCTACGTCTCACCCTGTGATGGTTTTTTGACAATAAAGCAGGTGAAACCTACAGGACCAATGTCTTAGCTTCATGAGGTCCTTTAAGAACTTTTATCTGCAATTTGACACAATAGCCATTAGATGGCGGTACTTCCTGATAGGTATCTAAAACCAGGCAGATACATTTCCTCCACAATTCAGATGATACAAATTTCAGGTTTTCCTTCTTAAAAATAAAAATGTATTAAAATATCATAATTAATCATTTTAAGAATCATAATATATGAGTTCTCAAACTATAAGTAAGGAAAAACAAAATTATGAAACCGCTCTAGAATTTTACAGCCAAATGCCTCGGTTATTTTACTAATCACCACCTGCTGCCTCTAGAATTTCAGACACACACAGAACCACCACCTGTGTTCTTGGGTCATCTCCACAAACATCACCAATACTCCTGTAATGTTTCTGTAACGCTTTTCAATACTGGTGACAAATGACAGACAGCCTGACCTTTCAAAGGTTTCAATATACCTGAACATCCCCAGAAACCGACCCTCCTCGTTAGACGAAGAGAATCACAGCGTGAAGCCATCACACCGGTGAGCTCCCCAGGCCTCAGCACCCCAAGGGGCTCTTTTGTCTAAGTATGCTATTCTCAGGGCACCAGCAAAAATAAGCATGTCACTATCTTTCTCTTCAAAACAAAACCAAAGGCGGTTTTGACATATATGTCATTATCTCACCAATAATTTTTCCAATCAATAAAATTAAAGTTTACCAGCTGATTGACCAGACTTAGCAATAACCCGCCCTGACTCGGCTCTTCCTCCCAGCCCGCCTTTTCACCACCTCAGCAAGTCCCTCTGACACATAATCCCAGCTGAGACTCCTTGACTGTTAAAATTCTTTAACTACTTTCAAATAAATCCTATGCGTTCTGCTTCCACAAACAAGGAAGGTATTTTCTTTCGTAGCAATCAACACACTATGTACGTTAGTGCCTCTTTCTTTCTCTTCTTGGCAGCTGTCTGACACAGTTCACAGCTACATCCTCAGCATCCAGCACCATCATTCAATCAACAAGTACCTGCAGAAGCCAAAACCTTTACATTCAAAGTAGCACAGAACCACTGCTTTGGACCTAAAAATAGTTTAAGTTATGCCACAAATATACCTATTTCAATGGCCTGAGCCAAAATCACAGCACACACACACACACAAACACCTCTATAAGACCATATGGCTCTGAGCAGAACAGGACCAGATGATTTAAACACCAATGCCTGAATTTTTACTTTGACTTAAAGTGAAAGCTCACGTCATATTATAATAAATAAATTGTTACCATTTGTTAATTCATCCTGGTTCACTGAATAAACTATGCACAGAACATTGTGCTGAATATTAACAGAACACCCTCCCCGCCCCAGGATGCCAGGAATCTAGAAGGGAAAGTGATATACACAAAATGCTACAAGTCAGTATTAAAAATGGTAGGTGGACTGTCATCAAAGTGCTACAGGAATTGAGAAAAGAGAACACTTAGACCAGCCCTACCGGGACATAGGTCCTTGTACTGGGGCTAGGGGACAGGTGGCATTTCCACAGGTCAGACAGATTTCATGGGGATGAGGGCATGAGGAGCCAGCGGGATCCACCTGGACCTCCCATTTATATATTTAGAGATGTCTCAAAATAGTCAGCACATACATTGGATTTGGGTATGTGTATTGATAATGTTAATTTGCTAAGTGTTTACGCATACCAAAGTTATTGCCAACCACTTTGGAGATTTTCATTTTTAATAAACAAGAAACCTCATAACTAGGAGTGGCCTGGGCCTCCCTGGACCTCTAAGTGGCTCAGACAAGGGGAGTGGTGTGGCAAAGGGAAGCATGTACCAGAGGCGCACAGATACAGGGACAAAAGGGCAGTGAAGAGTTGTCCTGGGCTTGGAGCACATGGTGAGAGGCAGGCCTGGGAGCCAGGAAGCACCAAGGCAAGGGCCCCATATTCTAGGAACGTTAAATTGGCTAAAATGTAGCTTGAAAATTGTTTGTGACTTTTAAGTAATCATCAGGTTTTCTTATGCCTGAAGGTGACAGAGAGTAAACCTCCTGCACTGTGACTGTTGCTATTACTTATAGAGCATTTTCAGATCCATGATCTCATTGCTTCACCCCAGAAGCCTTGGTGCTCAGTGTAACCATCACCATCTGCAAATGAGGAAGCCAGAACCCAGGGAGCTAAGTGATGGTCTTAGGCATTCAGTGGCACATGGATGCTGGCAGCCCGGCCTCTGTGAGATCTGGGTTTGCTCCTCGGTCAGAGCAGATTGAGCCATCCTGTCGAATAAGCTGCATGTCCTGGGTAGTACATGTTATACAGCAACACACACATAGTTAGGCTGAAATCCAAATAAGATGTGTAAAGTCACATGTTGAGAAGGATGCATGAATCATGTTTACTGCTACTGGTTTCCAAGTAAAACTGCAACTCAAACCGTGCATCAAAATACGTCACAGCAATGCACACAGCAAGTGCCTAATAAATGCAGATTTGACAACTGACACACTTGCACTGGCCTGAAAATGTGCACAGTGCCTCTCTGCACCTACAAAAGGACAGATGCACAGCCGTGGACATCAGATGCCCAGAGTAGTCCCTGCAGGCCTCTGAGCCCCGTCACCCCTGCCTGTTCCCATCATGCCTCCCAAAAAGCAAGTGACACAAACCCTCCTCCAAGAAACATTTCAAAATCGGAACTAAACATGTTCATAAGCAAAAACTAATTTGCAAACCCCCAAACCCACCCTACTGCCATGTTCATAGAGCAGAGGTACCAACTACTCACTTAACCTGAAGTTGGTAACACACAAATGAGATGTGCCACAGCCGTGGGAACACACACCCATGGACGGCCTGGGCTCAACGGCAACACTCTGATTTTGTCTCAATCATCATCCGCTGACACACGTGGGCTTTTCTGTGAGTATTCACATAAATTTCACAACACCCACCTTACATTTGTTTAAAGTTTTCAACCATAAGATAAAAATAATATTTTGCCAAGTTCGCTGTTGCTCCACCTGAGGTGGCAGACTGGTCTGCAGGCCAGGTGCCCTCTGGGCCAGCTCAGTGTTGCCACTGAAGGCCACCTGCAGCCCCACGGCTCAGGCCACCAGGCAGATGGGACAGCCATGGCGTGGTCTTAAGCTGCCATCCACAAACTCCTAAACAAAATGGAAATAAAGCTGACAGAAAATAAAATAATAACAATACTTTGCACTGGCATCTTTCAATCTGCAAACTTCTGCAAATGATTATTCTTTAGCAAAAACACAATTCACTAAATGAGCTCTATTAAATACATATATATTGGCCTCACCACAAAATAAATCTACGTTTAATGATTAAACATAATCTTTTCTTCATTTCCCCACCGTCAGCCTCTACGCTTGAAACAATGCAACGTCAACGAGAGACCTCAACCTATTCTTACTTCATCCATTTCTGCTTTTTTAACGTGGCAAGTATTTCTCACATAAGAATTTGCTTTCTTAAATATCCAAATTGGTAATCACAACCTCACTAATGCAGCCTCTCATGGCTGCAGAACAGTTTCTGAATTGCTGCTCAGACTGCACCTGGTGCTATTAGTGACAGTGTCCTGAGCAGGCATCAGGGCGCACAGGAGCCCGTCCAAACGGGCCTGCGGAGCCGCACCTCCGAGAGTTACACCCCTCCCCTACCCGGGAGTTATTTATATCTCATCAAATGGAGATACAGGCTTGTTTCTAAGCAATTTTCCTGGAAAATTTGCAATCTAAACTTTAAAGAGGTAGTTTTATTGACCTGCCATTTATCATCTCACCAAGTCTGTGCCCTACCGTCCACACTTACCAAGTACCTCTCGGAGGACACACTCACTAAGATGAGGTCATCGCCCACGCGCACTTTCTCTCCCTCGGACCGCTGCTTGGAGGCGGGGTGGATGGTCCACCAGCAAGCCTCGCCTGGGGGGTGGAGGGTGCAACACAGAGCCTCTTAGTGTAAGATCCATGTGCTTTATTTAAAGAACCCTATACTTTTGGGGGGTGCTGATTTAAAATGGGTGCAACTGTTATCATCAAAACTACTATCCTATGCATTATTTTGTTATTTAAAAATGTGGTTGTTTCTATTAATCTAAGGGTAAAATAAAAGAGAATCCCATTATAAAAGGATACTTTATAAAAATATCTGGGTATAATCAAATAATTTCTTCTAGAACAAGTCATGCATAAGCCTCATGAACTACAGGCCCGTTCTCCATTCCTCAGTGCTATAACCTAAGATACAAATTAGCACACAATTCCTCAGCCTGGTCATAGTTCCTTTTAATGTTTTTGTTGATTTTTAGAGGGAAGGAGAGAGAGAGAAAAATATCAGTGAGAGAGAAGCATCATCAACAGGCTGCCTCCTGCACACCCCTACTGGGGATCGAGCCCGAAACTCGGGCACGTGCCCTGACCGAGAATCAAACACCAGCCGGGTCAGTCATAGTTCCCTTTAAAACATAAACGTAAGTTCTGTGCAAAAATGATAATTTTTTAGTGACATGTTATCTAAGATCTTGCTTCTCTCCCTCTGCTCAGCTTACTTTTCCATTAACACTTGTTTTGTTGTCTGATTCCCCAAAGCCAGAATGTAAGTTCCGCAACAGCAGGGGCCTCTCATGTTTTGCTCGCCGGGGCTTCCCCAGAGGCCAGCGTTTTTGTTTTTAATGCTCTGCCACTCAATACAAATTCATTTTGCATAAGTGAGTAAGTGAATCAGCAAATACTGCTTCTTAAGCATGTTTACAGTGAATACGTAACCGGTGCCCTGAGTGGCTTTTCTCACAGCCGCGGTCTTCCTTGAGGGTCTTAGAGGATTCCTCATCTCTACTCAGTCAACTCATGTGCTTAGAGAAAGGAGTTTTTCATTTGTTCACGCAAACATTTATAAAGCCCCCACACTCTGTGTATTGTTGCTCTAGCAGCTGGGGATACAGCCATAAAAAAGAAAACATCATCTGCCTGTGATTTTAGCTCTGATCAAGGCCACACGTGACGAATGGTGAGTACACTGACTAACTAGTAACTCAGACAGCAGAGAGCTCGGGGACCGCAGCGTAAGCCCCGGTGCGGGAGGGGGCTGCCTGCTGGTATCCTGCAGCCTCAATGTACGAAACAACTCTCCCACCGTGCGTGTCCTGCACGTCTGAGAGAGAGAACTGAAGACTTTCTCTTTTAGGTAATTTTGTGCTGAAGAAAATTATTACAATGAGAAAACTTAAAAAAAAAAAGAAACAACAGCAAAAATACAGGGAAATGACCGAGCCTACATAAAATGAAAAAGAAATAATACATTTATATTTTTGAGGTTTGAGACTCAGAATTTTGTGTATAAGGCAATGTGTCCCTTTATTAAAAGCTTAACTAAGTTGGTCATTTTGATCCATTTGTAGTCTGTGAAAACTTTAGACTGTGGGTATTTTTAAAAGAAGAAGGTGTGTGCAAAACAGGTCGATCCTACCCGTGCAGGGAACAACTTAGTAATAGTTGGTCTATTTCCTCCCATTCTTTTTTCTACTTGGTCTTTTACTTATTTTTAATTCCAGAGTCATGCATGCTCACTGTAAAGATAAAAAGATAACACAGTCGAAATGTTCAGAAGTATGTAAAGTGTAAAGTCAGAGCATTGAGAACAAAAACACAAATAGAGCTTACATTCTCCTATCTGGATTCTCTGAAAGAATAAATGTGTTAATATACACAATTTTGTTTCAAAAATATATAATCCACGTCTGTTTGACCCTCACGGTGCCTCCCAGCTCCGTCCAGCACAGCCTCTGCCCCCAGCCTCAGCGCGGACCACAGGCTCACCTGTGGTGTCCTCTTGCAAGCCGACGTCGAAGGCCAGTTTATCGGTTGAAGACCGGGAGGTGGACAGGCAGCACAGGTACTGCAGGACACAGAACCAGCAGCTGTCACTACACAGGTAGAGGCCCCTCCAGTGGAACTCTGACACACAATGTGGTGCCAGTCTCTCTCTGCTGCATCAAACCTGGATGCTTCTGAGGGAAGCCTGGTTTTCCACGGTACCCGGGTTCACAGGAGCAATGGCAATGCGCTCACATCTGCCACACAAAGACTAAGGAGAGGGTGCTGTGGTGGAAGACAGGGAGCGGGGCGGGGTGCATCCTCTCACCCGTGGGATTTCCAGGATGGGGAGCAGGAGTGGAGCCGGATCTGACAGATCTTCTCCAACAGAACCTTGAAAACTGTTCACTTTTACCTTCCAGTTGTGTTTTCATCTGTAAATTTTAACTCTGAGGTGCACCCAGATGTGATCTGGGTGAGTAGCATGTTGCCCCTGGGTGAGGTTTATCACGTGGACGCACATGTGTTTCCCAGGAGGACCCCAACTCTCGCAACACCACTGTCTCCTTACTTCTGCCACTCCCCAAAAGTTCTCCTAATCTATACTCTTGAACATGAACTTTAGGATAATTTCTCAGGCCTCCTCCCCTGTCCCCACCCCAACCTCATAAACCTTGATAAGTGTTACAGCCATAGGAGACAGAGATGAGTTTGTCTGAGCTCAAGACACTACCATCTACACCCACCCAGTGCACCGCCAGTGAGGACAGGGCCCTGCACACAGGGCTGGGACAGGGCTGGGACAGGGCTGGGACCAAGCACCCAGAACTCCCAGAACCACAGACAGCTCCTCCTGTGGACAAGGGCAGGCTCAGTGGGTGTCCATTAGTGTGAGGAGGCAGGAGATGAGCTACCAGGGACAGACGTGCCAGCCCGTCACGTGACCGTCGGTGTCCTGGGGATGTGAAATGAAACTAACCCGATTCTGTCTCCTGACTACAGAGCCCTGGCTCCCAAAGTCATAGAAAAGGGGCTTCAAGGGTCCTCACAGGCTCTTGGCCAGCGGAGGATTGTGAGTCTGATCCAAGACAGGTCCTTGAGGTGTATGGACTTTGACTTAAATGTACTAAATGTCTAACTTTACTTGAGAAAAAGTTTCACAGTGGACTTCCTAGGCAAAAACATAAGTGATCCTATTAAAGTCTTCTGAACCCTTTCTCAGTAACATCACAGTCCTGGGCACAGTCACCATCAACACACTGTCTCCTCCCACAATGCCACGGCCACTGAGGCGGACACTGTGATTATGCCACTGAGGTGTAGGCAAGTTCCAGGAGGGCAAGGACCTGGCCCACTCACCACTATACCCAGCTCCTAGGGCAGAGCCGGCACACGCAGGGGCTAAGTGATACTGACGGAATGAATGGATGAAATTCTCAGATGCAATTACAGGCCTGCAGAGTCCAGCGGGGTATCCAAGGCTGGCAGCGTGTGGGAAAGCAAGCCCGAGCCAGGTCCTCCAGCCTGTCCAGGCTCTGACCCGCCTGCTACGTACGGACAGCACTTCTCTGAAACAGACTCTCCCGCTCACTGTCTGGTGGCCAGTGAGAGTGGAATTCTCTCCAAGGAGCTGGGATGCAAGACTGCTACATGCAGACAGGTTGTTTTACGTACAAGTGTTTTCCTTTATTTTATTTCACATCTCGCTATGGCAGCCAAGGCTCCCATCGGTGTGAGAGAGCCTACTCTTGCTTTCTTTATTTGCTCACCTTTCTTCCGCCAAGAACGGCTTTAGCGTTTCAGAAGATGGCCACTGCTCAGACAGTGACATTTTCTTCAGCACTGGTTACTAGAAATGGACGCGGAGTCTCATTAAACCCTTTCCCAGCACCCACTAAGATGACTGTAGTTTTCCCACTTGGCCTACTGATGCAATGTTGCGCACTAAACAAAATGTTATTAGTCCTAAGTTCCTATCTGCACTTTTCCTGCACTTTTGAATTTTATTAACCAGACTTTTCACATCAGTAGTCATGGTGGAAACTGACAGGTCTTTGTGGGGTTTGTATTATTGCTATTGAGGTATGCTTAGTCTCCTGCTCTGGAACAGTTTACATATTTGCCCATGACCTTCTTTTCAAAAGGAAAAATAGATTATATTATACTTCCAGATACTGGACTATCATGTTACTAAAATCAGCTTGATGAAGAATTTAAATAATGCTTAAGCTGTGCTTATGTGTAAAACAACGTAGTTATGCAGTAAAATCTCAATTATGTAAAAACAAAATTTAAGGACAAGAACACTGAAATTTATTTTAAACACTCCAACGAATTTTCTCTCATTAGTGTCATCATGAAGATTTTTCCTTCTGTAATTTCCATAATTTCCAAATCTTATAGGATGAAGATGTATTGTCTGTATAATTTAATAAAGCATTTAAAATAACAGATTGAAACTTTTATGTATTTTACACATATAAGAATAAAATACATGAATACAAATAATACATATATATAGTAAACCAGGCGTAATCAGCCTGAGAGGAGCTCGATGGGTGAGGGGAAGATGGGTGAGAGGAGGAGCTGATGTGGGAGGGGAAAGGGAACATCTGGTCACCAAGGAAGAGACGTTAGCGGGAAACTGACAGTGGGACTCAGGCAGATTTCCTAATATTATCTTTCAGTAAAAATAAACTGTTTAAAACAACACCAGAAATGAGGAATATTTCTTATTTTACTCTTAACACATCTTCTAAAACTAGTCTATCAAAAGTGAAATACTAAAAACAGGAGCCATATGACGAGAGAATTGAAGGACCTTAAAGGTCATCTAAGCTAATCATCAAACGAGAGAACTGGACAGGGTGCAGACATTCGACACGATGCGTCCAAGCCCACTAACGCGCCCCTCGCTGTCCCGAGTGGCCAGGAGGCCCAGTGCGGGGCTCACCCGGGAGGCGGCGCGCCGCGCCTACTCACCATGCCGCTGTAGGAGTGGCGCAGCAGTATGGCGTGTCCGTAGAGGAGCGTCCGGTGACCACTGCCTTGAGCAGTCTGGGGAGGAAGGACACAGGGTCGACAAGAGAGGAAAAACCAAAGCAGTAAACTTAGTAAGTCAATAAAAAGTTCTGTTCTCAAGGAAAAGTTAAGAGCTAGTACAGGCAGCCAAGTGCTGTGGGGAGATGCTCATGTGGACTGAAGTGTCCATACGACCTGCACAGGGGTGCAGGTCACCCAGTTCAGGAAGAAAGGGCTGATTTCAGTAAATACTTAGTATGACTTGTGACTATTTATTCAGTTATTTGTTGTCTGTGTCTCTCACTGCATGTGCTCTGCACTGCGAGGGAGGGACGACGGCTCCTTGGTGCCACCGTACTCCAGGTGCCCAGCAGGAAGCCTGGCACACAGCAAGGACTAAGCACCTTGCTCAGTGAATGAGCCTTACTTCCGAAAATACAAAATCCATCAAATCACCCACAGGCTTAAAAACCTTTCATACTTTCCAACTGTTTATAGGAAAGAGTCCAAATTCCTTCACACAAGCTAGAGAACTGCCTCGCAATGTGAGTGTGCACAGGAGCCCCCGGGGAGCTGGCTGACACAGACTCCTGGGCCTGCCCCTGGGGCCTGACTTAGCAGGTCCAGGGTAAACACAGGCATTTTCACTTCGAAAGGGTCCCAGGTGATGCCGGTGCTGTTCTGGGGCCACACTTGGAGAAGTACAAGTATAGAGAACATTCTGTCTCAACTCTTTCTGGCCACCTCCCACACCCCAAGCTCCGACCACACACTTTCCCTGCCCAGAACGGCCACGCTGCTTTCCTGGCGCTGCCTCAGGGCACGATGGCCTTCACTCTGGCGTTTTCTACCTCATAAGCTGTGTTTCAAAACTCAGGTTCAAGGCTACCTCCTCCGCGAAGCCTCACCTGGTTTCCACAACGTTAGCTGCTCCCTCAGTGCTCTACAGCCCCAGGTACCCGGCCTTATCACTCCACAAAGTGAGCACTTTCTCTTCTGGGCCGGACTGTGAAGTCCTCAAGGACAGAGACCTGAGCCCTCAGCACAAAGCCCTCAGTCAACATTGATAAACGAGGAACTGATGGGGGAGCCCCGTCCAGGCTGGGTGAGGAGTGTGACCCGAGGTGTCATGGTTCACAAGGCAAGGTGTTCCGAAGGGAAGGGACCACGGAGTGCAGTGGTGGGCGCAGAAACTGAGCAGGACCCATCAAACTGGATCAGGGTAAGATCACAGAGGGTACAGAAAGTTAAGCCAAGGGCTTTGCACTTTTTTCTAAAGGAAAGGGGTGTCTTTGAGTGTTTTAGGGATGAGACTGATGATACTGATACATACGCCTTGAGAAGTGTACAGCCTGTGCTTTAGTATCAATACTATCATACTTTTTACTAAAAATATATCCCTCTCAAATGTTTCAAATACTCTCTTAAAATAACTTTACACAGTATGCTCTAAAGACCTCAGAACCATTCTTAAAATCGATATTAAAAGTTATTAAAATTATTTAAAAGCTGCTTTTAAAACAAAAGGGAAGTCACTTTTTCACATACTGAAAGAAAAGGGGGGAAATGTACTTTGTAAAATTACATTCCCACTCAGCACAAGGCCTCTGTGGGAAGCACCCTAGTTTTCTGTGATACATGTGACTACTGTGGCCAAGGACACTTTTACTGACCTGTCTGGTTTGCACTGCTGTGACAAGAGCCGAACTCTTACACCAGATACAGCTCCAAAGACGGGATCCAGCTGAACTTTCCTGACAGTCACATCAGTCAAAACAAGACTTTAAAAGACTTAACCCAAAATGATTAAGTGCTCCTTTTACTGTAAAGTTCTGCCCACGCATTTCATGTTTATATGAACATATGTATAAATGTGCAAATTGGCTAAGCTAAGAGGAGACATTTCAGTGACTAAATTTTCTTCCAACTATAGATTTTACACAATTATAGATTTTAACTAGAGATTTCCTCACCACTTAAATGCCAATTATGCCCGATTTAGTTTTAATAGAACTCATCCAAGTTTGCACCTAACCCACACTAAATTAATTGTTACTAATTATGTCATTGCTATCACAAAGTGATGCCGTTTCTGTCATATGTGCTACTGTACTTTTCTTCTAACTTGTCGTTTTAAACAACATTAATCTAACTGACTCAGTTTCCGATAAAATAAAATGTGTAATTTCAACTCTTGGAGCCGGTTGGGTAGCTTAATTCATTCAACAAACATTTATCAGAAGAACTGTGTGTGGGGATGAATCCAAAGGGGTAAGTGATTCTTTCCTGTGTTTTTTAATTTGATGCATGACTTCATTTTCTTGTTGAATGTGGCCAGTCCTTCTTTAACCTATGTAACTAAATATAGGGTGGACAAAAGCAGGTTCACAGTTGGCCCACCCTGTATTTACGGACTTCCTCCAATGTAGGGGACTTAGGTACTTTATGAAGATGGTGCCACTTCTGGGGTTGCAGGAGGGCTGCAGACACCCCTGCTCAGTCTCAGTGAGGACTGACCATCACTGCCGGTGACAGCTACATCAAAAGCAGCAGTAATTTAGTCTTCTGGAGCAGGGTCCCTCTCCCTCTGCCCACCCAAACCTAAACCTATAGCGCATGATATGACCACCAGACCTTTGGGAAGCCATCCAGGACCAACCAGATGCCTGTCAAGTGAGCTACTGAGGCAGCCAGCTTGAGGCTGGCCTGCCTTCAAGATCAGACCTCAAAAAAAAAGAAAAATCTTGGTGATTTTGGAAGTTAACCTGTTAACTGTTCCTTGGAATCTAAAACATAAGTAAAGTGAGCAGTTGCACCAAATAAAAAAAGAATCAGGAAATTTTGTTTTAAGTAACACAAATACGCCTTCAGTTCACTTTAATGCCACCAATATGTTAGTCCTGCTAATTCTCCAGTAAATATTACACATCTTTTCCTATTCATTCAAAATATATTTATGGGTGGCATGGCCAGCATGGCTCAGTTGGTTGGAGCATTGTCCTGTACATCGAAAGGTTGTTGGTTCAATTCCCGGTCGGGGCACATACCCAGGTTACAGGTTTGATCCCTGGTCCGGGTGCATATGGGAGGCAATCAATCGACCTTTCTCTCTCACATCGCTGTTTCTCTCTCCCTCCCCCTCCTCTCTCTCTAAGACCAATAAAAACATCCTCGGTGAGGATTAGAATGTACCTGTTTATGGGCGTCTACTGTCTGGGAGTATAGTGCATGATGCTGAGGGCACTGTGCAGACATAACAAGCTCACAGTCTGTTCCTTTGCCTTATGCATTCATTCAACAACTACACACCAAGCCCCATGTAATTTCCTTCAAGGTCTTTGTTCTCTATCAGCAAAAAAAATGAAAGTTTAAGAACTAATTCTTTGCCTGTTTCTCAATACCTCCAACTACATGATGGATTATCAGGTCCTTTTAGTACAAGTATTACCTGGAACTTACACATCCCTACATTTTCAAGTGACTTGGAATCCATCTGTCCCTGGAAATGCAATGTCAGCCCACCACACCAGCAGCCCTCCTGACCGGCTGAGCCTGGGGTGTCCTTAGTGAGCTGTCCCCAGCCCTGGTGGCCCGGCTGCAGAGCTTGGATCCTGATATAGCTTCTGTTACATACTCACCTCATAGGCTATGGGGGTCTAGAAGCTTTTGTCCTTTTAGGGGGGAAATTAACAACAACTACCATTTTCAAAATCTTCCCTCTACATATTCCTGGAATTGCAGAGCCAAGTATCATTTAATAAAAGGTAAAATTTGACTTTCTGAAAGTATCAGTTAAAAATTGTTTTTGAGATCTGTAGGGGGTCTGGTCCCATTACCCCTGAGATGACTGACAGGGTTAGCATTACACAACAGTCTAAAAAAATCCAAACTCATGAACTATAGATGGACTTAAAAGTTGAGAAAACATTCAAAGAAAATCGAAGCACATGTCGTATGTGTTCTAAATGAACCTCACCTCAAGTTTTCCACAAACTATTTTAATACCATTTAGCCTTAGGCTTCCAGGATCTCACCAAAAAGGTCGAACGAGGGGACCCATACTGTAAGCAACAGTTCTGATGGAAATGCTTCTACATTTATATTTGTTTAGAATCAGATGCAGTCCTGGGGCATAATTTATCTATCTGTCATCCCCTGTGGGGAGGGGGCAGACTGGATCATTGTACCTACATCTGACGTTTTACTGTCATGTGCTTACAATGCATATAAGAAGCCAAAAAATAATACATAAAACTAGGATAGTATTGGCTAAGATCAACTGCAGAGGTTTGTATACACATAAAAGTTCTGTTTCTGTGTTTTGTGGTTTTGGCTCTGTGTTTTTTAAATACATGTTTGTACTATATATTTGTGTATTAACATGTATTAACATGTCTCTAGTACTAATATGTTAAAAACTGATTTGCTAGCTATATAACTACTAAATATTTAAGGTTTTCTGTTTTTCTATACAAAAATGCTGTTAATCATTTCTCATAATTCCAGGCCCTCCTTATGCAAGAGGTGTTTTTTAGATAAATCAGACTCCACAGCAAACTTTTCTGTATCCCTCGACGCTAGCACACCACCTGCCACCAGGGAGGTACAGGAGGAAGTCCTCCGGGGTGTGCATTACTGTGGGCAAACTGAACCTCACCGCCAAAGTTTAAAACAAGAGGCAACAACCAAAGAAATTTGCTTTAGAGCCCTTCTTTCTCAGGGCTCAGATATCTGAGTTTACCCTCAAATATTATACATAACACTTGGGTAATGAGTTGTTTCAGAGAGAAAAATAAAAAATATCTCTGAGTGCAAGTTTCTCATCACCTGAGAATGACCTGCCCATGCAGACATGGGTGTCAGGAGCACAGGGACTGCTGGTCCCCCTGTGGGTCCTTCAAAGCAGGAGCTACTCGAGCTGCCCTGCCACCTCCACCAGTGAGTTGTGACAGGTTCACAGGATGATTCCAGTGATCAATGAGAAATTTGCCTTCAGCGCAAAATCAACATGTCTGAGAAGCCGGCCGAACACTGTCTTGGGCGCAGCCGCTTGGCACTGGAGGGCTTGCTCGTGATGGCGTTTTAGCCAAGGGTCCCCCAGGGTAGACCAGGCCCATGGCAGGACTGACGATCACTGTTCAGCACCAACAGCAGGAACCGGCTCCCACCCCAAGGATGCGTCGGCCTGGTTCTAGGCGGCTGTGCAACACCTGTCCAAATCCTGACTGAAAGGTGGCAGCTGAAGGCATTTTCCATCCTTTCCCTTCCCCACGGTTTAAATTCCCATCGTTGATGGCACAAGCCCTCTGCTTGGTCACACTCGAACCTTCTGACGGTCCAGGGCAGGCGTGAGCATCTGCCGCGAGGCTCCGGCCCACAGGAAGGGGAGCCAGGGCCGAGCTCCAGTGTCCGAGGTCCACCAGCTGAGGCTCTTTTGCCATCCTCTCGATGGGCCTTGATTTTTATACGACTCTGCTCTCATGCAAGGTCCTGAGGCCTGTGTTTCAGGCAACGGTTCCCTCCACCCTCCTCCCATGGCAAAGGGGTTGGGATGGGGCAAGACAGATGAACAAGGACAGTAAACGCAGACTTAGCAAGAAAACTGAATTTTTTCAAACTCTTTAGTTACTTATTAATATGGGCCAGGAGAGGACATGGTTGTCTGCTGCTGTTTATAAATTTCCTAACCAAAACCCTTGTTTCACGATATGTCTGAGTAGCTGATGAACGTCCTCTCTTCCCCATGTAATAAGAGTATTTTATTCTGCTGGAAGATAACAGCCGGAGTCACTTGAAACTTTGGAAAACGTTTTGTGTCCTTGTTGATAAAGGGTTGCAAATTACTGCTCTGCTCTGCCATCCTGTTCAGACTGTCACCTTCGTGCTAACACAGGGCCCTGGCTATGCACCCCAGGCGTCCTGGTCCCATCTTGTCTCGTGTGAACGAGACTCGGCTCAGCCACTCGGCCAGGCGCGGACCCTGCTTCCTTCCCTTCCAAGCAGCCTCTTCCTCGACACCAGAATTTTGATTTAACACTTTTCAGAGATGGTATCTTCTGAAATGATGTTCTTTTGAAATTTTAAACTTTATTAACTGAATACAGTAAATTTCTCTATACATTGTTTCTTCACTTTTAAAATTAAAAATTAAATTTTGTGATTGTTGTTAGGCACACATGCGCTGAGCAAAGATGATGGGCTGGATACAGAAACCCAGGTACAGAAACCCACCAGGGCAAAAAGCCCCGGATGCCTCGCAAGGAGCAAAACTGGTAAAACAACAACCTTCTTCCCCAGGTAACCTATCCTCCCCCAGCACATTGCTGGTCCTGCGGTTTAGACCCCTGAGTGTTTCCTCCCTAAAGATAACATCTAGGCCTCAGTTGAATTTCAGCTCCAGGCTCAGAAAAGTGGCAAAACCAGATGAGTGGCGTCAGGGCTGCCTCAGGACCAGCTCCACTGACTAATAACCCTGCCCCGGCACCGACCAATCAGCAGAGACCACGACCCTGAAAGCTGATGAATATTCTATTGCGACCCTCCCCTGAGACCTCCCCTCAGATTTCCACCTGCAAGAAAGACATAAATACAAAGGACCAAGGACCCAGGGTGCACTCCCCACGAGGGGAGCACACCAGTGCCATCTCCACCCCCCTTCTTCCCTCCAAGGGGACCAACGAGACTTGCAACCAGGGGAGCAATGGGCAGCAGCAGAGCGCCCTGGGCCTACCCCTTGAACCTGTCTCCAGGGCCCCCTCTCTCTCTGACTCCCCGGCGAGGCTCTCCTGTGGCTGCTTCTATGCTCCTCCTTATCTCACCGTCCTAAGTATATTTTTGCTGCCATCATGGACCCAATACCCTTTGACTCAGTGCTGTGTAGCCCTTCTCTTTGGATACCCCCATCCCCCAGCCCCATTCCTTAAATAAATTCAATTTTTCTTTATCCGCAGTCTGAGACAGCTGTTTAGCCTGCCCATACACCACCGACGCACCACCGACCTTAACCTTTCAGCTGTTATATGAGAAAAGAAGTAGGTGCTTAAAACTGAAATCAAAACCTTCTACTTCTTGTCCCAGAAAATGACATCCTGCTCCCCCTACTCCATTTCCTTCAACGCCACCATGACCCTGTGCCATGCGCTCTTCTCCTGTCTCCTTTTAAAGCCTATGTTTTTCCAGTTGGTTGAAAAATGAAAAGCGACTGAACTGTTTTCATGTCTCCTGGAGGAAGCAAAGCTCAAGCAGCTTTTCAGTGCCTCTTCTAACTTCTGGGCATCTGAATGTCCTACTGTGTTCGTGCGGGAGTGCTGAAACCCAGGACAGCCCGTGCAACCCCCATAGGGAACAGGCTCAGTGGAGAGCTAGGAAAAATGTCTGTTTTAATGGGAAAATTCTTGGCTAAGTTAACTTAGTATGTTACCATATGACACAAAGATGTCAAATACTGTTTATTAAGTTGACAAATCTAAATATGTAATTGATTCATTTAAAGTTAAAAGCTCTAAAGTTTTATTTAATTTCTGAAATTTTAGAATGTGAAGAAAAGTGCCATGAATTCAAAAATTAAACCCGACTTAAAAAGCACAAAGCAAACATACAGCAGACAATCCAATGTCTTACCTTCATCATGAATTTCTGTGGGGGCAGAAGAAAAGAGAGAAAATATTAAATATATATTATTTTAAAGACATTTTTAAAGTTCTTATTTATAAAGATTTCTAACTGGAATTATGTGAATAATAAACATACAAAAACACATTCGCGGTGTTGTCACAACAAACAATATCAACTGCATGCCAGGTAAAAGCTGGAGCAAGCAAAAACGCTTTTGAAAATGTTTTTACATCAGTCCTCCCTTCTTCTGTGAAACATGCTGTGTACTTTAATGTGTGGTCAATTTACAACATATCTAAGAACCGAAAACCCCCAAAGATATAACCTTAAAATTATACTCTGAAAATGCTTTTAAAACCTTTTCATTTCATCTTCTGCATGAAAATGCAGTGATATAAACAGCAACACAACCAATTTTAGTAAAAACAGTGGGTTAGAAGCAGGTAAGACTGTTTGTTGCTAATGTGCTGAGATGAAAATCACCGTGAGCAGCTCCCTCATCACCACACGTTGTGAGACATGAGTTCCAAAGAAAACATCACAGAAACGTTTCTCTTAAAAAGACACGGCCTCTTCTCATGATTTATAATAGCTCTTTTTTCTTCTACAAAACATGATATATGCATATATCCCTTAGTTTCCCTTTAGGCCATAACATTTCTTTAACCTACCCCTAGGACACATACACAGATGAAAAGAGCTAAGAGGAAATGACGTTACTTTTCCAAACCTAGGACTAAATGGAGTTGTCACAAGCATCTCAGTCGTACAGAGAAAAGATACATGAATCCACATTAGCTTTACAGAAAACAGCAGGTTTTCTAATCTACACATTTATAGATACCACAGTTGGTCCCCTGAAACATAGAAACATAGTGATATGTGTGTTACTCAGTGACAATTCTACTGTGACTGATTTTTTCATTTTTAATATTATAATTTCTAGGAAAAGTTGTAAAGAACCATTTCATCTTATGATTGGAAAGTACAGGCTGTTTGGTTGCATATCTGTTACTGATATCAATGGAAATGACGTCAGGTGACTACTGTTCGTGTTGAAACCAAACAATCATGGGCCTACATGTGATCGCTAAAGTGACAGGGCAGGAGGGCAGGTCATAAGAATAGAGCCACAGATGTTAAATAATTATTCACCTTACTAATTATAGATAAGAGATTGAGATTTTCTTACAGACCCTGGGAAACAGGAGGGTGAAACAAGGCTGTAAAAAGAGAAGCCTTGGTGGGTCCATCACTCAGAAAAGAAATACATTCTGAGAACAGACCAAGGACAGGACACGCTTTGATTCAGTTGCTGTGCCCGGACCCTGACCCCCTCCGGGAGTTTGCCTCAGGAACGCTGACCATTCTCTGGTCCCAGGAACGTGCTGAGCTGTTTGTAACATCATAGAAGTTTAGCCACCTGGTTATAGGACTTTGGCTCCTGAGGGCCGGACTGCAGACCCTCCCCTCCCCTTTCCGTTACACTTGCCCCTGCAGCTGCTCGAGTTATCTTCTCCTCACGGGTATATAGTCAAACAACTGGGAAGGGGGGTCAGAGCAGAATTTCCAGGGCGGCCGGCTGCTCTCCCATACTGCTGGCATTCTTGGAATACACGCACATATGTGATTCAACCCAGTTTCTGCTTAATTTGGCTCAAGCAGTGGCAGACAGCCTCAGACCCATTGTGTCTGGTTTCAAAAGGATATCACTACGTGAAGAATTAGGAAAAGTCATTTTAAGCCTTAATTTAAAAAAAACAAAACTCCAAAATTTTGCTGCAGAACATGGTTTTTAACAGACACTTTCTTCATGAGGTTAAATTGAAGATTTTTCTTTCAGAAATGTACTCAGTCTTACTTTGTCAGTTGTCTAGATTGAATTACTTTAGAATTGTGCTAAGTACAAAAAGGAGCGGTCAGTGGAGTTATTGGCGCCCAGTGTTTGGATGCCTAAGCTGTGGACGCTGTGGGCAGAGCAAGTCATGGGGACAGTGAGATAGAACAAATACGAGCAATCGGCAGACTCACATCCTCCTACAGGGGAAAGAACGGCAGGTGTAAAAGACACGTTGTTTTGGAAAGATAAGAAATGGAAGGATTATTTGTGGCATTACTTTTTGTACAAGTCACCTACTGTCAAGTTAGCCTAAGGGCCAGGTGTTGCCAAAGTTATAATATCGTTAGCTTATCAAGAAAGATCACTCAAGGGCAAGAAAGAAAGACACATTAAAACAAAAAGGACAAATATATTATTCTAATCTCAACGTACACAGAGCACAGGTATGATAAACAGCAACAGAAAAAGAGCAACGTAAATCTTTCTGAAGGTGATGACATGATTTAAAAAAAAAAAAAGCAAAACACATGCAGAAAGTTAAATATTGAAGAAAACAGCTTCAATTTCAGTGTAAAGAATATAATTTTTATGCTTCTGGTAAGTTCAATAAAGAAATTAATTTATTTTCCTCATGAAAATTTCATTAGATAAGAGCTAAAATTTCATCAAACAAGATACAGAAACAGATGATCTTAAAGACAATTCAAGTCCAGGCACCAGTCTAGACCCTGACGTGCCTTCTGTCTTAAGGAAATTTGCGGATAATGATGAATTACACAGAAACACAAACAGGGGATTTTAGTTTTTTAGGCTGAAACTGCAAATGGCAGTAACGACTGTCCCAGTCTAGTTTAACTGCTTCAGAACTGACAGGTCAGGTGAAGCCTTAAGCGAGAGCCAGAGCTGAGGGCATGACCCCCGCCTGCATCAGGGGGTGAAACCAGAGTTAACTTTAACTCAAGCACAAGTGGCCTCAGAGTCTGATGAGTGACAAAAAGAAGGGAGTATCATGCGACCCTGTAGATCCAAAAGGCCTCAAGCATTTTCTCGGCATATGTAAATGGTTATGAGTAGAAAAATAGAATTGCAATACTTTATTTTGAAAATTGTAATCAAACGTTGGACACTGAGAGAGGGCATAATTATATCCAACCTGTTACTGTTTATTCAAAGAAAGAAACAGGAATTCGGGTGACAGAAAAAGCTCTTCCACCATAACTATGCCTTTCAGCTCAACCTTGACAGTTTTTTACAGTTATTTCAGTGTCTTGAAAGGAAAAGTCATCGAAAACATTAATATTCCTGGTATATGGATTTGTCTTAGAAGTTTTAAATGAACCTTTGCTAAAATGTCTTCTCAAAAATTATAAAAATAAGGAATTAGCAACAAAGCAACAAAATAAACATTTGGGGACTCCGAGAAACAGTGACCAAATGTGACCATCCTGGAGGCGGGGCCGAATTCTGGCTCAGGCCTCCTCCCAATGGACTGTCCCACCCTGCACACAAACAACCACCACACTGTGGGCTCTTCTGCAGTCTTTCTCTCCATGAATCAAGACGCCAGGATTCTCCTCACTTTCCAACTG
This sequence comes from Miniopterus natalensis, assembly GCF_054644295.1. Classification (NCBI taxonomy): domain Eukaryota; kingdom Metazoa; phylum Chordata; class Mammalia; order Chiroptera; family Miniopteridae; genus Miniopterus; species Miniopterus natalensis. The sequence continues at coordinate 3,897,499 of NC_142101.1, forward strand.
GTAACCTCTCCTCTAGGAGGGAGGGCAATCTGTTAGACTGCACTACGCTGACAAAAGAGTTATTTCACCACCAAAGACCTGGGCTTGTTGGTGGCTATTTTAAACTAATGATGATTAATGATGCTCCCAGCAAATTCCTTTTAGGGGACAAAAGGAACTTAAGACCACAATTTCAAGTTGCAAGCACGTATCAGTATATACTACCCAACAGTATATCTGAATATACACTTGTGGAAAACCTCAGCTATTTGTTTTATGATAAAAATATCCCACATAGCCCTGAGCAGGTGGCTCAGTTGCTTGGAGCATTGTTCACAGGCCAAAAATAAGGTTGGGGGTTCAATCCCTGGTCAGGGCGCCTATGGGAGGCAACCGACTAATGTTCCTCCTTCACCTCGTAGTTCCTCCCTCCTCCCACCTCCCATTCGTCTCTCCCCCTCTCCCTCTGCCTCTCCCTCTCCTTCCTTCTCTAAAATTCAATAAAACATCAAGTGAGAATTTTTTTTAAAAAATCCCATGTTTTTGCTTAATTTTCTAGGCTCCCCACTGACAATATACAAGACTGCACTGTTGACAGACGTGTGGATGTCAGCCCCAGAAGCATCTAAAAGGAGCTGGGCTCCCGCTTGCACATGTGATGACACAGCCTCGGCCGTGCCCCGCGGCCACGCCCCACATTACCCACACTCATGACCAGCACTGGCATCCTGGCATTTTTAAGAAGAATTCACAGTATTTGGGAGGCAGTTTGGTAGCAACTGTTGTCTTTTTTACGCTATCAACAGCTCTGCACAGTGTTTAACCGACGTCTTTTCTTTTGAGTGCAATGGATCTGACACATATATGCACCTGGAATTATCTAGTTCTCTCTTGGAGGGTAACAGAGAACAAACGTGTCTGATAAGCTACTGTAATCCTCACACTTTATCCCTGGGACACGTGTATCTCTCCCTGGGCTGCACAGGTGCCTGAAATACCAGCAGGAGAGCGGCCCAGGGCTTCTCCTCCCACTTTGTCTAGAGAGAGTGACTCTAAATCAGAAGGAACTGGCAGGGGGCCTCCCACCTGGAGAGGCTGAGCTGTGGAGACAAGTTAACTTGAGTTAAATTCAGATCCTCTTATTGCACAGGGCTGGGCATTTTAATCACCAAAATGAAACTGTGTGACTTGAGATGGTTGGGGGCCTTTCACTGTCTGAATACAAGAAAGGTCACCGGACTCAGCCTAAGTTAACCCAGGGACAGAGGAGAAGCCTCCCACAGGGCAGGAGAGTGGGCGGGGTAGCTGTTCTCTGTGACCTTCAATATAGACACGACACAGTAACAAATTCTACCTGTTTCTTCCCCCCCGCCTCTCTCTGGCTCCTTAACTTAACAGAGGAGGAAACAGACCATGGTAGTAATGGAGCTTGGCCATGTCACACAACTGTCACACTGCTGGTCCCCAAACTGAGCCCCTGGAATCCTGCCACTGTCTCCTCAAGATACTGACGATCATCTCACTTTTCAAGGTTGTACGAATACGTGTAACAGCCGTTTCCCGTGGTACATGGAAAAACACAAGAACTCAGCCGTAGGATTTTAAGATTAGTTGAGGTTTTTGATAAAAGATATATAATATTACTAAAAGCCCTCCTGTCGACCAGAAGCATATTGTTTTGCAAAGCCAATTACACAGAAACCACATGGCTCTAGGGATGGAGGGCGTTTAATATCCCCCAGTTCAGCTGAGGCAAACCAGACGGAGGTTCTAACTGGAGACTGTCCCAATTCGTTCATCACAACACAGCAGTGATTCTGAAGACAAACAGTACAAGCCACACCAGGCAGCCACACGGAAAGGGTTAGAGGCAACAGCAGACGTGCACGTGTTTAGGTCACAGTTCCTCTGCAAACCCGTGGAAACACATACCCATTTTTCCACATCAACCTGCTGTAGAAAGAAAAAGCCAAAATAAATAACAAACAAGCAAATACCTGGCAACATTTCAATTACTGTCACTTAAGGGGATTGAAAGTGTGGTCCCTGCACCAAAATCTACATCCAGTTCTAAAGGATAAGAAACACTGTTCCAACTTTTAATTAATAACATTGAATCTCCTGAAAAAGAATCTCAATTAATTAGTGATCAGAACTTCAAAAGGCATTCGGCTAGAAGCGCAGCAGCTACAGGAAATAATAATACAGTACATTCAAAAGCAAGCGTGAATATTTGCCTCATTCTCAAGCCCAAGAGGCCTCCTTACCTAGGAACCACTGCTGTCCCCTAAGAATCTATTTAATGAAAAGGTCAATTTCAAATGGGATCTAACTACAAATCTCTTATGAAACAGGAGTAAGTGCTCTCTACACCAATCTCTAGCGTTACCTAAAATTTCACACTATAACAAGAGGCAGCCCCTGGTGGGAATCCTGGGCCATTGCTAAGTGTCTCCATCCCTGGTGAGCAAGCTCCTGGAAGCAAAGATGCTGAAAATGCAACATACACAGTGATTATTTTTTAAATGTTGTGAAATGATATAAAAATATCAACTTAAACATACAGCAGACTTGTTCTGAAGCCCCAGTGAAATTCAATGGGTTCAATAAGTTACTTATCACAGAGCATTGTGGCTTCTCTAGTATTTTATTTAGTCCCCAGAAAAATCTGTTCTAAGTCTCCCCCATCCTTTGAATTAAAAACACACAATGGTTATTTAAGAAAGAACAATTTACTGAATGGAAAAGCCTGGTTCTCACTATGCATTTTTAAGATATTTAGCTGTTATACAAAGTCCTCATTTTAAACACTGGCCTATTTATTAGAGCGATGAATCTATTTCTTTAGATATTGGGGCAAAGGGAAGCAACTTAGTCATGCCTGGTGTAACACAGTTATCATTCACTCTCTACCATCAAAAGGACAAATTCTTGTATTTATTACTTAGTCTCCAACCCCCAAAAATCTCGAAGAAATATGAAATAATTTCGTTCTCATATTTATCAGGAAAGCCACACTTGCATCTGTGCAAAGATAAAGTGTTGTGGGATTTTTCTAGAAAAAAGAGAACTTGTAGTCAAGATTCATGTTACTAGTACTAGTAATAGGCGCTCTTTAATTATCTGTATTACAAATGAGAAACAGTTTTTTAAGTATCAAGAAAATAGCAATAGTATAACAGACTCAATATCCAAATACCCTCAAAAAGACAGCAACAGCAAGTGCTGGGGCAAATTCTGAGCTAAACCCACAAGATGACAGATGGTCCACAGAATGAGAAGACCGGCAAAAGGGCAATAAACTTGTAATTGTGCATAAAGGAAACAGAGTGATTTAATGGCATGTCCCTTATGAATGTTAACAAGAATCATTTAATCAAATCACTGTAAACAGTGACATGGATAATGGTTTATATGGAGCCAATCAAGGGAAATACAGAATTCACAATAAACTTAACCAATTTTAGAGTATAAGCAATTAACACATCCACAGAGCATATAAAACAAATGAATATTTATTCCAATAATTTATTATCCAACTATGTGGGATTTTTAAAATATATATTGATTCCATTAATTCAGAGAAAATAAATATTTTAACATCTGTAGGAAATTTAAATATTTTATCATTTTAGACTAAACAAAAAGGGGCAACCTCATTTTTCAAATAAAAACAAAATGTCCATTAAGAAACACAAAGTATTATTTTAAATACCAACTTGAATACAATACAGAAGTAATGAATTCCAAATTCCAAATCACATGAAAGGTGTAACATTCATATGACAACTTGTATTCATATTTTAATTAATTAATTCAGGGCACATAAAATAAAAAGTTAGGCTGCTTATTCCAAGCTGCATATTAAATCTATCGGCCACATATTTAGTAGTTACTCTGTGCCAGGCTTTGAGCTAACACTTTACATGTAATCCTATTGTCTGAATTTTACAAATGAAAAATCGAAAGGCATATAAAGGCATTATGACTCTCCCACAACAACAAAGTCACACAGCTACTAAACGATGGAGCCTGGCCTTGAAACATGACCTCTGACTTCAAAGCCCCACTCTCCCAAGCCACCTCTATGTGCACAAAATCCCAGATACACCACCCTTCTTCTCTTGTTTCATAGTGTTAGTCTACATTTAATTTGGAATTGCGTAGTAAATACACCCAAGATAAGAGAATGTAAAATGCACCCAGAGACTCATAACATCAACGATGTTATTTCTCCACTGTTCAAACGGCATGTCTAGTTTTCTGCAGAGATGCATTTCTGCATCATTACATCACAACTATAAAACATCCATCAGGAAGATAAGCTTTTAATATCAAGGCTTACACAGGAAAAGTAATTAAAATATTTAACGCATGCCTACAATCCATTACCCTGATGTTATATTTTTTAAAATAATAAATTAGAGGGGGAAACAAAAAACACTCTACCCTATACATAATTCCCCATCACACATGTTTATTATTAAGATTGGGAGAAATCTTAAAATTTGCACACTAAATTCCAAGATTCAAAATATAATGAAGTCATTTACATTTTTTAAAGTAAAATTATGGTTTTGAGGGGCCGTGGTTTTAATAACTTTAACAAATGCAGAAAAATATACAAACCATATACAGCTGCTAAAATTTTACTAGTCAATAAGCCCATGTAATGAGCACCAAGATCTAAAGGCTGCCTTCTCACCCTCCCCAAAGGTAGCGTGACTGATCACCATCAGTCAGTTGTCCTTTATTGGTTTTAGAAATATAAACTACATTCTCTTTCATCTAGCTTCTCTACCTGGCGTTACAGGGGTAGCAGCCATCACGCTGCCCCAGGCAGTGGCAGTCATTCATCCCCCTGCTTGTTCCACTGGATGAACATATCCCAGTTCACTTACCCATCAACCGGTGAACACAGGGCTACCTCCTGCCTGGGGCTATTACAAGTACTTCTCTAGTGCACATTCCTAAACACACCTTTTGGAGAACACATGAGTATATTTCTACTGGACCTATACCAGGAGTAAAATTACTTGGGCATGGGTTTATAAATACTTAGCTATAGTAGATACTGCAAAAGAGATTTCCAAAGTGGGGGTATAAACTGATCCTCTCGCCAGCACTTGGCATCACTAGTCCCTTTAGTGTCCGCTCCTCTGCTGGGCTGGCTCCTATCACAGTCCTAAGGTGCCCTTCTCTGAGGACAGCTAGGGTAAAGCAGACACTAGAATATCTGCTGCTGGGAAGGATTTTGTTCACGTCTTTTATCCATTTTTTTCCTATTAGGTTGCCTATCTTTTTTCTTACTGATTTGCCAGAATTGTTCATATTTTTCAAGTATTGTGCTCCCAGCCTGTGTCTTTTCACAGTCTCTTACCGGTGACTCTGATGATAGACATTCTTAATTATAGCACAATTTATCAATCTTTTCCTTCATGCCTGGTGGTTTTTGTCATGAAAAGACTCTCCTATATTACTTTATAGAAAATATATTCTTTTACCTTCCACTTGAGAGCTGCAACCTGTCTGGTGTTGACTTTTTGGCGTATGGAGATGGAGGGAAGAAGGGGGGAATCATGATTCTTTTTCCCTCATCCAGCCCCTCAGCTGACCCAGTGGCTTCCAAGACGACTGTCCTTGCCCACTGGACTACAGGTCACCCACGTCACAAATCAGGTCGCTAATGCGTGGACCTATTTATGAACTCGCTTCTAGTCTGGCCCATTTTTCTATGTCTATGCTGTTACCTCACTACCTTAATTGTTGTGACATCAAAATAGGTCTTGATATCTGGTAGTCAAAGGGGGCTTTTTTCTTCGACATTTGCTAATATTGACCCTCTTAATTTCCTATACTGTTTAGAATCAATTCATAAATTTCCATGCACACATAAAGAAAGCCTACGGAGACTGTGACGGACTCCGCCCTGATCTACAGGTTAGAGCGCAGAGAACTGCAGCCTTCATGACACTGCCTCTAGCAGGGAACAGTGTGTGTCCTTCCTGTCCTTTCAGGTCATCTTTCATTTTTATTATAATAATATACTATTACACTAATGTAAGTTCATTTAGAAGTTTTTATTTTATAATTGCCTTTTGCTAATATATACAAATGTAACTGAAATGTTATATTGAGCAGTGACCACTAAATTCACTTTTTAAAAAAACGCTTTTATTGATTTGAAAGAGAGGAAAGGAGAGGGAGAGACGGAAACACTGATCAGCTATCTCCTGTACACCCCAGCAGAAATCAAGCCCCCAACCCGGCATGTGCCCTGCCCCGGAATCGAACTGGCAACCCCTTGGTGAACGGGTCAACACTCAACCACTGAGCCACACTGGCCAGGCAAAATTCACTTTTTAATTCTAATAGTGGCCACTTTCACCACCTTTATGGAACACTGAGCTGCAGTAATTCAGGATTCAAAGATTTACCATTGTTTCTATCAGATTAAAGAAGTTTCCCTGACTTATAAATTCATTGGTTTTATAATGTTTTATGTTTTTATTAGTTAGCAAGCATTTTTTCTTCTTTCTCTTTATTTCTTTTTCATTTCATTTTATATATTTTTAAAATAACAGAGTTAAGAATTCACTGGACCTCAAACTGACATCTCTACCCAAAAGCTCTCAGGAGGAAGTGATTTAAAAAATGGAAAATACAAAGTATTAAATTAGGACCAATAGATGTGTTATTAATGTTGGGGAAATTACAAGAAAAAAGCACCTCTCCGTGCAATAGAGAATGTGATTTGCATTTTAAACTACATGAGATCACAAAGGGTTTTTGAGGAAAAACTCACCATAAATTTAATTAAGCAAATGAAGTCACAAAAGTAAGTCTAGTGATTCACCGAATTATACGTTAGCCCAATTCCCTGGCTTTACTCTGATTTTGGTATTGATTAGACAGGATCCTCACATTCTGGGGGCTTATCAAACAATGAAACAGGCTTACATAATACAGCAAACTTGACAATCTCCCATTCGAACACCCCTGACTTAATTCAAAGAAAGGGTTTAGATTGTCATTCAGAAGTTTAAAATTGTTCTTGTAAAATTTGAACTAGAAAAAGGGAGAGTAAGATCTACTGCTTCCAAAATTATTCCTATTTTAAAATAGGAACAGTTCCTGTAACACTACTTACGCTGCTTCCTGCATCTGTCCCATCCTCAGGAACATATATACACTTTCTAACTTAAAATTGCCAACACTGCCTTTCTCTAAGCACAGAATATGTCTAAAGGGCTCTGGCAAAAACTGCAGTGTTAACGAAATGAGACAGATGAGTAGTTAGCAAATAACATAGTAGCTCTCGTCCATGTAAGCTCTCATCAAAATTACTAAGTTCGAATACCATAAATAAATTCATTTGGGGAAATAGTAAAAAAATAAGAATGAACAATCTGTGAGGGAAAAAAAGCAATGAGGTGGAACTAGCCCTATCAAATATTAAAACATCGAAAATACAGTGACTGATCAGCACTCTTTGGGCACAATTACAGACAGGCATGTGTGACGAGAGCTGGTTTAGAGTAGCCTCTGGGGTGTCTGACCTGAGCATGTGACTGGAGAGGTATCTCGATGAGTCAGGCCGGGAACCACCCTCATGAACAGCGAGGGGATTGATGCTTTGCTACTGGGGGAAAATCAACTCAAAACTAATCTTAAATAAACTCTGGATGGATCTACTAGGAGTATAATGAACTTCATATACTAATAAAATCAAATAAATTTCAGATCTATTTCCTATTTAAAAAAGTGATGAGTGCGAAGAGGAAGACAGTAATTTTAACAAACAATGTAATCCCAATAAAAATCCCAGCAAGTTATCTTGTGGATATTGATAAACTGATTCTAACTTTACACAGGAAGGCAAATGACCCAGGAGAGCCAACCCCACGTGGAAGGAGAAGAGGGGAGCAGGAGGACCGACACCGCCCACCATCACAACTCGCTACAAAGCTCAGGAATCAAGACTGAAGACTACGGCCCTGGAGACAAAACAGACAACCAGGTCAGGGAGCAGAACAGAGCCCAGGAACAGGCCCGCACACGTGCAGGCAACTACCTGTGGAAAGGAGCAGATGTAACTCAATGGACACGGATAATCTTTGTCATGAAGCAGTGCTGGGACTGAGCATCTTCATGCAAAAAAAAAAAGAATCTAGACACAGATCTAAACCCTTTGCAAAAGTTAACTCAAAATGGATCACAGACTTACGTGGAACACACAAAACTGTAAAACTCCTAAAAGATAACACAGGAGAAAATCTAGGTGACCTTGGGTTGGTGATGACTTTCAGATACAACATCAAAAGGATGATCCATGAAAGAAAAATTAATGAGCTAGGATCCATTAAAATTACATCTGCTGCTCTGTGGAAGACACTGGTAGCTGAAGGATAAGACAAGCACAGCTGGGAGAACATGTTTATAAAACTCACATCTGATAAAGGACTGGTGTCCAGGACACACAAAGAACTCTTAAAACTCAACAACAGGAAAATAAACAATCCAATGTAAAGCTCAGCAAAAGACCTGAACAGACATCTCACCAAAGAAGATACAGAGGAATCTCGGTTCTTACAGTTACATTTGTTCTGGAAGGCTGTTCGAGAAGCGATTTGTTTGAAAACCAAATCATTTTTTCCTATTAGAAATAATGTAAATTGAATTAATCTGTTTCAGACCCCTAATGAGTCCCTGTTTTAACCTTTCTTATACACAGTACGTGTCTAATGTATTAGTTGCCTTAACCGAATCCCTTTCAGCACTCGTTCCAAGAGTGCAGTATCTTCGCTTTTCCACGTATCACTGCCTTGGAAAGGCTGTCACCAGCTAACTGCTTTTCCTTTATGGGAATCAACAACAGTGTTTCCACCTTTTCAGTTGCCTGTCACACCCTCAGCAACATCAGCACCTTGATGCCTCTTTAACTTTTAAAATTGGGCTAGTCTGGATTTCACCACCAACGAAAGCACTCTCCCCTTCATTTGTTGCCTGAGAGACGCTTCTGTCACGCTTTTCATGAGGTATCAGCATGAAAAGGTTGTCAGGTTGAAAACTGAAGTTTTGGTCGACAACTGAGACATTTTTCCATGAACAACTTGGTTGAGAACCAAACTGTTCGAGATGGGAGACTTTGAGTACTGAGGTTTGACTATATACAGAAGGCAAATACCCATATGAAAAGGTGCTCAACATCAGATGTCATCAGGAAATGCAAATTAAAATGACAATAAGACACCACCACACCCCCACTAAAATGGCTACTTTCTGAAAAGTGACCACACCAAGTGTTGCAGAGCAACAGGAACGCTCATTCCTTGTTGGTGAGAAAGCAACAGTGTGTAGCCACTTTGAAAGACAGTTTGGCAGTCTCCTACAAAAATAAACATGCTCTTAACCTACAATCCAGCAATTAACACTCCTTGGTATTTACCCAAAAGAGTTGAAAGCTTTTATCTACATGAAAACCTGCACGCGAGTTCATAGCAGCTTTATTCATAATTCCCAAAAGTTGGCAGCACCTAGGGGAATGTTGTCCATCCAGACCTTGGACTATCAGCAATAAGAAAGGAGCTATGGAGCCAGGAAAAGACATAGAGAAACCTTAAAGGCATACTGATATGTGAAAGAAGCCAGTATGAAAAGGCTACACCCTATATGATTCCAACTACTTGGTATTCTGGAAAAAGAAAAACTAGAGAAACAGTAAAACGATCAGTGGTCACCAGGGAGTGCAGGGGCAGGAGCACAGGGGACGTTTAGGTCAGTGACACTGCTCTGTGACACAGTAATGGCAAACACGACATTACACAGTTGTCAAGACTATAGAAGGTACAGCACAAAGAGTGAACCCTGATGTAAACTATGGACTCTGGGTGAGAACCAAGTGTCAATATTGGCTCATCAAAACAAATGCAGGACACTAACGCAGGATATTAATAATGGGAAGGGAGTGTGTGCAACCTTCCAAAATAAACCTAAAACTGCTCTAAAACCTAAAACTCTATAAACCTAAAACTGCTCTAAAAATGAGTGAAATAACATTTTCAGACATTAAAAAACATATTCTAAAGAAATTATATAAAATACATATCAGACAATTAATACATAATATAAAATAGGAGAAATGTGAGAAAACTTTAAAAAGCAGTGATATGGAATTCTACAAGAAGAAATATTACTTCTGCCCGGGAGAACTGTGGAAGACATCCACCCAAAAGGATAGGGTGAACTCATGGAAGGCCCCGAATTCTAAATGAAGAATTACTGTGGTAAGAATATGAGAAGAATATGTAGCTGGGAAAACATCACATTCAGAAAGTCCACGATGGGCAGGGAGTGAACAGTAAAAGGAACCAGCTACAGCTAGACATAAAGAAAAACCCGGGCCTTAAATTCCTTCATCAAAACTGGTCGCACCCTGGCCAGTGTGGCCCAGCTGACTCAGGTGGTTGGAGCAGCTTCCCCTACACCAAACGGTGGTGGGTTCCAGTCCCAGTCAGGGCACATTCCCAGGTTTCGGGTTTGCTTCCTGGTTGGGGTGCATGGGAGAAGCAGCCAATGGATGTTTCTCTCACATGGGTGTTCCTCTCTCTCTCTCTATCAATTAAAAAAAACAAAACTGAGCTCATGTAACAATTAAACAGTCTGCTTAGGGGAAGTCTGCACAACAGTTATAGGCAAGATAAAGGCTAGAAGAAGACATGATCAAGCAGGTCCTGGACAGAACACCACGAGGGTTACCTAGTCACTGGCCAAATCCACCAGCTGCACAGATCTCTTCCTAAGCAATGTGTGAACGGTTTCCAGGGGAACCACACTCCTAATGGGGAAAACACATACAAATCTGCTAAATTTAAGTATCTGTGCAGCATCCACCTCACACCCACTGTGGAAGTACAGGGACTATACCTTGTGAATAAATACATGGCGTAATCATTTCCCTACCCCTAACAGTGCAGTTGCACACACTACTATTTCTATGCTGTAAACCATGAGCAGAACAGCAAAACCAAACCTCCAGGCCATGGGTGTATAAACAACCCCAGCTTTTACCTTTGACCCTGGAATCTTGCTTTTATTCCTTCATCCCCTCTCCCCCACAATAAAACGCATTTATTGAGTGTTTGCATTCACAGTGCACACAGTACACTTCTGTCCTGGCCTGGAAGAGAAACCTGGCCCCTCGGCTCTCTGTGTTTACTCTACACGGTTCTACGCGCTCCCCCAGGAGCGGCCACTCTCGATGCACCCGCACCCTGCACAAGGTCAGCTGCCTCCAGCACACGAGGTGCTCAACGGCGCTGGCTCACTGCTGCTTCCCTGCATCTCTGCTGTACTCACCAGCCATTTATCTGACTCTCTGTGCACTGTCTAATCTCATCGGGACACTTTTCTCTGTGTCCAATAATGCAGTGCTTTCAACGTGTCTTCTTGTCTTTCTCAAAAACCATGCTGACTGAGGACAACAATGGGAAGGCCGTCCCGTGCATGCCCTTGGGATGGTCCAAGGACAGGTCTAAGGTTTCCTATCCCAATAAAGAACTCAGCTCCAGGTGGCCTTAGCACTAATGGCCTCGCCATTATCTCAGAAACCAGATGAGCATAGCTGGCTGTCCCGTCAGCACTGGCCTCAAGCTGTCAGCACGTCCCTGTGATCTCTCAGATCTTTGGGTTACCCACTGGTCTTGGTCTTTCTCCACAGCTCAATTGCAAAAAAAGTGTGGCTTCTGGGAGTGTGGCTTCAAGTCGAAGGAGCTGCCTGCACTGCTTTAGGTCTTCAAGGCTGAAACTCTGTGAAAGATTTTATATGTGTGCATATTAGCTGTATTTTCCTAGGAAAAGGCTCTGTCACTTTCCTCTGATTCACAAACGTCCATGACTGGAGATGGCCATTTAATCTCTCACCCAGGCTGGGATGCGGGACAGCGGAAGCAGGACATAACAGGAAATAAGCCGGACTTCAGGGGTCAATCTGGACTATGCTGGGTAAGCGAAAATGTGTGGTCACCTAGCTGCAAACGCTCATTTTCTCATTTCCCTCCGGAAATGTTCCCTCCCTCCCACGGTCGGGAGGCGAGATGAAACAGCCTCACCTCACAGGCTCAGGTGCAAGACTATCACTCTGCAGCAGAAACAGGCTTTTCAGAACTTTCCAGACCCTTAGTTTTTGGTTTATAAATTCTATCTTACAATCTTGAGTCAGCAAATACTTATTGAAAATCTACTTCGTGTCATGGCAGGCCCTGTCCTGGGGTTGATGGAAGCAAGTGGACACGCCCCAAGCCCCGTCCTCGTGGGTGGACACTATAAGGGGACAGACAGTATAGTAGAAACAGTGCTGGTTAGGGGAGGCCCCACTTGGCAAAGTTGGTGGAAGAGGGAAGTTTGTTCTCAGATTAGACTAGAATGTTTTAAGAAAACAAAGTTTAAATTTTAAGAAAATTAAAAACTAAAGGTTGCCTTCCCAATAGACTACGAATATCTTTATGTCGCTGGTACATTTAGGAATAGTTTGTCACATAAATTTACCATCTGATTCATTTGCTATCAAATATTTATACTTAAAAATATTGCATCATTTTAAACAAAAAAAAAATCTGAGGAAGATGTCTAAATGTCATGATGCGAATCAAATAAAATAATCTGTCCATTTCAAGGTTCATAATCTAAAACAGGCGCAACTGTGCAGGCAGCTGGACTCCACACTGATGGAACCGGCCTCCTCACTGAGTCTGACGCAGGCCCTCTGGGAAACAGCATCCAAATGCCCAGAAACAGGCCACATCCAGAGCCTCGGAGTGGAAAGTAGTGTTTCCAGAGCCAGGAAGACAGTTAAAACAAGATGAGGGTTCAACCATAGACGAACGGCCACATTTTACATAGTAGACACAGTGCTGCTCAGTGAAGATTTTAGCTGTAAGCCTGTTAGGAGATTCTAATCGCACTCACTCTTTAAATCACAGCCCTGATTTCACAGCTGAAGGACAGGCACATGGCTACGTACAGAGGCTCTGGACAAGATGCTGACTAACAACCCTGCCCAGTTAGTAGATATATTAATTTATTAGCATTTAGCTCCACTCCCAGAGCAATGCTCATGTTTTACCAGGGATGTTCCCGCACAGTGAGGTGAACAGAACCCAGGCTCTGGAAATGCAATGTTAAGTTACAGTGGATATTTGGGAATTGCAGTTTCAACGTAAATAGCTAGTCACATAGTATTATCCACAACATAAACTGACTAACCCATAAGCTTCTCAGGATTCTGACCTGCTGAGGATGTCAGCTGTTTGGGATGGGATGTGCTACTTCGTGGAGGAGTAACTAGTAGCTGGGAGAGTAACTAGGGCTCCCCTTCCTAGTCTCACTGAACTACTGTCAAAGCGCGTGTCACCCCCATCAGAAGGATTTATTTACCTTTTCTGTTCACTATTAAATTGCTAAGTTCCTCAAGAGCAAGGATGCACTCTTTCCTGTTTATCTCTGTGTCTAGCCCAGAATTTGCAACAGCAACTTGACACGTTTTTGGAGTGAGTGCAGTGAGTATGGATCAGTCATGTGAAGAGGGGACAAAGGTTTCCCATTTCCCAGCCACGGAGACAACTGAGTACAGGCCCTGATGGCTCTTCCTTGGTGAGGATTTCACTCACTAGACCTAGTTTGGCACAAGAACCTAGAGGATCTCAATTCGAATAAATATTCCATGAAGGCATAAGGATGTGACCTCCATGTCTGCTTTCCACTGCAACAAATGAGAAATTATCCAACACTCATTTACACACATGACCACCTTTCTTCATCCAAAAAGTAACCCTGATGGTGTAGAGGTGCCCTGTCCTCTCCCTCCCCAAGCTCTGGTCAGTGTGGTGGCCCATTTTCCGGGCCAGTAAATGATTCAGGCTTGAATATATGACAGTGGGCACAAGGGGAAGTCCAGCAGGGGGTTCTGAGGAAAGTTGCTTACTCTCTAAAACAAAAATAACAAAGTCACCTCTTTTTGTGCCTACAGATAGTTTTAATTCAGGTATCACCCCTGGAACTGCAGCAGCCGCGTTGTAACCAGGAGGGAAGCAAGATTAAGAACGAGGCCAACAGCAAGGAGAACAGGGCAGCACGCTGAAGAGAATCGGAGCCAGGGTCTCACCCTGGCACCTGATCCCTGTCCTCTGGGCTCCGTGTCCTTATTTTTTTAAGCCACAGATGACTAAGCTGTGAAAGACGGCGCAACAGTCCGTAATATGACGCCGCTGTATAAAGCTACATCTGCGTGTGGTGTTCTAGATAAATGCAAACCAGCCTTTCAGCTGGGGTGATCGTCGAGGGAAGGGGGCTATGAGGGAGCCTTTCCAACCTGTGCACTGCTGTCTTTCTATTAAGAGAACCAAAGACTGAAATGGTCCTGGAAGTTGAACTGAAATTTAAGTGGATTTTTATATTGTATGCATGCTAGGCACTAATTACTTTTGACAATACTGTTAATCAAACAAATGAACAAAGACTGAGTGGCCACCTGACTGGAGCCCGGCACAGATGTGCCTGGGAGGCCAGTGCAAGGAAGCACCGTGAGCGTGGGCGCCTCCGGCCTGCTCTCTTCAGAGGCAGACCTCCACCGTCCCGATGGTATTTAAAGTGTAGTCACAGTTTTACTTCCCAACTGTTTAATTCTGAATTTTAATGGAGACATGGGGTGTGCAGAGCGGTAACCTATTTGAAAATGGATGAACAGCATCCAGTGGTTAAATAAACTGCCTCTCTTCCCACGAGTCATTAACCGGCCACCTGTGAGACTGACTCTTAATAATGTGCAGAACACAGACTATTTATATAAACCCCAAGCAAGGCTGGTCAAGCTTTCTCTCTTCCACACTACCCCAGTTCACGTTAATGAAGAAACACAAATAAACTCAACCAGGTGGACACAATATTAGCCCTTTTAACTCTGGATCCTTGGCTTGTCTGCCGAGAGCCTGGACAAGTCAGTGTTTCAGACGCGGTGGCCCTGGGCCTGTGCCAATGCCCCAGAAGAAGAGGGCAGAATAGAAGCACTAAGAGCCACTCTGGAACTACCGAAAAATACCAGAAACTTTTCAGGGAATAAAGTTAAATGTGAGTGATGTATGAACTATGTATGTGAAAGACCGAAATTAATATTGACTGGTTTACAGGAACGCCAGGCTCCTGTCAGACCCAGAGCACTTTTCCATCCTGAGTCAGCTCCATTTCTCGGGTGTTCACTGGACCCTGTCAGCACATCGCACTGAGACGCCCGCTCCCACGATGGACTAAGCCACCTATGGTGCCCAAAGCCGCCCTCATCCCGATCCTCAGAACCTATGAACGTGTTACATGAGCACGTGTTGCTGGATTTAGAGATGGGGTGTGGCCGTGGGCCAAGCAGGTCATCTGAAAAAGGCCAGAAGAGAGTCTCTCCAGAGCCCCACAGGGCACACAGCCCTGCCAGCACCTGGATTCTGCCCAGGGAGGCGGATTTAGGTGTCTAGCCTTGAGCACTGTAAGATAATAAATCCATGGTGTTTTCAGCCACCAGGTGGGTGGTACTTGCTACAGCAGCCATGGACACTACAACAGGCGGCGTCCTGCCCACCTCTCCCCTTGCTCTGACCTCTCAGGCCCTCGGCCCCGGAGCCCTCCTCTCTTTCTTCCCCCTGCAGCGGCAGTGACACCCCCAGGGTCCCCCACTGCTCTTCTCTTATTACAGGACACTCACAATAAGGAGCTGAAAAGCACGGACTGTAGAGCCCATGGACAAGGATTCTGCCCGGTTCAATAGTTGTAGAAATTACTGAAATTATTGTAGAAAATTCAAAGGCATAACAAGTTCCACACACCCAGTCCTCATGCAGACACTGTAATTACACACTCTTATGACAACACACATGAAATTGTACTGTAATGTTTCCTTTACCTGCATGAGCCTGAATGTGTTGATGACGAAAGTCACTTATTACTCATGTTTCCATCCACAGAGCCTTGGAAAGCACATCTTATAAGTGCTCGAATAAATGAATTTGCATTAAATAAATCAATTATTATGTTTTATTCATAACATTTATAATATCACATTCTGAATGCTATAGTTCTTGAAGTATCATTCATGAATTAAACTACACTAACCTACCTATAACCTATAATAATGAGGAAAACATATGGCGTAAGTTGAGTCAACGATACCAGTCACATTCACCTAAACTCTAAGTCCCAACCTCCTTCCCCACCAAAGGGTGGAGAGAAGAGGCAAGGTGCTGGCTTAGCTGCAGGTGTTTTCTGGCTTCAAGGTATAATCCTCTAACAGGGGCCAACAGTCAGGCGGGCACGAGCCGAAGTAAAGGCGGCCAGGCCCTACGACTCCGCCGGAAAGGCTAAAAAGGACAGGCAATGCTGTCATTTTAAAATATACTCTCCTAAACAGAATATCCAAGTAAGCCACTCATTATACTCATGGCATTAAACAAAAGCAATGCCTTTTCAACAAGGGACAATTATTAAAGATACCTGAAAAAATAATAATTTTCAATAAACTTCATGGACCCCAAAACCAACATTCTTTCCATAACACTATGTCACCTGTGTTAAAATCTGTGCTCCTATGAAATGGAATCCTGGAATCCCAAAATTAAAGTAGACATTGAAAAATAAAATTGGCCCAGCCAGTGTGTCTCAGAGCATTGACCCACGAACCAAGAGGTCTCCAGTTTGACTCCCAGTCAGGGCACATGCCCGGGTTGCGGGCTCCATCCCCAGTAGGAAGCATGCAGGAGGCAGCAAATCTATGTTTTCCTCTCCTCGATGTTTCTATGTTTCTGTCACTCTCTCCCTCTCCTTTCTTCTCTCTCTAAAACCAATAAAAACATATTTTAAAATACATAAGTAAATAAAATTGTATGGAGAAAGTCTCCATCGAAAATGTTTGTGAATTAAATAAGGTATGATAAAATAAAATACCAGAGCATAAGATCATTTAAGTTATTAAACTATCTACCAAATACACACAGAAATAAACAAATGCTATCACTGATTCTGCATTTTAACACAATTGTGTCATCATTAAACTGGCAGAACCATGTGCCAGAACTGGTTGGATATGAGACTGGGGCGACTGGGGGATTGGGGAGGGGGGACTAAACCAGCCAAGGCCGCAGAGAAAGAAGCTGCCAAGGCCAGGGAGAGGCAGCAGGGGGTAGTAACAGTCCAGCCAAGGGGATGTTCGGGTATGTAGTATGTAATAATGACCAGAGCCACTGTAGTATGTAATAATGACCAGAGCCACTGTAGTATGTAGTATGTAATAATGACCAGAGCCACTGTTAAATGCATGGCAAATATTCTCTCTACACCATCAGCTACTATCACTAGCCTTGCAGAGCGTGGTGTTCTCACACGGTTGGTTCTCCAAGGCCCCAGAGCCCTGCTGGTCAGCCCTGTCTCTGTTAGCAGTGTGCAAAATACGTCTTAACAGTGACAGGAGGCTGCAGAGCGCACAAGTCATCCGGGACCACACAGCCAGAAGGACAGAGGAGGGACAGAAGCGGGGGTGCGCGTGCAGAGCCCTGACGGGATGCAGGCGAAGGGACGCATGGCCCCAGCACCGCTTCCTCCTCCTGCTGGGGGAACATCTCCCACCTGCAGGACGGTGCCGGCTCTGTGAGCAGCTACGGGGGTGAAGACAAACAGCTCTTGGCCTACTTAATACTGATGTACTTTGAGTAAGAACAAAAAGCTAAATGATGTTCAGTGGAATTATATACAGTATATCAGATCTAGTTCTTAGACACTTTAAAAATTAAACAGATCTTTTTAAGAATACCTTCAGATAAAATCCTTCAGAATGCTTTTTGTGCCACAAAAATTTAATTATTTTACTAACAGTCACAAAAAGCAATGCTATGGGATCAAAATCGTATGTTAGGTAATGTTTCTCCTGTTTTGTCTTCCACATCTCCTTTTGTTAGTAATTTTCATGATTGTTTTGGCACACAGGATGGTGGAAATCCCTGCTGGGTTTCCTGCAGCTTTATAAAAACCAAGCATCTACTCAGTGGGACCCAAGAGCATGAGCAAAATGATACTTAAGCACGAAAAGGCACGGTTCTAGGTGAAAATGTTTTCCTCATCATCATCAGGTATGTTTGTATTATTGCTATGTGTATATGACAGCATTTGGGACATTAAATAGTATCAGTATTATTCAATTTATTTAATTACATAAAAAATTTAGGAAGACCTATTTTTAAGGAAAGGTTTCATAAAGAAAGCTAAAGAGAAAAAAAATGTAATGATTTTATCAATTTTAATTTTAATTTTTTCAATTGCAGTTGACATTCATTATATTAGTTTCAGTTGCACAGCATAGTGGTTAGACATTTATGTCTAGTACCCACCCGGCAACATACACAGTTATTACAATATTACTGACCAAATTCCCTGTGCTGTATTTTATATCCCATGACTATTCTGTAGCTGCCAATCTGGGCTTCTCAATCCCTCCATCTTCTCACCCAGCTTCCCAACCCCCTCCCCTCTGGGACACGTAAGATTCTTTTTGATACACTGTTAATTAAAAGGAAAGAAAAATTTCATGAAAATCAGCATCACCCTGCTGACACACTTCATCCCAGGAAAAGTGGGTCTTTCTTTAAGCAAAGCTACAGCATGTAATCAACTAAGCTGGAGATGACAACCTGCCTGACACAGGGCTTCCATCGACTCCCGTGGTGAATTCGAAGGAGAGGCTAGTGACTTACGAGGCTCCGGGAACAGGGATGCGGATACATGTGGAGGCCAAACTCATGATTCCGACAAAGGCCAGCAGCATCCCCTGGTCATGTGTAATCAGACCCACTCTATAGCTATTTGCAGTTTTATAATTAAGATGGCCGTTACAGGGGAAAACATCTGTCATTCTTGGTCAACAGTCATGGCTCCAAGTCTCAAGTGTCCCTCATGCTGACCACCCCTGGCCTCTCCTGGATGCCCCAAGTCACTCAGAAGCCCTACAGTCTCTCTAGGACTCACCTCTAGCATCACTGCTAGCTGAGGTCCACTCTCATTAATTGATGCTTGTGCCCAAGTAGCTGTTAAATAGTTTGAATATCATTTCTGTGTATAATTAAAACTCTGTTCTAAGACAGAATTTCTCTCTCCCCAAAGCACAGCAGCCCTTTGAGTAATCTGACAGGGTTTCTCCCTACAAGTCAGTAGAAGCGAAATTCAGCTCAATGAAGCATATTCCTTTCCCGTAGCAGGATTCTCTCCATTTTTTTCTAATTAGCATCTTATGGTAGCTCTGCTGGGCCTTACAAGGTGGTGTTCCAACCACCACATAATTGCCACCTTCTCTCTGATAGAACCTTTCTAGATGGACTGCAACTCACAATAAAACTCAGCAAAATAAAAATATTTTTGTGGAGTGGTGTCCAGAATGTCTTACTAATAAATATTGTAAGCTTGAATTTTAAAACTGTATTTCCAACACTTCATGTATACACAGAAAATTCAGAGCTGGCCTAGTCCAACTCCATGACTTTAGGAGAGATAAAACATCTTTTCAAAAGTTCAGATTTAGAAAAAGCTGCTTAGCAATATCAAAATCAAATGTAAAGCCATTTAGTCGTAAGTTGGTTTCTACAAAGACAATGAAATGACAATATATTTTCCTCGATGCTCATGCAAAAAAAGAATGACTTTCTCTGTAAAGAGAGACTTGAATTTCAAAGCCAATGTGCATGAGCAGCATCTAAAGACCAGGAGGCTTATTCCAGGGAGAAATACACTAGTCAAATTGAGAAGTATTTTAGTCCTCTTTAATTTGTGTCCACTCCAAAAGCTTTGCATTATAGAAAAAAATGTTTAAACTTTATATAGTTTAATACTGTAATTTCAAACTTTGTTGTAACCAAAAATAAACTTGGAAAATTAAAGTACACATTTGGATCTTTCATAAAATAAGCTTTTAGCCTAACATAAAATAAAAATCACTAAGGTTTCTCTTCCATACTTAGTAGTATACTATAAAAATTTTAAATTAACTTAGAATTAATGCACAAGCCAATTCAAATCCTAACTGTGTAGCACAAACATTTTTAAAAGTAGGTGGCTAGTGAAAGTACATTACGTCATAATTGATGGCTCATTTTCTGTCGAACAGGGTATTACTGTTTTTCAATCTCTTCACTTATCAGACCTGAACTATGATTAACAACAGAAGCAACACAGAAAAATAATGGCAAAAACTGTTCTGTTTCATGCCTGGAAACAGTGTAGTTTATTAAACCATGCCCTGCAGTAATTATAGAGCCAAAAAAGAAAACAAACACTTGAACATTCATCCTCCTGCTTAATTCTAAACTTTAAAGAATTGGCTAAGAATTGGTAGTAACTCAGAAATTAGTTACAGCAAGTCACAGCATGGAAAATAATTTAAATTACCAAATAAGCTTGCAAAGAACACTGTCTGCACTAGGAGACAGAATAAGAATTTCAATTTGCAGAAGAAAATGATCAGCTGTTTGCAGGAGTTCAGTCAACTAAAGCTGTGTCACCATAATTTCATTACTTGAAATAGTGAGCGCTGTGGCCATAAAGACGCTTAGGACAGAGTACATGCTAGAGGCTTTTGAAAATGAAATAAAGATTATGACAAATTAAAACAGTAATAATAACAGCTCTGAAGATGGAAGAAAACACATAAATGCTCAAAGGATACCATTTTAAACCAAAGACGTAAGAATGAGGTTGAATGACACGGATCATCCTGAGGTTATATATTTTTTAAGTTCTTTAAGACATCACAGGTTCGCTAGATGAAGCAGAAAGTCAACCTCAAGGAAAACACAAGTAAAATGTATTGAATTATTTCAGCAAAAAGAAAATCTCCAATATCTGTGAAATAAATCAGTCATAGAGCAGCCCAGTTCTTTAAAATACTGCATAAAAAAGTGCTACAATAAGTACTTGCCCCTTCTGACTTCTCCACCGTGTTCGCCAGCATCTCCTGTAGGGCCCGGACAGAGAGGGACTGTTCCAGCACAAAGGTGCAGATGGAGAGGTCTGGGGGAACATTCTGTGTGGAAAAGGGAAAGCTACCATCATCATCACCATCATAACCATTATCATCACCACCACCATCACCACTACCACTATCATCACCATCATAACCATCATCACCACCATTATTATCACCCTCACCACCACCCTCACCACCATTACCACCACCATCACTAACACCATCACCACCACCATCATTACCATCATCACCACCATCATCACCATTATCACCCTCACCAGACACCACCATCTTCACCATCATCACCACCACCATCACTAACATCATCACTACCACCATTACTATCACCCTCACTACAACTCCCACCACTCTCACCCTCACCACCACCACCCTCACCACCACCACCCTCACCACCATCAGCACTACCACCATCATCACCATCATCACCACCATCATCGCCATTATCATCATCATCAAGCATCCAGACCCAATTTACCTTATGTTACTTCAGGTTTTTTCATACAAAAAGTAAGAGTACTTGTCAATTATGTAATATGAGCTCCCAAATCATCCCTTATACATTGTCTATACTGCTCACACTTAATCCATTTTTATCTATGCATAACAATAACTACCATTTTGGTGCCAATCTGATAGGCACTGCATTCAGAGCTTTATCAATAACTCCTGTGGCCATCTATGCTAAGGGTTATCAACATCATTGTGTGGACAAGAAAAGAGAAGTTAGGTTACTTTTCCAAAGTCACAATTTTTCAAGCCAGGATTAAGAAGCCACATTTCTTTAGTTCTCAAGCACTCACTTCTCACCTACCAAGCAGTCAGCTGACAAAAAGTAAAAGGACAGAATAACGCTTGCCTCAAATAAATGATGACATTAAAGCAAATATAAAACTGAATTGACATAAAAGACTCATTCACATTGGCTTCTCCTTCTCCTCAAAGATAATCCCTTTGTTTCACTCAAGTTGCATTATATTTGGCCTCTAACTAAGATTATGGTCATTTGACTTCTGTTCTGTGTATGGCTTTATTTTCTCGTTCATTCTTTTTCCCTTCTCTTTCCTTCCTTTAAATTTCCTCTCCAATCAATAGCTCCATAAATGCTGAAAATCCCAAAAGGTAACTAACTACCCAGAGAGTGAAGGAAACAGGATGGGAATTAATTGGCAAGTTAGAGAGAACTATCTCCACAGGGACCAAATACATTATTATTTGCATCTGCTTTTGCTTTAGAGAAGCAGCATCTGGTGAGCAACCAACTGGGTATGGAAAACACTCAAAGGAGGATTTTCATAGAAGAACAACATTATAAATACGTTGAACACAAACTTTTAGCAAGAGCGTGTCTTCATAAAAAAGCATTAGGAGCAATGCATCAAAATGATGATTTATAATGTTTATGTCTGTAGGCAGCTGAAGGGCCCCCATGAGAGTGACTCTCAGCAGAAAACAATGCTTCATGGTTTCACGGGAAGACTAATACAAGGCAGCAATATTAAAATCGAAACTATCCTATGGATGAAAGAAGCAATGCAGTCAGGCCACTGAGCCCGTGTTGTTTTGTTTTGAATGAACTTTCCTTCTCTGGATCCCTCAACCCTCCCCTCATGAACTTCTGCGCTCCCTGTCCAGTCACCTACGCAAGAAGCCTGCCTCATACTCACTAGCTGTAACGTTTCCAACCTTTAGCTTCCTTCCCTGAAAAGTGAGGTAATAATTCTACCATTTTCATAGGGTTGTTCTGAAAATAAGGGAGATAATATGAGCAAAGAGTTAATCAGTATCTAGACCAGAACCTGAACTCAATGTAATGTGAGCTGTTCTCATCAGCTAGCTTTGCCTATTGTCATTTCTCCCCATTTGTGGCATTTACGAAACACTATCACTTCTCAAAATTGATTCTTAAGTGGATTCTATTTTGGAGAAATAGTGTTTGAGACCACAAATCAATAATTATGCACCTGTTCACAGCATCCAAAATGTTCTCATATTTTCTAGAAAAGACACTTTCTGGAAACATGTAAAAGTTTACGTACTGAGCATATGTATATTGTTTCATGCTACACTTGGAACAAACTGTTCAAATCTGATCTCTGTAATATCTCATATTTATTTTAAAGACCCTTGAAAACCACAGGGATCTGAAATGAATTAATCCTGCCAAGCTAATTGCATTTTGCCACAGAGGGATGTGCCCGTTGCAGTATTTTTCCAGCTCATGGGTGTCAGCAGGAATAAAGGGACAGACGAAGCACAGAGGCAGGCATCTGTCTCCCAGAGAAACAGTTTTCTCTCAACCCATCTTCTGACCCATCTTCATCACTCTCTCTTCCCGCCCGTAACCCCCTCAGAACACAGATAAATGTGGGAGAAAAGCTGAGGCAGCAAAACAGTATCTTTTACTCCTTTCAGGAGTTTGTGTTGTGTTGAACAACACAAACCAGAGAATCATGGATTATGTTTTTTTGCTCTAAAGAAAAATGGTCTGGTTATTTAATTTTATTTATTAATTTGAGAGAAATACTGATTCGTTGTTCTACTCATTTATGCATTCAGTGGTTGCTTCCCAAACCTTGTCATCAGGATGACACTCCAACCAACCGAGCCACCTGGCCAGGGCAGTCTGGTCCTTTTAGCAAAAGAATCATTACCGTGATGTGTTACCTTTTAAAGTAACTACTAAAAGTACTTCTTAATTTAGATGCATATTTCTTCAGTAACCTTGAAATTTTTATATACACCACATCACAGCATTTATGGTAAGTCTTTGTTAGCACCTCCCCAAATAAACTCAAGTCAGTGGAAAATAAAAGGTCTCATTTCACTGATCAAACACCAAGTAAATGGCCCCAAAAAGGAAACCAAAATGAGCCCGAACACCCGGCAGAGCAGATGAGCACAACATTCTACAAACCTCTGCAGCGTGAGCTCAGATTCGAAAGCATTTGCAAGTTACCGTCTTTCTTAATCTTAATTATTTTTAGTCTTAACTCAAGTCTTGTTACTGAGAAACTTAATTTTCAGAACTTCAGTTTGAAAGAGTTTTTCTCTCCCTTACAGAGTGTGCCCCCAAATCACAGGCCCCTGGTGCAGCAAGCTTTCCAGGGGGACACAGTGAATAGCCTCTCCCGACCACACAACCAGGAGCCCAGCCTGGCCCACGCAGCACCCACCTGCCCGGCATGTACATGGCAGGTGTGTCTCTCACACAAAATTAAACCAGAGAAACCAGTCTATCTGAGCATCTGTCTAGGCCACCCAGGACAGTACCAGTTGGACAGGGAGGAGGGTGACCCTGCTCTTTATATGGAGACACCACCACTCTGACCAGGATATGTGATGCCTGCTACCTTCAGCAAGGTGGTAAACTTTTCTGTTGTTGTTATTCCTTATCCAAGGACATTTTTTCCATTGATTTTTAGAAAGAGTGGAAGGGAAGGAGAGGGGAGAGAGAGACAGACAGACAAACACTGAAGTGAGAGACACATCGATTGG
This sequence comes from Miniopterus natalensis, assembly GCF_054644295.1. NCBI lineage: Eukaryota > Metazoa > Chordata > Mammalia > Chiroptera > Miniopteridae > Miniopterus > Miniopterus natalensis. The sequence goes on from NC_142101.1 coordinate 3,922,034, forward strand.
TGGCCTCCCACATGAGCCTCGACCGAGGCCGGGGATCAAACCAGAGACCCTCTGGTGCTCTGGCTGAAGCTCTAATCACTGAGCACACCGGCCAGGACCAAAGCTCACAAACCTTAAGCTTCGTGTGTCTTTCCTTCATGTTAAAATACAAACCGGTCACCGTTCTCCTCGCCTGACAAACACGATCTAGTCATGGGGAAGTTCTCAAGAACAACCAAACACAGCAGCTGGCTTTGTAGGCGCCAAGAGTCCACGCGAAGTTCGGTTTCCAGCTGAGGTTTCCATCCAACCATTTGGCTTCCGCAGACGTATCTGCCTAACTCACTGAAAAGCCTGCTGAAAGCTGTCATTACCCAGCTGACCTGCACCCAATTATCTGGGACACAAGCCCCAGCAGAACAGCTCTCCTGTTGCGCCGTGGAAACCACACATTCGCACACCCTCCTTGGGACATCCCATGCCTTTGCTGTGCTTCCCCTCTCTCTACCTGAAATGCCCATCTCCAGGCCCCCACCTGCACAAGCTATTTCATATTCTAAAGTCATTCATAAATAAAAATTACACATAAACACATTTTCCTCGTTGAAAATTCAAACAATACTGAAAATTTTTAAACTCTCTTTCCAAGTTTAACTACAGTTGACCCTTAACATGGGGGTGGGGTCAAAAATCTGCATGTAAGTTTTGACTCCCCCAAACTTAACTACTAATAGCCTACTGCTTCCCGGGAGCTTTAGGATTAACACGTTTTCTATGTTAAATGTATTATATATATACTGTATTCTTTTTTCTTTTTTTGTTAAGTTTATTGGGGTGACATTGGTTAATATATACTGTATTCTTACAATAAAGTAAGCTGGAAAATACCCGTCTATAAGTGACCCCGTGTTGTTCAAGGTCAACCATGTACTCCATCTCCCTCTCAGGTGCAGCCACATAGTCTGACAAACTGTGGGATGTACTTCCTTTCAAGCCTATTTCTATACATTTATATACGCGTGTGCTCAATGCAGAGGTATACAGATTGGCTTTTCCCAATAATGAGCTAACTTTGTACAATTATATTTCTTAAAATTTTACTAATATGTATTAAAGGTCACTGTCTGTTATTAGATGCATATCTTGTTCATTTTTCATGACTGCTAGAGAGTCTAGATGTACCATGTTCCTCCTGGAAAATGGTTCAGGTTTTCTGCCACATAGCACTGCATTCAGCTCAGGCTACTACAGTATATCTCTATGACTATTTTATAACTAGTAATTTGCGCTTCAGCTTTTCACCCATCCTTCCAACCCCCCTTTATCTGGCAACCATCAATTTGTTCTCCGTATCCATGAGTTTGTTTCTGTTTTGTTTGGTCTATTATTTTGTTTCTCAGATTCTACATATAACTGAAATCATATGGTATTTGTCTTTCTCTGTTCCACTTCTGAATACTTACTTGAAGAAATTCAAAACACTAATTCAGAAAGCTATATGCACGCTTATGTTCACTGCAGCATTATTTACAATAGCCAAGGCATGGGAGCAACCTAAGTAGATGATTGGATATAGAAGCAATGCATCTATACAATGGAATATTACTCAGCCATAAAAAAGAATGAAATCTCACCATCTGCAACAACACAGAAGGACCTAGAGGGTACTATGCTAAGTGAGATAAGTCAGAGAAAGACAAATACATTACCTTTCTATAGTGCTCCAATAACCTTGGGGTAACAAAGAGATACCTCTAACTAGTATTTTGAAAGTTAATGAGGTATTGAATCTTGATAATTTGAGAGCATACAGAAGTGGGTAGGTCACTGTGTCAGAGGACATGGGATTCAGGTTCGGTGCATAATTAGCCAAAGGGTCTCAGGTGAACGACTCAGAGCTTCCCCATTCCTTAAGTGGCAAAATATTTATCATATTTCACAGAATCGTTCTAAGGTTCCAATTTAAAAAATCGATGCATTGTAAGCTGGGAAATGCCAATAAAATATAATTTCATCTGCCTAATTTAAGAAAAGCCTAAGTCAGATCGGAAGCTGAATCACAGAGACATAAATTAAGAGAAAAGCTGATCACCTACCGGGAAGTGTGAGGACAGCATGGTTGAGAGGGGAGCAGATGGTGTGCAGCTAAGGCCATTGGTTTCTGCTCAACCTCCGTCTGCAGAGTGACCGTTGTTGGCAGGGCACTGTAACCACTGACGGTCAACTTGTCCACAAATGATGGGGACACCAACCATCCCCTCCAAAAGATTAAGCTGTTGTTTTTAAGTTGCCAACTAGAGATACGGACCAGGCAAAATTCACCTAACAGGTGGAAAATAATACCCTTTAAAATGTTTACATCTTCTCCCATCCCAATCTAATGATGGTGCATCCCACTGACCTCTCTCAAGTACTGCGGAAAGGAAATGTCACGAAGGATACGGGGAAACCTTAATTCACTTCTTCCTCTTGGTATTTCTTCAAATCTAAAATCCCGTGTCACCGCGTTCCCAGTCTGCACCAGGCTGACTGCAGGCCTGCACACTGTCCCATGGGGTCACTGCTCTGGACAGCTTTTCCAGTAATATTATTTTCTTTTCATGCCACTGTGCCCCAAAGGTTAACATGATACTGCCTTAGAGAAGGAAATGTTTATTCTGTATCAATTAATCCTTCCAGATCAGCTCTATGAAAGACAAGGTTCAGTGTAATCATAACAGATGAACCTGACAGGCCTGCGCCTCCCCAGGCGTAAAGCCTCTGACTCTCTCCAGAGAAACTCAGTCGTTCCGCTTGGCACTCCTGACAACACAGTCCAGGTGGGGGAGCGTATATCAGCAGGCTGAAGTGACTGGTACTTAGTAGTGCATCGCCACTGCAAAAGGCCACAACTGTGCCAATTTAGCACTTAATTATGAAACCCCCTAGTGGACTGGTAGAGTTTCATACAATATTTTGCTATCTTCTGTAATACAGTGTCCTTGGAACATTATACTAGTAGATATGCAAGTTACCTTGTTTTTGACACTTTAACATTCAGATGACTCAGATGTGTCAATACAAGTCTTGCAATGGTTTGTCATTCTAATATCACAACAGGACTACTGTCTCAAGCCAGATCTATTCACACACTTCTTGAGTGGAAGCCATTCTTGGTGAGAACGCAACTACATGTTATTTTGAAAGCAAAACACTCAAAGGGAAACCAGAGGAGAGACTCCTGCTATGAATTAAACCTCAAAATAATATGCAGATATCTTAAAAGTCACATATGTTACCAATGGTTTATCATATGTACCCTCCTGCTTCTAAACATTGCTAGTCAAACCCTCTATCAGTCACAATCTCAACAAAACCTTACCCGACAAACTGTCCAGAATCCAAGTGATACACACTTAATTTCTATTGGAAACACCTAATTTCTAGCAAAGAAGCATATTGCAGTGATGTTCTGGGAAGTTGGACTTCAAGTTGACAAATCTACTGTTAAAAAGCTATGGAGTCTCCCCACTAAATTCAGAGTTTAGAGCTGTTTGAGTAAATGTATGGGTAAGTAGATAAACAAACAAAATAACAAATAAAGTAGTGGAAATACTGGAACCATGACTGTAGTTCAGGCAGCCACAAAAATTACTGAAGCAAAGTTTCACTCTACTTGAGACCTTTTTCAAGAGTTAGCAAAATACATACATGTTCGTTACATGTATAGTAGGTCACTTCACTGCCCTGATAGCAGGTACACAATGATACTAAGACAAGAGTCGGGCTGGCCCAAGTATCTGTGCTTGTCAGAATGGGGGAATCTCAGCCATCCTCCCTGCAAGATCCCAGGGACCCACAGATGGAGATCAAACTTGAGAGATCCTCCTGTGAAAACTTCTGATGATCAGTGTTGTCTCCATGGATTTTTGTGAAAAGATTTAGGTAGAATCTACTCATAGGTTCATTGTCTGGAAGCATTTGGGACAAACAAACTTTTACCATAACTAGGTCAAAACCTAGTCAACTGTCTAGGACCTTTGCCACAATAACTACTGTCCCTCGTCTTGAAATCTGCTTAAGGAGGCGGAACAGTTCACACGAATTTGTGGGTGAGGGCAACCAACAGATTCTGACTGACCTAGAGCTCCAGAGAAAGTCAAAAGAAGAAAAAAAGTGAAAGCAAGAATTAAGGCTTCCAAATCAAGTTATGGAGGCATTAGGATGATGTCTTCAAATTTAATTAACTTTGTAGAACAATGCAGATTTATTCAGGCAAAACCTCACATATACCAACAATCTCACCCTTTAAAGGTATCTCATCCCGTGAATATGTGATGGATAATTTCATCCAAGTTATTTTAAATGGCAAGAGCTAAATTAATTACTTGGTGTTTGTTTGAACAAACCCCTGGACTCGAGTCAGCATCATTACCTGACTTCAAATCTGGAACCAAGCAGGCTCAGATGGACACATTCAACACATTGGAATTCTTACTAGGAATTTTGCTAGAATAGAATTTCTACAGATTTTCAAAAGTGTAACAAGAAAAAAAAATAACCATGAGACACAATTACGTAAACAGTAATGGCTGTATCAGTTTCTAAGTGCCCTCCTTGTGCTAGGCCCCAATTTTCATCAGAACCTACAAGATAGTATTGCTCCCACTTTAGAAATGAGTCAATGGCAATTCAGAAAATTAAATACAGTGGTACCTGGGTTTTTGAATGTCATCCGTTCCGGGAGACCGAGTTCTGAAACATTCGAAAACAGAAGGCTCCACAGCTGACAGCTGGGCCTCAGGATCTTGCCCTCAGTGGAAGCCACGTGGCATGTTCGACTTCCGAGGCATGTTCGAAAACCGAAGCATTTCTTTCTGGGTTTACGGCGTTCATAAACCGAAATGTTCATCCACGGAGACGTTTGAAAACCGAGGCACCACTGTAACTTGCTCTAGGTCAGAGGCATATCTGCTTAGCCTTAAACCACACCACTGCCTCCCACAGCGTAACATCAGCCTGGTTCTCTGCTGTTCCCTTTTCTGTTTCCTAGTCCACTGAGCTAACATTTATGATTGATGAATTAAACCTAAATGTGACAGTGTATGCTCTATGCTGCTCACACAGAAGCAGTCAGGAATACCCCAAACACTGTGACTCCGGCTTGCGGCACATTTTTGAAGCTCATTACCTGGCATGCGTCCCTCTGGGAGTGTGCTAGCAGGAGCCAAGGGTAACAAGATGTTTCAATAGTCGTGCTTCCCAGATGGGTGCCCATGGGTGGGGGTGGCTACAGGGGTCTTCCCCTTGCTCTCCGCAGATAGAATCCCCACCTCAGTGGGAGATAATAATTTCTGGTTAAAGAATCTTGACTAGAGAGGTAGGTAGTGGAGTTGGAAAAGCAAACCCGGGTGGGTATTTGAGGTTATCAGGCCCAGAAATGCTACAGAATTGAAACTGAAGTTTTTAGTATTTGTGAGACTTAACCCTGACACAGCATGAGGTGGTCTAGAGAGTCCTGCTAATCCACACGAAGAACAAACCTACAGCTGAAGCTGCCAGACACAAAGCCAGACTGTGTTCTAACGTACAATCTGGCTCAGCAGGGGCTGTAGTATTTTAGGAAGATAACTGTCAGCTGGTTACAGCTGGAGCCACAGTGTGACACTTATGTTCAAGTATCAATTCAGGAAGATTAAAAGGCTTAAAAGCTACATTTTTAAAAGAAATTAGGGGGCCTTTCCCTTATGTCCAAGTGAGGAGGCTGGCAAATTCTCTTTAAAAAACAGTCTGGATAAAATGGATTAAAAAAAAATAACTCTTCAGGGCTGTGGGGCTTAACCAAAGGCATAAAAAAAACACACACACAAATTTTAATGCTTGAAAACCACGAGCCTGAGGAGGAGCAGTGAGGGTTGTGGCTTCTCCCAGGCTGCTGCTGTCTCTGGAGCGTGGTGAGGGGCCGGACATGGGAGGAGCAGATGCCACAACAAGCGCTGTCAGTGGAAGTGACACTTCCCAGGGAGACCCCACAGCCTGACTCAGCAAATTCCCGAGTGAAGCTGCAGACAGACTGAGTGCTCTCAGCCTATCCACACACTCTGGGCAACCCTAAAGGAGCCTGTGCACAAGAGACAAACGGACCTAGCGGCAGGTAAACCTGGGGCAGGTTCCAATGACTGAGCTTCACAGGCCTCCTCTGCCACACACAGGCCCACCGAGGAACAGGAGCCTGAGTGCTCAGGATCTGAGCACAGCCCTGCAGGGGCCACCAGACCCAGGGGTGTGGGAACAAGCCGACAGCCCACGGGAGCCAGGCTGGGGTAAAGCGAGAGGGAAAAACAAGCCCAGCAACAGCGACATCTGCGGCAATACATCGCAGGGGGGCAGCACAGATTCAGTCCAGGAAAGCTGCTAATCAACAACAACAAAAACCAGGGACAAGGGCCTTCAGAGGGGAAACAGAAATCAAAGCTCCCACAATATAGTTTTAACAAAAAATTAAGACACAGACAAAAAATACAAACAAAATCCAGGAAAAGTGTAACCTCTGTTATAGTGGAGAAAACTGACCCTAAGTGTCCCAGATGTTGGGTTAGTAGACAAAGGCTTCAAAACAGCCTTTAAACACACTTATATTATATTTAAGATAATGGTTAATATAAAGAACTAAAAGAAACCATGTTTTAAGGAACAAAGGAAAGTAGAATAATGAATCAGCAAATAAAAATTCTCAATAAAGCGTATGAATTACACAAAGAGAACCAAATGGAAACTCTGTATTTTAGTATAATAACTGCAATAATGAAGACATCAGAGGAGCTAAACGAAGACTGGAGATGAAAAGAGAAAAAAAACAGTGAACTTAAATATCAATCAACAGAAATAAGCCGATTGGAAGTACACAGAGAAAAAACATGGGGGAAAATTAACAGGGCGTCAGGAGCTCGTGGGACAGTATCGAGCACATCAACATGTACATAACATGAATCCCAGAAAAACAAGAAAGAGCAAGGCCAGAAATACAGTTAAAGAAATAATGGCTGGTAACTTCCAAATTGTCATAAATAACAGTTTTCCCACCCAAAAAGCACAACAAACCCCAAGTAGGAAAAATAAATAAATAGAGGTCTCAAAATGGCACACTGACCACGTAACACAAAGAAGAAATAACAGAGAGAGGAACCGCAACAGAAAACAGGAGGCAAGTAACAAATAAAATGGCCAATGTAAAATCCAGTTTCTTAGAAAGGTAATGTCGGGGGTGGGGGTGGGGGTAATAATAGCCTTGAAACAGAAGGACATGAACGAACTCGGTGTCATATTAAGTGAAACATGTTGGACTAAGACAAATACTGCACCGTCTCACACACATGTGGAATCTAAAATATTCACTCATAGAAGCAGAGAGCACTGTGCCTTTCATTTTTTCTTCCCCAGTTAATGAGGCTGATGTCTCCCTATCATCATGGTCCATTTGTATTTCCCCTTCTGAGACATGTCTATTCATCTGCACGTCTCATTTTGGCTGTCTGAATATCTGTCATTCTCATATTGGTTGACAGGAATACTCCATATATTCTGGATACTCTAGGTCTTCAATTTCATCTTTTGGTGGCAACAAACCAAGTAATGACACTGGGGTTTCCTTGGACAGTCTATACTTTTTGCTTTGTTGATAAGTCCCATTTTTATAAAGTGCATGGCTCTTTAATGGTTATATTGACATATAAGAATAATCTACATATAAATAAATACCAAGAGAAAAAACTTCCTCACTTTTATTCTGAACACTTGACCCAATTCCCACACGTGGACGTGAAGGCGGCATATGGAAGTGGCCTCGCTTGGGGGACGTGAACACATCTGTTCCCAGCAGCCATTGAAGCCAGCAGCCCAGGTGACAGAGCACAAGGCCAGCAGCCCCGGTGACAGAGCACAAAGGCATCTGTGGGCACTGAGTTCACAGAGTGATCCTAGCAGGATCTTTCTCTCTCCTTCAGGGCAGCTCACACCCGTGTGGGGCTTAGTGTATTTTCAGTGGACTTCACGTACTTTATATGATGCTCAAACAATTCTAACAGGTGGGCAGGAAATGATCATGGCCACTTCAGAACTAAGAAAGCAAGAAGATGGAGGGACTTGCCCAAAACAGGGCAAGCTTGGCAGCAAGTCCAGGCTCCCGCCCATGGTCCGGCTGCTTTTCAGCACCAGCACCGCCTGCCTTCCAAGGTAAGGAATGAAGGTGCCAGGCGGGGACAGCGTCCTTTTAAAGCCTGAAACCTCCCTGTAGTCAGGGTGTACTGACTGCTGATAAAAGGATTATGTTGCACTCAGAAGGAATTCTAGAGACCAGAGCTAAAACAGAATTAGAGCGCAGCCACTGTACCCCCCACCACTCATCCCCAGTAAGTCAAGACTCCCCCGGCCACAAGTCTCCTGCGCTTCACAGCAGACTCACCCAAAACATGGCTATGGCGGTGGGAATTACCGAATTCTCTGAGAACTAGGGACATTGGGTGGGACAAAAGGTATGTGGATTTGGCTCTGGGTGTCTAGGTTCTCCAGCAATATGGTAACTTACCCTCAAAGTAGAGCTCGTTCCAAATGTACTTGAGTCTGGAAAACTGGAGAAAAGCTCTATGTTTGATAAGATTGCAAAGACGACTGTAATTTATACGATTGGCAGGAAAAAGGAATAGGTACATATGTATGCTTATATCATAAATGCATAAAATTTTCAGCTTTTCTTTTAAAGTGATACTTTAAAAGGAAAACCGCAAAAGCATTTTCACAAGACTACACATAAAATTCTTAAAAATTAAACTCTTTGGCACTCTAATATAGTGATACTCATATAGTTAGGGGTGTAAAAGAGATTCTCATTGTACCTTTGAATTCTGTACCAGTAAATCACCTATTAAAAATAAAACTCAAAACTCCTATGCCTTATATCAAAATTAACTCTATAAAGATTAAGAACATAGGAAAACAACAGCAGTACTAAAAGAAAACAATGACATGTATTTTTATAATTATGGGTATGAAAGACCTTTCTAAAAACCTCTCTAAAGGCAGAAATATAAAAAACAAAACTGATAGATTTTATTAAATACATTGTTAAAACTTCAATATAACAAAAAACACTATAGCTAAAGTAATATGTTAACAAGAAAACTGGCAATTTTTATATACATATGATAATGTGTGTGCATGTGTGTATATAAATGGTCTTATCAGTAATCAAAGAAGTACAATTTTTCCAAAACAGAGACCTTTTTGCCTTTCCAATTAGCTGGCTTCTTATACAAAATTAAAATGCTGAAGTGGATAGGGAGTGGGGAAAACATATGCTCATAAACACAGCTCAAAGGGTTGTAAACTATCCAGAGGGTAACATGGCAGTAAATACCAAAGGCTCTAAAAAGTATATGCCTTTATCTAACAACTCATTCTAAGGAAATAACTGAGCAGTGCCCAGAGATATTTGTATGTATATGTTCACTGCAGTGCTGTTTATAATAGCAAAAACAAAAACGAAACAAAAAAACCCCAACACCTGAAAACAAACACATAAGTGATAAAGCTGGGATTTCAGCTGCAGGCCTTCCACCTTCAGTGCCTGGGCCCTGCTAATGAGGCGCCATTCTCTTGGCCTAGCAGCTGTTATTTCCTAGCCCTGTAGCAACCCCCATAGAATGCAGGGCATTCTGAAGGGGACATCCAGCTGACCATTCCGTGGGGACGGGAGCAACCTGCAGAGCCAGGGACACTTGTAATCAATTCAATAAGTCCACCACTGTGAAGACAGTGAGACTTGTGTTCTAAGCCCCTCTTGGAATCGGTTACTAAGTGAATGCACATCGGTCAGCATTCCCGGCCGGGTCTCTTAGTCAAAAGGCTGCCACCCCCGTTCTGTCTTCTCACCATAACTGTTGAGTCACGTTGATATATTGATTCTCTATCACATCAAAAGTTAAGTCAGGCTGTTGAGCTGGTGGCAAAGGGAAGTCACATTTATCCAAGTTTCTGATTTTTAATTCTGTTTTTATTAGTTTATGAATTAGATAAATAACAGAAAAACTTTGAGCAGAAGCTTGAGGCTTAGCATTTTTAAAGATATACAGATGCTCCTCAACTTACAATGATGTTACATCCCTGATAAACTTATCAAAAGTTAAAAATATCGTAAGTCAAAAATACATTTAATACACCTAACCTACTGAACATCACAGCTTAGCCCACCCACCTTAAACTAGCTCAGAACACAATATCCAAAATCCCTGGCAAATCACGAGCAAGGAAAAGACTGAAATTCAGACTCTGAAGTACGATTCCTACTGAATGAGTATCACTTGTGCACCACTATAAAGTCAAAAAATCATAAGTGGAGCCCGGCCATTTGGCTCAGCAGTTAAGCATCGACCTATGATCCAGGAGATTGGGGGTTCAATTCCCAGTCAAGGCACATGCCCAGGGTTGCGGCCTCAATCCCCAGTAGGGGGCGTGCAGGAGCAGCCGATCAATGACTCTCTCATCATTGATGTTTCTATCTCTCTCTTTCCCTCTTCCTTCCTCTCTCTGAAATCAATAAAGACATATTTTTTTAAAAAATCATAAGTGGAACCATTGTTAAGTTGGGAACCATCTGTATTATCAATTATCTTCTCACCAACAATTTCACAAATCAAAACATGTTGCAATAATAAATCTACCACATTGACATTTCAATTAACTTGTGCCTTTGTTAGAAGGTCATGAGCCAGTTTGTTTTTTAAAGAGAGCAGCTTCAAAGGACTTGACAGTATCATTGACAGGGTACAAGGCAACCACACTCCAGCTAAGACAGTCCTGCAATGGATGGGCTTCAACAGGTGAGGCTGCTGGTCTCACCAAGTGCATTTCATCTCTTGATGATCAGGCTGTAGTAATAACTAGATTTCTTTTGTCACTTTTAAAAAATATATTTTTATTTATTTTAGAGAGAAAGGGAGAGGCAGAGGGACAGAGAGATAGAAACATTGATGAGAGAAACACTGATTGGCTGCCTTCTGCATGCCCCCTACTGGGAATCAAGCCCACAACCCGGGCATGTGCCCTGACCAGGAATTGAACCAAAGGCTCAACCACTGAACCACACCAGCCAGGCTGCTTTTGTCTTTTGTCACTGAGAAGATACAAAAGTCATCAGACTCTGTTTTATCAGCCTCATTACTAAGAAATTAGTGCTGCTTAATCACCAGGGGGAAAAATCCCTAATAAGAAAAAATTTAGTTTCATTTTTCCTTCTTCTCCCACACAGGGATATGATTATAATTACACCTTTGCTTTCATCATTTGTATTTTTACAACTGTTTCATTCCTTTTACATTCCTGACTTTTTCCAAATATACTCATATGTTAAATGATTTCCAAAGCTATTATTATTTGTATTCTTCAGGTACTTTTTAACTTTTGCAGTGACAAAATATAGCTGCCATTAAAATTCAACTGTACACAGTATTTACAGTTTAGCCCCCTGGCTCTGTGCGTTATTAAACTCATAGAGCATCTTCCAGTATATTAGACAATAGGGATTCGGGGAAAGATGCTGATCTTAGAAGTAAAAAAGACAACAACTCTGCTTTCTTTGTGACGTCAGTCTCCTCTAAACTGCCTCTCCATATTGTAAGTGCCTGACCTGAGCCCCTTTCTCTTCTTGACTGCACATCCCTTAGGTGTCTAAACCCGTAGTCTTAAATACCATAATTTAACCCAGGGCTCTCAAATCTATGTCGTCAGGTGTGACCTCTCCTCAGTTCCCCAGGCTAACACTAAGCTGCTTATATGACATCTCTACTTGGATATCACATACCCAGCACTAAATGCAACTCTTCATGTGGTCTTCCTTCCAGACGCCATCCAGCAACCTTCCTCATCTCAACAATACACTTGAATCCAAACATTTTTCATTCCTCTTTTCCCTTACCTCTGAAATCCGAGCTGACAAAGATTCTGAATCTAACTACTTCCATTGCTTTTACTACCACCCAGTTCAGGCTACTGTCCTCTCTCATCTTCTCCGATTCCCTCTCCATTAAGTATCCAATACAATAATTTAGAAACATAAATCATACAACACACTTGCTAACAACCATCCAATAGCTTTCCATTGAACTTAAAAACTTGCAAAGCCAGGTGACTTGGTCCCGGCCTATCTTTCTAACCTCATCTTATATCACTTGTCTACCACACCTGCCAGACTCCAACCACACTGGCCTCTTCTGTCCTTTGAACAGTCCATGTTCATTCTTACCTTAGAGTCTCTGCACTATCTTTTCTATCTGCCCACAAGGTTCCTTCCTCTACATATCCAATGACTGGTTCCTTCTGGTTACTGAGCAATCAGAGAGGCCTTTTGTGACCAAACCAATCTAACCAAGACATCCTATCATTTACTACCACCTTACTTACTTTAATGTTCTCTGTTAGGCAGGAGAGATAGCTGCTGCGGCAGGAGGAGGGAAAGAAAGGGGAAAAAAGGGAGAAGGGGAGTTTATCTCACCTACTGAACAAAGAAGTCAGCAGTCTTAGGACTTGCCAAAAAAAACCTGCCAGATGTTCTCATAAATTCTGGGAAAAGCCACAGCAATGTAAAAGGGGGACCTTGAAATCTAATCTATACAGAAGGGAACCTTGAAACCTATAAGGGGAAGTATAAAACCCTTGAACCCCCACCAAGCGGGGCACTCGGACTAGCTGAATTGCCCACTTGTCCTTTACACCAAGTACATTCTTAATAAATTCCCTTGCTTTGCTTCAAATACTGCTTTTTGTCACTCGTCTGAATTCTTTATCATAAGTATGACAAAAGCTGAGGAGGGGAGAGCCAGCTCTGACTCGGGCAGCTCTCTAGTAACATTCTCTACATCATGTAGCACTAATTATTTACTAAATTATTTATTCTGTGTCTTCATCCACGAGAATGAAAAATCCATGAGATGATAAATGCTCTCTCAAATCACTGCCCTATCACCATGACTTTGGACATTGTTTGGCACACAGTAGGCAGTCAAAGTTTTTACTGAATTAATGAATATAAAGAATTTACTTTAAACATAAACCAACTCTATGAATTGCATGGCATTGATTTTTTCCTTTTTTACAGAAAGTTATCACATATACTAAAAGAACTCAGTTAAATTTACCAATTTTAGACAATTTTTCTTATAAAATCATAACTTTGCCTATCTTGATAAACCCAGGATGGCAAATCAGTTTCACTTCAGGTGCAACTGATGTAGTAACGACCTGGAACAATGTATTTTTAAAGTATTGAGAGACTAGGTCTGGGAAAATTAGAAAGGAATGCCATGCTCAGTCACACCTCCATAAGTATGGGAGACTGTATCCTGGCCATACATTTATGCAAGTTGAGGTTCATGAACTAAAAGATGGGTTGTAGACTTTATTTACTAGTGGCCTGAACAGTAAGTCCAAACCGTAGCTGGTAGTGCTCATGCCCCGTCTACTTGAGCACAAATATCCCAAGCTCTTCTCATTCCCTTATTCCTATTCACCAAGCTGATTATCTCCCCCAAAACTACACACTGAGCTACAATAATCTTCAGTAAAGCAACTTCTTCTTCAGGCTTTTAAGGAATGACCTTGAGAAATGTAAACCCAACAATACAAAAATTATTATTCACAAATCAAAACTTTCTAGATTAATGACTTCAGTGTTAACTGTTTATTTTTTAAATGTTCTAGCTACAAATCAAGCATCATTTTCCATAAGTTACAATCTAATGGAAAATTTAGAAGTACAAAATAGTTTAAAAGTACTATAATAAACACCCATGTTTCAACACCCAGCTAAAACGTAAATCACTGCATACACAGTTGATGTTAACTAGGTTCCCAGCCCTGACCCCATTCTGCTTGGTCCCCTGAAGAAATAATAACCATTCTGCTGAGTTTAGGGTTTATTGTTCAAGTGCATTTTTTCAGAATTTTATTACATATTTCTATATTCTAAAATAATTACACAACTGTTCATATTGTAATATGATGTAAATGGCATCATACTGTATATGTCTATCCATATTTTGATTTTTGTTCAACATGTATTTAGAATTTATTCTTTTTTATATGTATGGTTATAGTTTTGCTATGTGCAGTATAACACTGTTTGAATGTACTATGATTTAATTATCCATTTTCCTACTGAAAATATTTAGTATCTTTAGTTTGTATGTTTTTAAAATAGACTTTATTTTTTAGAACAGAATTAGGTTCACAGCAAAATGGAGTCAAAAGTATAGTGTCCAAATATCCACAGCTCCCTACCTCCCCCACCTCCATACACACACTGTCCTCACACCTGACGGTGCAATTATCACGGTCAGTAAACCTGAAATGACCCATCTAATCACCCAAAGCCCATAGTTTACACTGGAGTTCACTCTTAGCATTGTACATTCTATGGTTTAGACAAACATATAATGACTTGTATCCACCACTACAGTATCACAGAGTATTTTTCACTGCCTTAAAAATCCTCTGTGCTCCACCTGTTCATTTCTCCCTCCCCATAACCCCTGGCAACCACTGATCTTTTTAGTGTCTCCATAGTTTTGCCTTTTCCAAAGTCCTATAGTTGAAATAATACAGTATGTAGCCTTTTTGAATTGATTTTCCTTAGTAAATACACTTAAGGTTCCTCCATGTTGTTTCATGTCTTAATAGCTCATTTCTTTTTAGCATGAATAATATCCCATCATCTGGATGGACCACAGTTTATTTATCCATTCACCTATTGAAGGGCATCTTGGTTGCTTCCAGGCTTTGGCAGTTATCAATAAAGCTGCTATAAACATCTGTGTGTACTTTGAGTGCATATAAATGTTGAATTCATTTGGGTAAATACCTTGAAGCACAACTGCTGGATCATATGGTAAGAGTATGTTTCATTTTGTAAGAAACTAAAGTGTCTTCCAAAGTGGCTGCACCATTTTGCATTCTCACCAACAACGAATGCGAGTTCCTGCTGCTCCATGTCCTCACCAGCATTTGGTGTGACCAGGGTTTAGGATTTCACAACTCCAATAGGTGTGTAGCAGTGTTTTATTTGTTTTTGCTATTACAAAACTGTTCAAATGACTACGTATGTATATATTTTCAGGAGCTCATGTGCAAGGGCTGGTCCAGGCCAGGCATATTTTTTGGAGTGAATTTGCTAGGTCCCAGATATTACATCTTAAACATTATTAGGTATAATCAGACTGCTCTCCAAAGGGGTGCATCAATTCACAGTCCTAACAGGAATGTGTGAACATCCCCGCTGCTCCATGTCTTTGCCACGGTTTGACAATGCCATATTTAGCAACTGCTGCTGATCCATGCACGAGGGTTAGATTGTGACTTTAAGTTGCACACCCCTTATTACTAATGATCTTGAGCACCTTTCTAAGTATTTGGAAGCCATTCAGTTTTCTATAAGCTGCTTCTTCAAACCTTCTGGATATTTTTATACTTGGATATCCTTTCTTCCTCATTTGTTCTTTATAGCCTCTAGACAGTAACATTTTATCAATATTTTATATTAAAATAAATGTTTATGTTAAAAATGCCATCTCCCAACTTGGGGCTTATTTTTTTTTATTTTTATGGAATTTGTTGACATCCAGAAATCATTCATTTTAATGTTGTAAACCATTATTTTGTTTAACCATTTGGGTTTTGGATTTTTTTTAATCAGCTTTATTTATACATAATTTAGTGCAATAAAACTCACCACTAATACACATAAAACCTAATGAGTTTTAACACTTGTTTACAATCATATAACCATTGCCACAATCATGAAATAGGCCATTTCCTTCTATTTTATGGAATGAAAATGTTTTCTTGTCTCTACCATAAACTCCCGCCCCCACCCCCAGCCACTGACAACCACTGCTTGGCTTTTGTCACTGTAATTTTGTCTTCCTACAACTTCTTTTTTAAAAGATGTTTTTATTGATTTGAGGGAGAGGAAGGGAAAAGGAAAGAAAGAAACATCAATAGGTTGCCTCCTGCACACCCACTACTGGGGATTGATTCCGCACGTGGGCACCAGGAATCGAACTGGCAACCTCTTGGTGCACAGGATGATGCCCAACCAATTGAGCCACACTGGCCAGCCTACAATTTCTTATGAATGGAATCATCCAACAAATTATCTTGGAGTCACTTCACTTGGTGCTTGTGAGTTGCATCTAAGTTGTTGCACAGATTAATAATTCATTCTCTTTGTTGCTAAATAGTGTCCCTTTATCAGTTGATGGAACTTTGGGTTCTTGCCAGTTTCAGGCTACTATGAGTGAAACTGCTCCAAACATGAGAACAAGACTTTGGGCAGAAACATGGGTAAATAACTCTCAGATAAATAACTGGGAGTGGACTGGGGTAATGTATGGTAAGTTTATTAACTTTGTAAGCTACTGTTTTCCAGAGTGACTGCACCGTCTCCCATTCCATGAGCACTGCAGGGGTGCCTGTGCTCTTGGTATTGTCAGCAACTGGTGTTATGAGCCTTTAATTTCAGGCATTTTTGTGGGTGAGCAGTGTAGTTCACTGTGGTTTTAACATGCATTGCTCATCTTTTCATGGACTATTTACCTCCTTCACTGAGACGTTTTTCCATCTCAGCACAAGGTTGAAACAACTCTTCATGAGTTCTCCAAAGGCCGCTCTGAACATAGCCCTTTCCTCCTCCCAGTCCCCACCCCCAGACTCCTGCTCCCATTCGTCACCTCGCTCCCACCAGCAATGCTCTCCTCTCCTGTCCTTTCCGACTCTAAACAAGTCTGTCCTCCTGCTGTCCTTCCTCCTGGCGTTAGCCCCATCCTGGCTACCTTCAAGTTCAGGCCACGGCCCACTCGCGACTCTTCCCATTTGTGCGTACATGACACACTCCTCGCTGTCCAGCCTCCACACCTACGTCAGGCCACCTCTGGGCCACCTCAGCTCTGAACCTCCCCCCCCCCCCACCTCAGAGCGGCGCTGCCTCCTCTGAGCTGGACTCTCCCCCACACTGAAGGGCCCACCACTGGACACCATGAAGTAAACATCTGCATTGGCCTCTGGCTGTTTATGTTCCTTCTCTCCGGTGGAAGCCTGGATTTATGTTTTTCAACAAAGAGGATATTTCAGTGGTAAAATAAATGTTAAGTATTTTATAAGTAATGCTGCCTGCTCAATAATTTAATTTTAACAAAATAAATAGAAATACAAAGTTCTTTATTACTTACCATAAATCAATATTTCTATGCCAAGAGAGTTATGCTTGCAAAAAAAAATCTTGGCATTTTATTCTACATCAACTTTGTCACCAATTATTTATAGTTTTTAATTCTTTTTCAGTAAAGCATGTGAATCTT